>NW_022900936.1:29963066-29968745 GCF_012274545.1 Fukomys damarensis
AAAAAAAAAAAAAAAGAAAAAAAAAGAAAAAGAAAAAGATGAACTTTTTGATTTATAATCAGGAAAACTGTGCACAGAAAAAAATTGAAAAAAAATTCCAAATCCACACAAATTTCAAAACTCTAGGTGGATTAAACATTCAATTATAAATATTAAAGATTGAAAATTTATACAGAACACCTTTATAACTTTGAGATGATTTTTGAAAGACCACATAGTCATTAACTATCTAAAGATAGTTTGTTAATTTTAATTAGATTAAATATTTTTCATAAAAATATCATCAAAGGAAAGAAAATAATCCCAAGGAAAGAATATATGGCAGCCTAAGAGTAATGTTAGGCTCTATTAAGAACTACAATTAATATAAAATAAATTTCCAAACAATAATTTTAAATGAACAAAAGTCCTGAAGAATTTACAAAATAAAAGATGACCTAATATGTCAAAGCATGCAAAGAATAGACAAGGACTTGTTAAAATTATAATGGTACAGTATTTTAAAAGTACTATATTGTCAAAAACTTAGAAACAAATCCACATAAACTATTTGCCAGGACACTGAGAAGCTGACATTTCATTTTCTTCTGGTAAAAGTATAAATTTAAGTGATACATTTCTTCACAAAAATGTCTGTATTACTTAAAAATATCCACCCAATTATCCTACAATCAATTAATTCTACCCCTATACTTATATTCTGAAGAAACTTTTGTACATCAACACCAGTGTGTAAATGTATTATTTTGAAATAATGGCAAACAAAATGCTCATAGTAGATACATAAAGGGTAGTATTTAATCTACATTATTACTGAGATAAATAATGTTTTATGTGTCAACATAAGTCAATAGCAATAAAACTGTTGGAAGGAGGAATTGCGTAAGAACACCGAATATTCCTTTCGTGTGATAAACAAAAATTGGTAAGCATTGTGTACATATTAAAGGTGCGAGGGAAGATATGAATGGGATTAGTACAACAAAGTGATGAGATTAGAATAGTAGGAGATAAGTGATATGTGGGCACAGTGTGAATCCTAAACCACTCATTATGACTTTTTTTTAACCTCAGTAATTGATAAACATAATTGTCCATTTTGTTATCGTCAATCCTATCATATCCTTTTGCCTTACTCCAGTAACCTACATACACAAAAAAATTCATCTTCCTTAGTAATTTCAGCTTCTGATTCCTACTCATTTTTGAAATAAGTATAAAACTATACATATTTGTATTAGGTGATATTCACATTGATAAGTACACTTCTGTATATGATAATGTAGCCACTGTGTACTAATATATTCATTTATCCCCAGAGTGATTATTTAAAGTTTTGATAAAATTAAGTTGCTCAAGATTACAAAAAAGCTGATACAAATAATTATATTTATTACTAAAACTTCATGAGTTGAATTATATATATCATGATCTTAATATAAATTGAAAAATTGAATTTCTATTTCTGGTGGGTAAGATGAAAAGCAACATTTTCAAATTCTTGAAGTCTTCAAAAGTTTCATTTACCATAAATAGAATTATAGGTATCATACTTGCAAGTCATCTTTCCTAACATGTCCTATACAATGATATTTCAGTACATTATTTGAAAAGTCAACTGAATTTGACATCCTATGCAGTAAAGACGATTTGTAGTGTTTTGAAAAATAAGACCACAATACAATTTGTGTTGCTTATAGCAGATATATAAAAAGGTATATTAAAATAGGATTCATGGAATATTTTCTCTCACTTTACTTCCACATTGTCTTTGAACAACTGTTTATTTACAAATCATGGTATCAACTTCTTCTAAATGTTCATCTTAAAATATGAACAGTATGTCACACTGAATATATATAAGATCAGTTATGGGTATGCGACTATATTTAAAATCATATTAGTATATTTATAATTCTATGTAAATAGGGGAGGGGAAGGGGTGAAGGCAGGAAAGGGGGAGGGGGAAAATGAGACCCAAGATCTGTCATGTAAAGGTACAAGATCCCAACTGTAAATGTAACTGTACTGTATGCCTAAAAAATACCAATAAACTCAATGAAAAGAAGATTAATATAGTTATATGAAGTTTGTCATTTTTTCTTTTAGATTAAGAATTAAAATCTGATACCTTTTAAATCTATTGTATATTTTTAAAAACTAAGAAAACCTATAAAACCACCTTTAGTAGATAGGCCACTTCATGGTATTTCTCCTAAACTTTGGAAAAAAGCAAACATTCTCTCCTTTAAGACTCTATTTAAGACTCAGGTGTAACCAAAGTATTTGTTACTAAAGTAATAAAAAAGATCTCCCAAATGAAACATATACTTCGACACAGGCCACAGCTAATAAATCTGATTTCAAGCACTTTTGCCAATGATATCGAAAGTGTCAAACTTATTTTACTATGTCTTAAAAAATAAATGACTCTAAACTGAGGAGAGAGCATTGTTGAAAACCTCTAAACTGAGAGAGAGCATTGTTGAAAACACAGCCAGTAGAGACAAGAAGGAAGGAAGGAAAAAAGGAGAAAACAAAGAGAAAAGGAAAAGAGGAGAGGAGAGGAGAGGAGATTGGGTGGGGGAGAGGATTGTGGGGGAGGGGAAGGGAGGAAAGGAAAGCAAAGGAAAGGATGAAGAGAAGAAGGAAGAATAAAAGTTTGGAAGGAATGAGAGGTGAAAAGTAAGAAAGGACAAAAGAGGCAAAAAATCGATAGATGAAGACAAGTTCCAGAATATCTCTGGTCTGAACAAATGAAAAATCCAGTGTTTGGGGTATGATTTATTTTTTTCTTAAGCAAAATGAGATGCATTTCTGTTACATCCAAATAAAGGTTCATTGCTTAATTAGTTTCTCATGCAAAACTATTGAAGGCACTTTGATGGGGGACGTAACACTGGGTTTCTTACCTTGGCTCTTTCTGTTATGAAATAAACTATTCTTATTCTCTTATATATATTGACATTTTATGAGTTTAAAAAAAGTGAAAAAAACTTGAATCTTTAAAAGCCAAAATTTGAATAGTTGTCATATTATTTTATACTCTAATATTCCCTTCTTAATAACAAAAAATAAAAAAAATGACTAGTCAGACTCTAGGACAAAGAAAGGAAACAGGAATATTTAAATCTAGAGTTGAATTTAACATTACTCTAGATCTTTTGTATAAATTAATGAATTAATGAGGAAATAATGTCTATTTAATGAATCTTTTCCAGTATTTTCCATTTAATATATTGTTTCTTCCAATAATGTGAAAGTTATGCATTCCCAGCTTTATTTTAGTCTTTCTTTTTATTTTTCAATCTTAATCCTTTTAGATCACCATTAAACTTCATAGGATGATTTTGTCATATCCTAAAAAATAATGGCAGAATTTTGAAAAACCAGAAGTTGATTACCCTATGAAAACCAATGTAGAAATTTCATTACATTTGCAACCAATCACAAAGAGTCTGGAAACACCACAGAAAAATGTGCAAATATCACAAATAAGAAATTGGATTTAGGCAGGTGAAATTAAAATCAATAGCAATTACATGAAGAGAGATTCAAGATCTCTCATAATAGGAGAAATGTTAATTTAAACAAGTGGTATTACTTGAAACTATCAGAAAGGAAGTCTGTCAAAGAGGGAGACCTCCATATATATGTGACAGATAGGTAAAATGTGACTAGTTCTCTGCTAGGAAATGGTTGGTATTTAGAAGTTATGTGGAAATATTAAGTTAATTTACTGATGCATATGTGTATGTTTATGTGTGTGTGTTCACGCACATGCATGCCACCTCACTGAGCTACCTTCCCAGCTTTGATTTTTTTTTTTAATTTTCAGACAGATTGTCCCCAAGTTGCAATGCCTGTGACTAAATTTGTGATCTTCCTGCTTCAGACTTTAGGAGTATTGGGATAACAGGTTTGCACGATTATGCCTAGCTCATGCATATGCTTTCCTATTTTACCACCTAACAAATTCTTATGTCAAATTTTAAGAAAACAAAATGCATGCTAATATCCACTCCAATTGTGCTTAGTTTAGAGAAAGGCTGGGATAATCTATGGGTTCAGTAATTGGGGACTAAACAATTAAAATACAATGATAATACTTCAGAATGCTGTATTTCAGAAAGAAGTAATGATCAAGGTATTAATGTAATAGCAGGAGCATAATTAAAGCTGTTAAATAAAAAGCATGGGAGACAGTAAGACTTACAAGATTACATCAATTATTTGAATTAAAACACAGTCAAAATAGCAATAAGATTAAAAGCAAGCTATAGACTGAGTGCTAGTTACCTACATCTAAGTTGTAATTTGAAATGCAAATGCCAATATGTATTCCATATATCCCCATACGTCCCCATATATCCCATGTATCTCAATATGGTAGTGTTTGGAGGTGAGGCCATGGGGTTAATTAGGATCTGATTAATCCAGTAAACAGTGTATTCATGATGGAATTAATGTCTTTTTAAATAGAAAATTATGAATTATAGAAAGGATGTTTCTTTCCAGATTTTGCCCCATGGAAAGGGTATATGGGTACAAAGAGAAAGTGGCTGTTGTCAAGCTGTGACATGTGCCCCTCACTTGGCCTCAGACAATTCCAGTAGCTTAAGTTTGGATGTCCGACTCTCTCTCATTGTGAAAAATAAATATCTCTTCTTTAAACCACTCAGTCTGTGGTATTTTGCTATAGTTGCCCAAATTAAGATAAGGCATTAGAATGAGTGCTGATAGAAGCTGTGAATGAGAAAATGAGAAAAATATATTACAAGAGATAAATAATGGAAATAATGTGGTTGACTTACAGTCAACTGAGGAGTATGCTTTATATGACTTTCTACACCTAGTTTACCTAGAAAAATGTTAAGCAAGAAATGACTGGATATTAAAGTCTATATCAGTAAATTATTAACCACACATTCACTCATACACACACACACACACACACACACACACACACACACACGTTGTAAATTCAGCCTTGTAAATTTCAAATGTATCTACCTTATCCCCTTTTCAGCAACATTATGGATGTCCACATATCCACGGTTTCCAGTGACAATTCTCCATATTCTCCCTTCTCACATTTCAATCTTTGTTTCAAAGTTGCAATCAGACGAGCTTATGAAATCCAAATCCATAGTTGATTAAATCACTATGCATGTATTTGATTTTTTCCCACTTCTCTTAGTTAATTTTTGTGTTGTTTTGTTTTTTTTTCAGTACCAGGGATCCAACTCAGGACCTTGCACTTGCCAGGAAAGCACTGTGCCACTGAGCTACATCCCCAGCCCCCAACTGCTTTTAGATACATACAGAGCCACTAGTTTTCCATAGCCCACATGGGAATCACTGACTCCTCTAGCTTTCCGTGACACAAGTTACATTCTCATTCAGTTCATTATTCTATACCTGGAGCATTACTTTTTCAAGGTAGCCTTCCCTGATCTTGAGTTTGTCAAATTTCCATTTAATATATCCTGACAGCATTCTATCTCATTGTTTAATAGAACATATATTACATTGTCAATTTTACATGTATTTGTTTGATAACTGATTACCATGCTTGCCATCAATGATATCTAAACTAAAGACAGGTATTGTTAACTCATGGTGAATACTGAATAGCAGAGGATGACATTCAGTTAATTTTTTTAAATCACTGAGTTT
>NW_022900936.1:29969044-29991117 GCF_012274545.1 Fukomys damarensis
ATATATATATATATATATATATATATATATATATATTCATATGGATTTCACAAATTTGAAGAATCTTATTTAGAATGAACTTAGATTTTGCCTAAATACATATCATATTAATATGTGTTTTATTTACATTTTTTTCCTCTTATGTTCTTTCTAAACTTTTATTCAGTATATGTATCTCTGCCCTTCGGATAGACATTTGTTGTGAGATACGGAACTGAAGATTTGAATTGATAGAATGATTTTCTGGCTTTTGTATTCTTGAATCCTAAAAATATAAAAAAAAACAGTGAAGGGATATAAGAATAAAAATGAGAAAGAAAATAACAGATAATAAGCAGTCAGACTAAAAAGGACACACACATGTACATAATGAAGGAGACAGACTGGATTTGATACAAGGAGGAGTGGGTAAAGGAGTCCCCTGAGTACTCAAACCTAGAGCCAGAACCTACAAGCTATCTTTCAGCCAAAGACAGAAGGCAAGGCTTTAGTGACAGAAGTTATGAGACACTCTCAGGGAAGTAAGATGTACTACAGGGCTTCCGGTATAACCAAAACCAATGCTATCACACTGAAAACAGCCAAATATACTATCATTAGTCATGATGGTTAACAGAATGAACAGAGCCTTTCTTTCAGTTGCTTCATATGAGGGAGTAGAACATCAGTAGAAAGAGTGGTGCTTGTCAGACAGTGAGTTTTGTATGTTAGAACCATTCAGTTTTACCAAAATGGGGATTTCTGGGACCCAACTCAGACAGACTAATGTAGAATCTTTGTAGCTATTGATCTAAAGTCTATGTTTATTTTTTCTTAAAAAAAATCTTTACTTATACATCTGAATGTTGAGAATTATAAAGACAAAGACAGACATTCACAAGGAAGAAAGCCAGGGGCTTTCCTAGAATTAGTAGGCTTGGCGAAGAGGTGTTCAAGATCTCTGTTGAATTCAGATCTCAGTGATGACCCACATCAAAAATAAAGTGTAAATAAGGATCAAAATGTATAATTGAAATTTTGTAATCAGAAGAGAATGTCTAAAGGGTTGAGCAAATGGGAGGGGTAGGGGAAATGTAAAAAGGAACGAGAAGAAATAAGAGAAAAGGAAAAAAATGGAAACAAAATATTTATAAATGGGGAAGGGTGGAGCGGGGAAGGGAGGCTACAGGGAAGGGGAAAAAATAAGAATAAAGATATGTCATGTAAATGTTTACGATCCCAATGATGAATGTAACTATTGTATTTTTAAAATATACCAATAAAAATGTATATTTAAAAAATCATAAACATAAAGTGTTGGGCCCAGGATTTAGCTCAGTGTTTCCACTGCCTGCCTCGCAAGGGCAAGGTCCCAAGTTAGATCCCCAGTAACATCAACAACAACAACAACAACAACAACAACAACAACGAGTGCTGAAAATTTGGGCACATAAGAAAGCAAGCCTATAGTAATTCACAGCAGGAGCTATCAAACGGTCCAAAGACCAGACAATAATAAGAAACTTGGAGGAACAAAACACAGTACCAGTCAAGGCAAGGTAGACATTAAAACCACTGCTCTGCATCACTCTCGCCAGCTCACCTCCAAGAAAGGGACAAAGAAAGAAAGGAATAGTTAGATAACTGGAGCAGCAAGACCCCGATTTTGTACTAAGTGCCGAATCCAGGTGAGTAGCTTCTTCTAAATTTTTTCTGTTGTAATAAGAACCGCTCCCATTCTTTCTTGATCAGCCTGTGTACACAGCTGCAAACATTTCACCAGGGTGAGACATGAGTGCAGAAAAAAAGTCATTCGAACTCTCAGCTAAATATAATTAGTTTTTCAGAGATATTTTGGTAAATAAAGTTTTAGAGTGTTTAATTTTACTCAATTATTTTTTGTCAGATCCGTTAGCTCAGTTTACCAATGGTAGCACGCACGTCAAAGTTAGCTGGAAATGATTTCTTTATGTGAGAGGGAAATTGATATTACAGAAAGCTATTATTGAGAATGAGACAGGGAAATAAGTGTCATAAGTGTTCATTATCTATTTATTTACCAAGACTTTTTGTTTCACCCAAGAAAGCCTATTTTAGATGATTGTTC
Source organism: Fukomys damarensis (assembly GCF_012274545.1). NCBI lineage: Eukaryota > Metazoa > Chordata > Mammalia > Rodentia > Bathyergidae > Fukomys > Fukomys damarensis. The sequence continues at coordinate 29,971,131 of NW_022900936.1, forward strand.
ATTCTGTTGAATAACTTCATGTTAGCAAAGGAACCTACTACATTCAGTATGAGCTTTGGTTTAGGGTTATAAACTGAAGAAGAAATTAAAATGCACACATAAGACATATGAAAGAAATTTACTCCCCCTGTATGAGAACGGATGGACCAGCACCAAATACCTAATAATGTGTTATAATATGAGATAAAGAGATGTTTTTCAAAGGTGAGTAAAAATTATGGCAAAATCAGTCAGAAAATAAAATTGCTATGGAGTAGTACCCCAGAAAATTTCAAAGGCAACTTTGTGGATAATTTGTTCTTGAGTCATTAAAATTATTTAACTTCTTTTGTTTATATTTTTGAATTGTATGCCACTTATTGGCTCAATTTTTTTTATATTTGTTTCCCCAGTTTCAATGTGAAGTCTGAGTATCTCAAAATTAGTTGAAAGTCTTCAAATAAAGCTTGCTTCAGTAAGTAGCAAAGCACAGGTTTCACTAGTAGAGTAGTGAAAATGGAAGAAACTCCAGAAAGTTTTGCCTAACAAGACACCAGATTGGTTCTTCCCTCTGTTTTCACTATTTCTTCAGCTCAGAAGGGAACCCTGGCAATGTCAGAAAAATCCATTTTCAGAGGGTGGCAATATTTTCTTAGGGAACATTTTGGGTATTCCACTTTGCAAGAAGGATTACAGTTTAATATGCTCACTCTGAATATCTTTTCTTATTACCTAATTGGTTGAAGTTATTAAAAACTTCTCAGCGAGTTGAGTTTCAATTCACACCTTGTAAAAATGCTAAAATATGCATACAGAAAATCTCTGGTAACAGAAGAAACAGTGTTGCTCTTTAGAATGACTCATTATAACATAAAAAAGTGTGGCCTGAAGCTACACTCTGAGATTTAACATTCACCTCTACTGGATAGGTGAAGTATATAACATTTAACATCAATCTTTGGTTTTCACATATACAGCTTATTATGGACCAGATGGCTCGACTGTTCTTCTATTTCCCGCATAATTTTTGCAAAACTAGAAATTGGCTTTTATAAAAAGAGAAAAAGTAAAATGTCATAATAATAAGGTACATAGTTGCAAGGAGTAATGTTAAAAGTAATTTTGGATTTATTTAAACAGTTTCTAAAATTCAGATGAAATATCTTGGCAGTGAAGTGTTTTATGGAGATATTTAAATATTTACCGGTAATTCCTTTATGTGTATCATTATAATTACCTCAATGGTAAGACTCTGAGTAATTTTCCTGCATTTTGGTGGTAGATAAAGAGAAGAGCGATTTAATCTGCAAGTTGTTCAAATCAAACTTCTAATGCCTATAGAAGTGCACTGACTAGTTCTTACATTTTCATCACGGTGTTTTCAAACATTTAGTCCAATAATGTGCTTTGTCTGCTATGCTGCCTATATAATAAAAACTAATATACTTTACCACCTGCCTCTCAAGTGCAAAGACCTGAGTTTGACCTCCGGCACAAAAAACAAACAAAGCAAACAACAACAAAAAACTAGTATGCTAAATTTAAGAAAGAACTTGTGTTTCAGCATGACATAGAGACAATTTTAAAGATGATTACTGAATATAGATCATAACACGATATAAAATGTCCAAAGACTTCATTTAACTAAACTTCATCTGCATATTAGAAATAAAAAACCCAAATAGTTCCACATTTACCAGGTGTAGTTTCTGTCTATTCTGCATACACCATGTATGGAGAAGCTCTAGTTGGTGTTAAGCTTCTGGTATCTAAGCTGTATTTTATTACATTCAGGATCAAGCACTGCATATTGAAATCTGCTTGACATAAATATACACTTTCATTCTTTTGCTATGATATCTTTTATTTAGTTTGTTTTTCATTGAAACAAGAGATATTAGTTGAAAGTTCACACTTAATGGAAAATAAGATGACTTTGGGAATTAACACAGGCTGTATAATGTATTTATTCCTCGATTACACTTTAATCAAAAGACCTTGCTAGGGAAATTTTTAATCATTTTTTAGAAATCTTTAATCTGTTCCCCTAACATCATGCTTAACTTATGTCAATGAAAACATCAAAACATTTATAAAGAAGAAGAAAAACGCTATTTTTCCCAAGTGTAGAATGTGTCAAGCAAGCATTCTTCAGGAACAACAAAAGAAATAGCATAGCAAAGGATTGGAAATTAAAAGCCTATTTATATAGAAGGAAAAAGCTATTAGTAACTAGTTCTCTTATTCTACACTCTAATTTTAACAAGTTTAAGTTGATTGTTACAAAAATAATGGAAGTACCAAAAGATTGTTGTGTAAACTGCGCAACAATAAGAGATATGACCATTTATTTACATAAATAAGTTACAATTTCTTATAGTACTCATTTAGCTGTACTTTATAGTCTGTGTGACAGACCCAAATCCCTAGAATGCAACCAATGAATGTTTACTAAGCAGCTATTTTGCTTTAGTTGCTTTGTTATCATCTTTACATACTTAATCCTTGAAATACTGTGTCTTCCAAATATTCAGAATACTTAAATTTCTAAGTCTTATTCCAAAATAGTCATAGTATCTAACTTTTCTCCAGAGAATGTCTTGCTTCATTTTAGGAATATTTTTGCTATTTATGTATCTTTCTCTCCAGGAACATTTATCTGTATACCCTATAGCTATGTTTTCTTATGCCCTTTAATAATGACGACATATTTCCACTCCAAAAACTTTGACTCAAAGTACTTATTATTAGATAATTAGATTCTCAAAGCTTAAATACAGATTCCAACATTAATGATGAAATTGATTTTGGAAAAATTTTAAGGATGTAATAATTTTCCTGATGATGTTGAAGGCACATAGTCATAGGCAAATTAAAGTTGAAAAACATGTAATTGTTAGTATAAGTCATTCATCAGTTTATTTTGCAAAATAATTTTAAACATCCAATTAATATGGATTGTTAAATTATTTGTTTCTGTTATGTTATGAATTATAAATGTTATCGTTTAATAAACATTATCTGTATATTACTGTAATTTAACATGAAGGTAATGAGAAAGTATAGTGTGTATGTGTGTATGTGAGTCTGTCTGTCTGTCTGTATGTCATCACATGCCTAGGTCGACTTCATTATCTTATAAGCAGATATTGGATATAAATGCTGCAATCAAAATTTTTAAATTTTCACCAAATTCTCACAGATTAGAGAGAAAGCAGGCATTATCCACAGAAAGAATTTAGAGTTGAAAGCCAGTTTTGATCTGGTTCACAATTTGAAGAGTAATCAGTTTTAAATGTAGCTTTTAAAAAACAGGTGAATCATAGATTTCTACCATTCCATTATAAATGAAATGTATAACTAGATGATTCTAGGATGATTTTAGGACTTCTTCAGGGAGAAACGTGAAAATCATCTTCAAATGCTCTTTCTTATTTTAAACAGTGAAAAATCTTTTACTGTTTACATACAGAGGATAAGACCGAGTTAAAGTGGCAGTGCTGTATAGGACAGGTAAATCTTCAGTGCAGTAAAATTTAATCAGAATAACAGGGAAGGAAATGTTAATACGTAGAGAGGGGTTGGCCTTACAAGAACTTAAGGGGGGATGTGCTAATCAGGCAGAGCAGATTTTTTTCTAAAAATTTGTCTTCTTTCTAAGATATTAGGGAATTATCTTGTCCTTATGAAGCTCCATACTTTCTAGCACATCTCCCTCTCCATTAATGAGTTCCAATAATTTGGGAGAATTATTTCCTGTAAAGGCTTGCTTGAAAAATGATGGATCAATGTGTAGGAGTATTTTAAATTGGTATATCCAAAATTACTTTTTATATGACAATCAATATTCTTAGGACTAGAAAGATGTAACACTTCAAAAATAAGATCCAAAATTTGCTCAACATTGCTCTGGTTTAAGAGAAACCAAAGAAAAGACACAAAAGATGTCAAAATTTAGGTCTAATGAAAAATATGTAAATGAAGTGGATCTTAGAAACATGACTGAAAAAATAGAAGTATCAATGCAAACCACAGTGTAATTTTCCATGTTGAAATCTGAAAAGAGGGAAAGAATCTTCAAAATACCGAAGTAGGTATAGTCTTTAATATGAAAGCAATATCTATTTTAACATTAAATCAATGTAAATAAAATAACCCCAATGGAATATGGAAGAAAGGATACATATTGAATTTACCATAAGAATGCTTAGGACAGAAAAAAAATATGAAACTGAAATTCAAATGAAACAATCATTGTATATTGTTTACTACATAACTAATGATAAGTTCAAACTGAAAATATCTAAAACCTGAAAATTTTACTCTCATATCCCTACATGAACATATACAACTTTATGCTAACTAATTGAACACTTTCAAATGATGAGACTGAATTCTCCTCAAGATTATTTATCACTAATTCCTTGGGGTTGAATATTACCACTAATATCAATCTATGCTTCAATAATTTGAAAAAATATATACTTCACTCAATTTCAATATGCTCTTATGATCCATTATACCCTAAAAATCCCTTCCTTCTGTTTGACTCTATGTGTAGTTATTTAATAACTTACATTAATGGTTACCTCATAAAATTATCTATCAAGTTGTAGGTATTATGAAATGAAATTTATGGACATCCATAAAGAAACACTGAAAATATAATCTACTGATAATCAAATTATACCATTATTAAAATTTAAGAAATACTGAGAGACACAGAAGTTCCTCTGCATATAAATTTAAATTATTTGATATGTTGTCAACAGGTTAAAATAACTCATGGATGAAAAGGACAGGAGAGACTCTATGGATTTCCACTGAGATTTATCAAATGTTTTCACTTCAATATTTTTAACTTTCCTCCATATGTTTTTCTTCTCTGAAAATTCTATCATTTACATTCAGAACTGAGCATATTGGTGCATGTCTGCAATCCCATCATTCCTGAGGCTGAAGCAGGAAGATTAGCACAAGTCTGAGGCCAGCCTAGGGTTCATAGTGAGTTCAAGGTTAACATGAACTATATAGCAAGACTCTGTCTTATAACCAAAATAAACTAAAGTAAAATGAAACTTAAAAACAAAAACAAGTATTCAATCAGGAAAAAAAAGAACTGCTGAATTGAACTCTACATTGTCTAAGATGCCTTTTCAGACAATGAAAAGCTGTATAAATTTTCATAATGAATCTACAATAAAATGATCTACATTTAGAAATACATATACAGAAATGTATACCATTCATTATCACATGCCATTTGTTAATTAATTTATTTACAATATATTTCTCAAGTTGTTAATAGGAATAAAACAATAAATAAATGAGCCAGAGCGAACGTTGGTGAATTCATTTTATCCATAATTCTGCTTTTGAACAGAAAAAATACAAATACTTGAAAATGAATAAAGCTGTAATAGTAAGCTTAGGAAATCTGCAAAAACTAGGTTTTTATATTCTTTTTTTTAGACTTAATAAAATACAGTTATTGTATAGAATTTATAAAAGAAAAAATAAACCTTCCATTCTGGTTCAGAAACCTAAGACCACAATCACTATCAGTTCATTTTATAAATTTAAATTTTTACTTCATGGAACAATACAACCACTCATTTGGCCAACTGTTACTCACTGTTAAAAGTGGCTAGTCTAGAAAGAAAGAGTAATGTTAATTTATATTACGCCGATAAATTAATGTACACTTCATATTTGCTTGGTGCTTTTGCCATTTATATATGGTGATTATGTAGTAGTGCTGGTTGTAAATATGCAAATGCTTTTTAAAAAAAATTTACTATATATCATGTGACCCAATTTAGAAAATCTGCACATCTAATACAATTTCTCCAAATTGAATGAATAACTGTACATAAGTTCACTGCATTTTAAGTAGCATTCTGGTGTGATTCCATAATAGATTTACAACCATAAAACAAGAGCTTATGCAAATAAAAGAGCCACAATGAGAGCCAAAGCTGATGCTTTTGTATGGAAGTGTAATGGTCCTTGAATCAAGACTATTTATAGATCTGAGAGACAAATCAGGATATAGCAGCAGGGAAAGTACTTAAAATTGTACCTATTCTATTATGCCAAGGAGACCATTTACATGTAGCTTTTTATCATATTAATGGGCACAATTTCTAAATGACTAACGTACAATCTTGCTTGCTTTTGTTGCTATAGCATATTTAAATTGGATGATTAAAACATACTAATTGCATGTCTGCTCAGCCTAGCTATAATGAAATTAATACAGAATTGATAAAGTTGTAGCTGAGTTAGACATACAAAGCAATGTACAAAATCATTTCATTCAAATCAAAACCATAAATTTTTATCTGATCACAACTTTTAGCTAAATTTTAGCCCAAACTTTATTTTATTGACATTCATAAAATCATCATGTGGTTGACAAAGATGGCCAAAAATTATTTGACTTTCAATCAGTGGATGAGGTTTTTTTCTGCTCCCATGTAACTGCGCTGACCTGTGCTGCTTTAGCCGACAGTGTGGGGAATAAAGAAAGTTTGATAGACCCTAGAAGCAAATCACAGTCCTCATGTTGGCCTGTGGGGTCCTCACCTGTTTGACAAGACACCAGATAACTCTGTGCAACCACAAAATACCTGTATGTACTAGAATAGGGAAAGGTCCCAAAGGGCCACAGTTAAGTATAGCATGGCAGCTGTGTCTATCAAATCACTGTACGTGTGATTTCTAAGATGCTGCTTGGTTTTTCATTCAATGCTATCAGCCCAGTTGCCAAGGGAATTTCATCAAGTGATTCTGGGTAACAGCAGGTGGACAAAAAGAATTTCCACTTTAAATCATGCTTCAAAGAAATGGTTTCAGGGCCGGAGATTTAGCTTGCGGTTCTGCTGCCTGCTTTGCAAGCGCAAGGTCCCACGTTCAATTCTTGGTATCCCCCCCAAAAAAGAGAAAGAAATGGCTTCACTCAGCCACTAAATATTAATTGGATAGCAATAATTAACTAAAAACCATTTGATTTTGGAACTAACACATTAGGCAATGGCATTCTAATACTAGCACTTTATCACTTTTTGACAACGTAGATATGTATCTATATTTTGAAAAGCAGTGTGGCCATATATGAAAGGTCAAAGCCATGAAAATTCTCCTGTGGCATTTCAAAATAATTGTGTAAATCTTGACTCTAAAAATATTTAAAATAGGCTATTGTGGTTTTACATCTAGATTTTCCCCAAAAGCCTCATGGTAGTGATCTTGTCATGAGTGTGTGACACTAGCAGTGGGTTAACCCACTGTTTAGTTTATAGCTAAATGTGATTTGGAGGGGAAGCCTGGTTAGAGGAATCTGGTTCACTGAGGGAGGGGCTGGAAGGGTCTCTGTCCCTCTGCCTCCCCGGATCCTCCTCACTACCTACTGCCATGCCATCAGCTACTTCCCCTCTCCATGGTCCTCTGCCACACCTTGGAGACAGCCAATTATGGACCAGAACCTCTACAAACTGAGAGCCAAAATAAGCCTTTCCTCCTAACACTTGTGGGTGTTGAGTATTGTAACTCAGTAATAATAAAGTAAGCAAAACCTATGTAATAATGCCATATATAAGAATATTTTCATATTGAACTAAAACATTAAGTGAAAACTGAGGAGTATAAAAATGAAAAAAGGGTAAAATTAAATAAGTTATATCAATTAGAAGATTATGAAGTATTTAACAATAACATTAAAGATTATTGAGCCATATAAAATATGTATACATATTTCCTTAAATGGAAAATTTGTATATTACATTGTATTTATTCATTGTATTGCTAGTTCTGTAGTGTTATAGGTATATAATTCTATATAACTATAACTATATAATATTGTATATGTAATTACTGAAAGAGAACATGGAAAACTGAAAATAAACTTCAAAAATAATTCTGAATAATTTTAAAATTTATATTTTGTTAAAAGTCAGGGCTTCCTTGAGTTCAACAGCACATTAAAAGGATCATTAACCATGATAGGATAAAATTAATCTCAGGATGTGAGTATGATTCATATATTGCTCATTTATCCCATTTAGAATGGTTTTAAGCAAAATGACATAAATATAAATATAATATGTCTAGGTGAGGATGTCAAGAAAGCTAGCAAAATTATTAAGGGAAATATTATGGAAGTACCTCATAATTCAAAATAGAACAACCATAGGACACAGCAATCAGACTGTGTTGAAATCTATGTGCCTATGTAAGGACAAAGATATAGAATCAATTTACAAGTTATCAACAGATGCATGGATAGTACACAGTGGGATAATACTCAGAGATAAAAAGAGTGAAATTCTGCCTCTTGCAACAGTAAAATAAGCCAAGCTAAGAGGGTTAAGTACTTGAACTTATTCATATGTGGAAACTACAAAAAATTATGTCATAGAATTAAAGAGTAAAATAGTTGTTAGATTCTAGGGAAGATAGGAATGTAGAGTGTTGAGGAGAAGATAGTTAATAGGTAAAAAATTACAGTTTTATTGGAGGAATAAGTTCTGATATTCTATTGCACAGTAAGGTGCCTACAGTAAGTAAAAAAGCATTAAGTATTCCAAAGTAGGTAGAAGAAAGTATATTGAATATTCTCCCCAATGAAACCTTAAGTGTCGGGAGTGGTTGATATGCTAATTGTTCTAATGTGATCATTACACAATATATAAATATGCTACCATATCCCATATTCATGCATATGTCAGTTAATAAAATGAAAAAGTAAACAATTGCTTGATTTTCCAAGTTATAATAAGATCTACTCACATAACATTTTAAGGGGTAAATAGTTTTAAATAGCTTTGTAGAAATAGCATATAATGAAGCAATGTTGTGAAGAAAATAAAGCTACATATGAAACAACTTAAGGAATCTATAAGTCTTCAAATGTAAGTACTCTTCAGTGTAACTAGGAAACCTGACAATTTTTTGAAATCTGCCTGACAGTTTGAAAACCTAATCTGCAATTTAATCATCTTGTATTTTTTTTTTGTACTTGCCTGTAAGACACGTTACCATAAACCCCAGCTGAGGATCTCAGTCTCCTATGAGAACATCCATGAGATAGGAAAGAGAGAACAAAAAACAGAGACAGAAATTTGAGAGAAGCTGAGTCTTGGCTTGTTCTAAGCTACCCTGGGCAGCAAAGACAAAGACACCAAGGACACCAAATGTTTATGCATTACAGTCATGGGAAGTGGGGAGCTGAACAGGCCTCAGAACACAATCTCATAGCAAGTATCTCAAGCGGGGATGCTAGCATGTCTTCTGCAGAAGAGAACAAACATTTAATTCAGAGGGGAAGAATTTAGTTGGAATCAGTTGGCCCTGCTACTTCTAATGTAGAATAGCCAGATTATGGAGCAGAAAGCAGCTAGTGCCACCTATAGCTTGCTAATACTGGGCAGAGGTGTCTGTTTTACCTGACAAATCTTATCATGTAGGCAGCACCCAGAGAATGAATAAATAATATCTGCGGCATACTGTCTTATCACTAAAAGATAAATTAATATTATAATTGGCATATATGACATATAGTACACATAAATACACTATGATTTAGAATTTTTATATTTTCTAAGGATTAATAATTCTACAATCCTTTGCTCATTTTTACATGGAGTTGTCTTCTATCACTGAAATATAAGTGTTCTCTATATTGTTTGGTAGAACTCATCAAGTTGGAAAATATTCTTTTTGATTATATAATGTCCACTTTCTTAATGTTGTTTGTGGTGACATCATTTTTTATATTCTGATAACTTCCAATGAATTCTTTTATTATTCTGTGCTATAATTATTGAAGAAAGGGCAGTGATCAATGCTTTGGATGAAAATATGTGTTGAAAGAACCATGAATTCAATCCATCTATTCAGTTCTCCACACATGACTAATCCCTCAGCATCTCTCCTGGCTTTTGTCACATGTCAAGAGATTTCAGGCAGCTGAAGATTGATGATACTTCTATGCAATTACAAAGCAGAGAGAGGACAAGCTTCTCAACTCTCAAAGGATGTGTGACATGTTCATTCAAGTTTAGAAAGTAGAACCTCAAAGGCACTCCTGGTATATTTGAGTTATATTTTAATAATTGATACATGAAGCTTGAATGGAGTATGCTAAGTTGCCAAACTGTTCACTGTCTATAAAAATACTATGCATTTGTTAATACATTATTATGAGCATATCTGTGTATATAGCAGGGATTCTCATAATAAAAATGCTATCCATGTCTTAGATCTAAAATCTTTGCACAAAATTTCATGTTTTAAGAGGTAGGTTTTGGTCGGGGATTTAGCTCAGTGGTTCTGCCACGTGCTTTGCAAGTGCAAGGACCAGAGTTCGACTCCCGGTACCAAAAAATTAAAGGGAAAAAAAAAAAGAGGTAGGCTTTTTGAAAGGTGATTGAATCATGGGTTGCTATACTCTGAGAGAATTAATCCATTGATGAGCTCATAGTTGAATATGTCCTTAAACGGTAGGGACTGGTTGGAGGTGAGTTACCCGGGAAATAAGCTAGAAGGGTGTATTCTCGTCCTTGGTTCTGGTTCTTTCTCTCAGCTTCCTGGCTGCTGTGGGTTGAGCAGCTTCCCTTTGCAGTACCCTCACACTGTGCCATTTCTGGCCTAAAGTCAGCCAACCATAGACAAAAATACTAAAACCATAAACCAAAATAAACCTCTCCTTATTTTATAATATGGGTGTCAGTTATTTTGTTCTGGCAACAGGAAAGTGACTAATACAGATGGCTATTAATAGTCTGCCTTAACAATAGGTCTTCTGAAATGTCAGATGAATCCTCTCTCTCTACTCTAAATTATCCCAAATTAAGGCCTTTTTAAATATAGTCATTTACTTCTTCTCATCTCATTTTCTAAGTAGCCATGCTCTTATATTATGGTTTTGTATTTTTGTCTTCAATAGTAACCCATTGTTAAGAGACATTATAGTGCTCTGTTTCAAACTCAAAGTCAAGAACTTTTTGAATTCTCAAATACTGTATTACTTTTATATCAAATTAAATACTAATTTTTCTGCTATACACTACATCTATTCAGCGATCAGGCGTGGAAAATTACTAACAATGTGTGATAAATATTGTCTTTTTCTTTTGGTGTTAGTCCGTTATAAGATAAGGTTGAAAGAAGTGGGCCAGAAATCATGGATCACAAACAACATATTTCAATAGAGATGTGTGATAGTATCACTTCACTTACCAGCTTTTAAACAAATGCCATCGTGAGATACAAAACATGTTGAAGGTTATGGTTCGGAGACTAAGGTTCAGAGATCTCAATAGAAATCACTCAGCTCTCCTGGTGTAAAAAAGTGTGTCAATTAAAATCCAATATCAAGGCAATCTTGATTATGATTCTGGACCTTAAAGGAATTCAGTGATCTGAGTTTGTACCCAGGAATGCTGTGGTGAACTCTATTACAAGAGCTTAATAGTTAATGATACAATGTGTGCATGTACAAAACCACCTGAGGAGTGTGCAGTTTTCTCCTGCATCATGTCAGCACTCTGGGCCACACACTGTTTCTGTTGTGAAATTAGTGCCAAATAAAAACAATGCAATATGTTTAGCTGTACCTTGCTCCCTGGGTCTGACACCAAGCACTTCTCTGGCTCTTCCCCAAAGTTGACAAGAGCATTGAAGACACATGCTTTGAATCAGTTCAGAACATCCAGGGAGCCAGGACAGCGCAAATAAAAGCACACATGAAAGAGCACTTCCACAACTGCAGGATGATGGAAGAACGGAAGGAAAAAAGGAATATTTTGAGGGAACTAATGCTAATGTGTCTTTTACTGGGATAAGTTAAAAAAAATAAAACATTCATCATATTTTGGATCACACTCGTTACTTTTGCTCATCTACTTTGAAAGAAACTGGATTTGTGGCTAAAACTGAAAATTTGAGATCTATCACCAATTCTTCCCTGATATTTCCATTCATTTCTTTTCTCTGTGAGTAAACGATTGTCGTTATGCTGAAGGCTATGAATATTTTGAATACTTAAAACACACAAGTGTTTTATAATAACACAATTTAAAAAACTACTCCACGTTATCATTAATGGCATTTCAAAGAATCTATGCCTCTCTTTAAAGAAATAAAGTTTTTAGTATGACTATGCAATGGCCTATGCATCTTAGATCAAAAACTAATCTCACTTCTATTTGTGTGGTGTAATTCTTTTCTCTGTATTTCAGTTACAACTGTTGTTTGATTTCTCAAAAGACAAATAGCACCTAAAATGTCTAATAAGATTGACCCTTTAAATTCTAGTGACAAAGAGATCAATATAGCTCACAAATTAAATGAGCTAGCTTTATTTAAGAGTATGATAAAGCTCAATGATTATTGTGAAATTGCAAGAGGAGCCCTATTTTGGTAGTACATTACATACGTAGGCAAGTTAACCAATGTTTCCACATAATTACTGGAGTCAAGTAGATTATACGTATGTTTTAAATAAGTTAGACACTGGGATCAAGAAGCATCACAGACATGAGGAACATAAGGAGGGTGATGGCCTAATGAGTAACTATACAGCATGTATATTAGTGTTTGGCAGGAAAATTTTAATTTACTTAAAATGTGATTTATTGATTGACTCAGAAATAAGTTAATACTATTTATATTACTTGGGTATTAATATCAATCTTTGGATAAAGGCACTGGAAATCAATCAGAAATAGCACACTTTTAATTATGTAGGAATAATATCTCGGAATATGATTGTATAGATAGACCCACAGGGAAATTGTTTAAAAGGACTAGAAGGATATAAAGAAAGGCCAAAATATTAGAATAAAAGAGAACACAGATGAAATGCCAATAAAACAAGCTCAATATTTAAGGCATTGTTCATGGAAGGGACATATGGACTTAATGGAAACATGCAATTATCTGTTCTTTCTGAAGAAGACAGAACAACTGGAAAACAGAAGGCTCATTTCTGTAACAGCACAGTCCCTAGAAGTACACAATTAGGTAGAAGGGAAGGAGGACATTTTCACTGTGGCTATTGTATTTGAGAACTCCTATTAAACCTTCATATTTTGCAATGGCACCATAAAAGAAAAGATTTGTTGAATGTCCCTCCCATTTTGTTTGTTCCCAGATGGGAACAGAATTGATACCACTTTGTTTTTCTTTTTTGTTATTGTTGTTCTTTAATTTTATTTCATTGTGGGGATTGAACACAGGGCCTCTTAGATGCTAGGCAAGTGTTATACCACTGAGCTATACCCCCAACCACAACTCTGCTATTTTTAGAAACTTAAAACACTGAAAAAAGATAAAACTAGAACTTGTAAAAAACAAATATTTAGTGATGTAAGCCAGTAACATAAGTGCTAGATTAAAAGTTCCATAGAACCAAGTACTCAACTGATATTATTCACATGATAACCCTAGAAATTCTAAGGCCTGATGCTGAGCATACCCTTTATTTATTTTACTAATAGATATATTGTATCAGATATTGTTTTGAGCATATTAAAATCATAACTGCTCATTTAATTGTATTAGTAATCTAATGAAGCATGTATTATAATTAATTTAAATATGTGTATCCTGAGATGCAACTGTTACAGGTCACATAACACAAGATGTAAACAATTTGTTAGCTGGGTGTGGTAGCACATGCCTGTAATCCCAGTACTCCGGAGGCTGAAGCAGGAGGATTGCCATGACTTTGAAGCCAGCCCTGGCTACCTAGTGAGTTTTAGGCCAGCTTGAGCTACATAGTGAGACCCTATCTCAAACAAACATAAAAAAAAATTGTTTAAGAGGGCATCATTTAAAGGATACCCATTCTGCCTCTTAATTCATAGTAGTTAAAATGGCTAATTGATAAAGGTGCTTCCAATCTAATCAAGAAGAAAATATCTATATGTCCGCTCTGGGAGTTTTCAAATCAAGAAAAGCTACATCAAAGTCTAACAAAGAAACGATCGGTAAAGCTGGGGGTTCATGAGGAAAGGGTTCTCATGCACATGGGCCTGATGGCAAGAGCTATCACAAAATCACTGCAAGAAGCAACTCTTACACACAAGTCACCACAGCCTGCCAAAGAAAATACTTCTGCCAGGTCATCTGCCCAAACACCTGACCTGCTTTACATTGATACTTTCTTCTTACTGATTCTAATTTTCAAGGGTTATCATTTTCAAATAATTTATAGAATTCCCTCATTTTGCCATCAGAAATTTTCCTTGAACATACTCATAGTTTACTTTGTCATACCTGTTCCTTTGGCAGTTCTGCTTCAGAAGAAATTATTTTTTACCATCTCATTCTGCCATTTAGGTTAACAATGACAAATCTGATGAAGGAAATAGAATATGAAGCCAAAGGAAAAGTTAAAGAGGCAAAGTAAAGCCAGAGTAGAAAAGCGTGTGAAGCAAAACAGTGCTCATTATTAATGTAGCATCTAAAATAAGCAAATACTAGGAAAAGGTGAGAATGACCACTTTTTGCCCCTAAGCAGGGAAGTCTGATATGGGAAGAATCTGGAATTAAGTTTGATCGGACATTAATTAAACCCACCTGGTCTTTCACTGATATTTCTGGCAAAATCCTTTGAAGCTTGTAATTTCTAATTGGGTCATTCTGAGGGTTAAAACAAGTAATCAACAAAGTATAGAAGTAGAATAATTGTTAATTATCTTGACCTTTTCCTCTGTTTTATTAGTGAGCTGTGAATATTAAATGAAATTATTCATGTAAATTTTGTGAAACAGTATTGGTCTCTTGGTAAGTAATTAAATTCTACTTAAAAACCTGTTTATAAGATAAAATGGTGAGGTAAAACATAGCGCAGTGAATGTGGATGGACCAGAGCCTTAATTAGTGTTATTACCAGTGGGCTGATGATGAAAAATAACAGGGCATATGTTTAGTGGAGAAAGAAATAGTTTTCAAAGAATTTAGAAAAACTCTAAAGAGTGAATACATAACATTGTTGGATATATTCAAGGAACATTATTCAGAATCCAAGAATGGGAAAGTTAAGTGGATGGAAAAGTAAAAAAAAAAAGGTACACTAATGTATCAGTAATAGACAATAAATGTAATTTTGAATTATTTGTAATAATTAAAAATAATTAAAAGATACTGCAGATTTAGAATAACTCATGATTAGGCTTAGCCAATTGATGAGAGTGCAGGATGGTGGAACTATACATTCGAAAAACAGAACCAAGCAAAATCAAAATTCAAGATGCAGGCCTTTTATGGATTTTCTCTAATTATTGAATGAAATCACACACTTACAAGGTGCAGAGGAAATACAGGGGGCACACAACTGTGTATCATAAACATGGAGTGAAAAATAGCAAGCAATTTTGCATCTTAATTTTGCCATAAAACTAGGTGTGAATCAGCAGTCCTTCTAAATATTTTAAATGTAGTTAACTTATTAACTGAACAAAAGTATTTCAAGTCATTTTCCTGAGGAAATAACTGAAATAATATATACTTGTATGCTTTTTAAGATAATTAGAAATTAATACATTTTGCTAATACACATTATATTTTGTCTAATCCACATACTTCTGCAATAGAAACATATTTAAAACACTCAAAACAATTTGAAACGATGGTAATTAGCCAAGTTCTATTTCATTTTGATTGGCAGAGCTTGTATTTGGTGTTTAGCTTTAAGTTAACATGAATGATATAGATAGTAGATAGTTCCTACATAGACAAAGCCTACAGTTGTCCTAAGAAAAGCATCCATTGAACAAGTAATTATCATACTCTGCATTTTATGGCTTAGAACATATGGTGGCCAGTTACCTAGTCTAACTTAGATTCTAGAGAAGTCTTTGAAACAAAGACTTTTAAACTTATATTAAAAGAAAAACTAAGTTTAGCCAGACAAAAAGATGTTAATGACTGAAAATAAAAGTTGTGGCATGATCCAGGCATAAGTTGACAAATTATTATTAATTAAAAATTTACTTGTTTAGTGAGTAGAATTGATTGTTATACCAAGTCCAAGTCTAAGTCCTATCCTCTCGTACCTGTATATGGTCAATTATTTGGAAATGCATGTAATTAAGTGAGAGGTATCTTACATTTAGATTGAGCCCTAAATTTGATGACATATTATATGACAAGAGTCATGGGAGGACTGAGGCAGAGACTGAAATTATGCAGCCAATAGCAAAATGTGTCACCCCCTAATCTGTAGCCAGCAGGAGCTGGGGGAGAGGTATGCAATAGGTTCTCTCTCTGAGACTCACTCTACCTAAACCTTCATTTTAGACTTCTGCCCTTCAGAACTCTGATATAATAATTTTCAGTTCTATTAAAGCCAAAGGTTTGTGTAATTTGGTAAAGCTCTAGGATACCAATATACGCTGTTTTAGAAACAAAATCTGAAATAGCTTGACAAGATCATAGCACAACAAAAGGACACTCACATTTAATATTAAGGACTGTATTAATTTCTACTGAATGCTATATTCCTATTATCAATGATGCAACAATTTGCATACTTGAGAGGCACATGCCAGTTCATCCCAAAACTGATAAATTAATAAATAATTCATATGTATGATGTAACTAACAGTCATAAAGGACCTTTACTTTACATTTATTAACATGAACAAGAGCAATATGAATTGCTCCATTTTACAAATGATGAGAATGGTATGTTTAAAGTAGTGTCAGATCTTTGATATTTCCATCTTTATACTAGAACCCACTTAGATGTACAAACCCAATGATAATAGCAAAATCGCTCATCTACTGAGAGGAACACAAAAGGGCTTCATTCCATAAGAAAAACTAACATAGCAATAAATTATATGTCATAAAGGTAGAACTAAAAATTGAAGATCTAGGCCTTCACAGTCCCAAGTAAGTTTTCACTCTTATTTTTCTCTAATATTTGACAGATACTCTCACTTTAATATTCCTCAATCTCTGCATTTTAGGAAATAATATCAATCTCAGGTAGTTAGCTGAAGAAGAAATAAAAATGCAAAGTTCTTATAGCATTACATGGTAAGTACTAGGCCGGGCATGGTGGCGCATGCCTGTAATCCCAACACTTGGGAAGCTGAGGCAGGAGGACCACTGTGAGTTCGAGACCAGCCTGGGCTACATAGTGAGTTCCAGGTCAGTCTCAACTACATAATGAGACCCTGTCTCAAAAAACCAAACAAGCAAACAAACAAACATGGTAAGTACTCAAACAACATTAGGTGGTCTTATGTAGTAAGCCTTACTCTGAATTTTACCTTAAACAAGGAGCACATGGAGTTTTTAAAAAAATCTTCTGTTTGTTTGTTTCTTTAATGTGTGGTACTAAACTAGTTTTAGGAAATGCTTTTTGAAAACTGAAATAATTTGTAGTTCAAATAAGTTTGTCAAGCACCACCCACTCCTTGGAGTTTTGGAATGCATAATGATTAGTTAGAGATTTGTTAAATTCTACACTGAAGAAGTTTGTTTAAGCTGGCACCTTCTAAACTCATTTGACTACAAAATGCTTTTTTCTTAAAAGACAAATTAGCATCTTAAGTAAAAAGACTAGCCCAGCAAATTAGAAGACTTACTTTGTGAAGTTCTACTTTTCAATCACCATGTATTTTGAACAAAATTCTTTCCTTGCAGGAAAATTGAGGGAGATAAGCCCTGCTGAGTCAGTGCAGTATACTGCACATGTGACACTAAAAGTAGGTCATTTTGGTTGCTCCCACTTCTATAATTATTTTCAGTAATAACCATGATATAAATAAATATTCCAAGAGAATGACAGAACTAAAGCAACTCAATTTTTCTCTCAAAAATTTTTATTCTCACTGAGGGCCATTGTTAAATATCAAGTCAACTTCTGAATACAGGAACTCAAAGATAAGATGGGTCAGAATCATGAACTGCAGCCTAAGTGGACTGGGACTTTTCTAAATTTTTCACAGCTTATGTTGAAATGTGCACATATAGCTTAGTCCGCATGATGTTGATTCTGGCATATTGCAACTTTGAGTCTATAACTGATGGTTCTTCGTGTTAATTTCCTGGATACCCTGTTTATTAAAAATAACAAACAAAAATGAATAACTTTTAGCTTCCAAATATATTATTAACACTTGATGTATCTGCACAGCTTGCATTAAACAAGCGTTACAATAACAGAAACAATTATAATCAGATATATTTCCTAGAATGTAGAAAACAATAGTTTTAGGAGTATTTTGGAATATTTTATTATTATTTTTTTCTCAAGGTGTAAATGTATGATGATAATAGGAAGCAGACCATTTTGTGACAGTTTTATTATAGTCCTCAAATGCTCTACAGAAAAGACTCTTTTTTGCAAAACAAATAAACTATTGAAGTCATAGGTATAGGCAAAGTCTTTCTGAAAAGGACCTTAGTTGCACAAGAAATAATACCAATAACCTATAAATTGGATACAACAGTGAATCAACTGTGTCGTCGAGTAAGAAATGCCCAGCTACATTGGTTCAGAACAGTTCTGAATGCGGCTGAGGGAATTTACTGAAGATTAGCTAGGAATGAGTGACAGTAACCAATGGGTTTGCTGTCTGAATTGTATAACAGGGAAACGAAGAAGAAAGGTTTGGTTTTGTTTCTTCAGAGGAACTCATCTTCACCTTCACCTTGGATGATACTTCCTGCCTTTCAGGGTAGACTATTCAGTTTCCAGCACAGACCCTTCAATCTTCTATTACAGACCCTTTGGACTCCTGATACAGACTCCTATGGGGCACTACAGTGAGCACAGGCCTTCGACTGGATGGTTTGCGTCTCCAGCCAGACAGACGTTGTGCACTCTTCCACACTTGACTCTGTGGGCAGCCACTGAGCTATACTTGTAAATTCTTATCTATGTGGATATAATGCATCAAACCTGTTTATCTAGGAAGCACTGACTGATACATGAAATTACATCAAGACAAAAGCTTCTGCATGGTATAGGAAAAAATCAACAGAGCAAAGCGACAATCCACAGAATCGGAAAAATAATTTCCAGAATTTATAGAAAATTAAAAAATATTAGAACCCCTACAATTAGAGACCCAATCTAAAAGAATGAACATGGGAAATACACAGATAGTTCTCAGATGAAGAAGTACAAATGGCCAATAAATACATGAAAAAATGTTTATCATCGCTGACCATTTGAGAAATGCAAGTTAAAGCAACATTGAGATTCCATTTCACACCTGTAAGAATATCCATCAATAAGTCAGATAATAACAAATGCTTGAGAGGCTGTAGGGAAGACCTAAAACTTCTTCACTTTAATGGGAGTGTAAACTGGTGTAACCACTTTGAAATGAGTGTAGATATTCCCAAGTAAATAAAAATAGAATTCCGTTTATATCTTCCCAAAGAGCTAAAAGCATCATTCCACAGTGATACATGTTTACTGCAGCACAACTCATAATACATATATCTTGCAAACATCCTAAATATCCATCAACAGATAAAAGTATAAGGAAAATGTGGTATTTTTACACAAGGAAGTAATATAATAATGATAAATGTGAGTCATTTGTAGGATACAAATGGATACGCTCTGAGATCACTGTTAAGGGCAGTGAATCAGACACACATCCTGAATATTGTATGGTTTCTCTGATATGAGGACCCCAATGTATAAAGAAGGTGAAAAACAAAGAATAGGCAGCAGGAAATAGTGAGATAGATCTTTGAGATATGGGAAGGGAACTGAAAGACAGAAGAAGGGCTAAGGGAGGGGAAGGAAAGGAGATCAATCAAAAGTGGGGTATGTGAAGTGCTTATTATATGCGCTGAATCCCCACCATGAGGAATGAGAGCATCATGCACCATAAACACTTAATATATAGGAGTGGAAAGAGGATTTAAAAGCAAGAATTGGGAAATATCATGCACATATCCCAACTCCTCATTTTGAAGGTATTCATCATGTACTGGAGACATGAACCAATAAAAAAAAAATATATAT
>NW_022900936.1:29991281-30003802 GCF_012274545.1 Fukomys damarensis
GCATATATATATATATATATGTATATATATATATATATATATATATATAGAGAGAGAGAGAGAGAGACAGAGAGAGACAGAGAGACAGAGAGAGAGACAGACAGACAGAGAGACAGAGAGAGAGACAGAGACAGAAAAGAGAGAGAGAGAGAGGCAAAAAGGGAAAAATCATTAGGCTAATAAATATTAATTTAAAAAAGAAAACATCTTTCTAATTGCCTTTTCCTAGGGTGAACATAAAATATGTACAAGAATATTCTATAAGCACTCATGTAAAACAACAGATTAGGGTTTTATTGAGAAGGTATTAAAAACCTCACATTAGAGCTTACGAGAAGGCTTGCTTTTAGTAGAGATTTTCCTAAATGTTGTTTGAACCAAAACATTTGCAGTAGAACAGTAAAATCTATAGGTCACCTTTTTAGGATATTATTTTATTGAATAACAAAGATATGTATGATTAAAGTTATATATAAATCAATGAAAATAAGTTTAATATGTGGCCTAGTAATTAAAGTTCTTTAACAGATTAAATGAAATGTTCTAGCAGATTTGGAAGAACATGAAATTACTATAAGTTTGAGGTACTGAGCATAGACATTTCATGGTGATTTGAAACTGCCATGGAAATGATAATATCATAAAAATAAGCAGTGATTTCATTGGGGGCAGTTACTGGTGCTGTGAATACGACTGCAGTTTGTTGTTATATTCATTATTAGAAATTGCTACATTTTATAAGAAAAGGTGGAAATAAAGGTATATAATTGTTCCCATTCAAGTTCATAAATATTATGATTTTATTCAGGATATTTTTAGGGATCAGCGGGTGCCAGATAAATACACCATGAGTGCCTTATAGCTGACTTAAAAGCATTTAAACTTCCTATCTCAACCACAAAAACTGCTTTTAAACACAGGAAATCCCCACCCAAAAGCTTGTAAATCTTTCATTGTTTAACAGATACAATGGGGAGGTATGAGTGGTAAGTGAATTGGGGAGCATTATGCTTTTTTCATTATCAGTTACAGATGGGAAATGGTTTATCATATACAAGAATGAGCTTTTACAAATCTTTCCTAAACACTAAAGAAAGAGAACTCCATAAGTAGGAAAGGACAAAGAATGAACAGGCAATATTCTCCACAAGTCAGTACATGTTAGAAGAAAAGCTGTTTTAAGACAATTTCACCATATGGTTCAGTGCAATTTGAAATTTTGAACATGAAACTTTTATAGGTAGGTTAAATATATATTTGGACCTTTGAAACACACATTTCTTTTCTTTTTTAAAATTTTATTTATTTTTTTTCGGTACTGGGGATTGAACTCAGGACCTTGTGTTTGCAAGGCAGGTGGTAACACCACTGAGCTAAATCCCCAGCCCCTAAAACACATATTTCTCAGAAAATCAAGGTTAGATGCATTGCTTTAGTATTAGAGAAGGTTCCTTACTTCATAGTGTTGTGGTTTGGATCTAGAATGCCCCCAGAGCTACATCCTCTTATTGGTAGGGGGAGGTCTAGCGTAGGCGACTGAGTTATGGAAACTCACAGCTGACTTGCTTGCAGGACATGGGGGCCTGATCTGCATAGATTTATCTCCCTCCTGGGGCCATCTCTTCTGTCACTATGGCCTGGCCACCATAACATGAGCAGCACTTCTCAACCCAGGCCCTTCCACCATGCATTCCTGGTCCTCTGAAACTGAGCCTAAGAAGGATGTAGTGGCACATGCCTGTAATTCCAGCATTCGGGAGGCTGTGGCAGGAGGATTGACACAAGTCCCAGGCCAGTATAGGTTACATAGTGAGTTCAAAGCCAGCCTGAACTCTATAATGAGACTCTGCCTCAAGAAAACAAAACAAAACGAAACAAAACCAAGCCTTGAAACTATGAGGCTAAATAAACCTATCCTCATCTAAATTGAGTGTTGGGTGTTGCGTTTCTGCCATGAGGAAAGTGACTAAAACACATATATAACAATTTCAGATCACTGGATTCAGGTTTCTTACTGATGCAGTAGTATCTGACAAATTATTTTTTTTCAGCTTTAATTGAATTTATTGGTACATTTTAGGGATACAGTACAGTTACATTCATTGTTGGGATCTTGTACCTCTATGTGACAAGTCTTGATTCTCATTTTAGAATTTATTGACATTTTAGGGATACAGTACAGTTACATTCATTGTTGGGATCTTGTACCTCTATGTGACAAGTCTTGATTCTCATTTTTTCCCCTTACCCCTGCCCTTATTTTTTAATTCATTAAGATTATTGGTACATTTTAGGTAAACATTATGATCACATTCATCATTGGGAATTTGTGCCTATACATGATAACTCCTATGCATCATTTAGTATAAACTGATGAGTCACTATATATTAATGTATTATCAATGTACAAACATACTCTAAATCTGCATTGTAAAGATATTAATGTGCTGTGTTACTTTCCCTTCAATGTATTATAATCTTACACTTTATGCTACAAAGAATATTTGTATTAATTATGCTTGTAATCTGCGACACTGTAGACAGAAAATGAAACCATTCATTGTTACCAAATAGAGCTACAAGAACTCTTGGATCTATGGGAAAAAACAGGGGTAAAGACCTGACAATAAGTTTTAAGAAGAGCAAGTTACTGACCAGTTAACCTGGACCTTTAGGAAAGACAATAGTGCTTTAAAAAGGGCCCAAATCCTGATAATGTTGTACTTACCACAATGATAAAAGCTTAAGAAAAGAGATTCAGCCACTGTGGAACTGAGTCACATATAAGCTTCTCATTATAGACAGTTAGAAGATAATGTGCCTGGAATATTTCAACATGTGTAGTCTGATATGCTCCCACCGGATTTCTCATCTATCAATTGTGAGGAACCTGCCTTTCAAACTCCTTGTGCTGTTTGATTCCCAGACACCCTGAGTAGATGGGGTGGGGGTTATTCAGTATTCTTATAATATAACATGTACTTATAGTTTTATTCTTTCATGTTATTTTTTTCTTATTCTACTCTCATAAAAGCTCCAAAAATATTTCAAATGTTACTTGTCTTTATGAAATCTTTTTTTAAAAATCACTTTTCCCTTCCTGCTGGTAGAATTGGTGAGCCCCTCTTCAGTGCTTCCTGAAGTTTATTAGTGCTTTAGTCTAGTGCTATAGTCTGTGGACTCTGTTCCCATCACCCATATTTGAGATTCTATAATCACAAATATGATGGAGAAGCCAGTCACACTTGGTTGTTACTGTTAATGAACCTAAATCTGGAAAGAGCTATGCATGAATAGCTCAGTACTAAGCTTGGGTACTAAGTTTAGCTGCTAAAATTTATAGAAAATGCAGAGGACCCAAAAGGCACCTCAAAGGAGGGTCATAGAGTGATACTGTATTATAAAACTTACCTCTTCTTTTATTGATACTTTCTAGCCTTACCTGTAAATGCAACTTAAATAACAATTATTGCTCAAATCAAAAAATAAATGCTGTTGGAACACAAATCAGACTCTGTAAATGCTCTATGGTCCAAAGTATAAAATATACAATGGAGAATGGGCCAAAGCTGGTAGAGGTTATTTTTACAGAACTTAAGTATTGCTTCTTGAATAAGATTCCTCTCTGATGGATAACAAATATAGGAAATATACAGTATAAAAATAACTCATTTTTACTGAAACTCCAAAGAACTCACTGATTAACGTTCTGTTTTTTTTTTTTTCATTGAGTTTATTGATACTTTTTAGGTATACAGTACAATTATATTCACTAAGTTTCATTATTTCAGTCAAAAGTATTATTGTCTCTTTTTAGTATCCCTTGTATAAATAATTATGACAATTGAGTTGGTAATTCCCTGTAATTAGGCCTTTCACCAAGCATTATATGGTTTATTTTTTATTCTCAGGGTAAGTAGGAGAAGACATTTTGTAAGGTTATTATCCTATATTTAGTTGAATATGCTTCTACTGACTCAGATCACCTAAATACTAAAGCCCACATTACCTACTTTTCCTTTCAAAAACTGAATAGGAAAATTTGCATTTATATTAGGCATTTCAACTTCTTTGACATTAAAATCAAAGAAGTCCATGGTGTAAAAAAATAATTGAAAAACACATACAACACCAGGTACCCAAAGACTTTAAAGCATAAATTCCAATTGGTTTCCATTGTCAGTATAACCTGGATTTAACTGCAATGGTTTCAGAAAAATTTGAAGCTGCTTTTATTTTTAGTTTGCCAAATACCCTTTGATCAAAGAAACAACAGTTATTTGAAAGTCACCTTTCTCATTGCATTTTTGCAATTTTCAAGTAATTGGTATACTTTATGTACAGACTTTAATTATTTGATGCAGTGAACTGGGCTCCATAGATGCATCAGAATTTATTACTCAAATGAATTCTACCCTCACTTTAACCTTTACATTACAATTTCTCAAGTATATCTGTAGGGGATTCATTGAGATCAATATAGGTCTAAAAA
The DNA here is from genome assembly GCF_012274545.1 of Fukomys damarensis. Classification (NCBI taxonomy): domain Eukaryota; kingdom Metazoa; phylum Chordata; class Mammalia; order Rodentia; family Bathyergidae; genus Fukomys; species Fukomys damarensis. The sequence goes on from NW_022900936.1 coordinate 29,995,774, forward strand.
GCATTGCCTTTCTAGAAGGGCACACTTCATATGCAATTTTTCCTTGGATTGCGTTGAACTCTCCTGGGTGGGTAAATAAATTTTTTCATCTCAGTACATCTCATTGTATACACTGGGACTGCATTTTGTTTAGCACTGCTGAATTAACCATTTCAATAAGTAGAAATTTACAGGAAATAAACCAGTTTGTGAGTGCTTCTGCACATGTTTGCTCAAGAATCTTCAGTATTATTTTCAAAATCTGATACTGCAAAAGTCAAATATGGAAAGCAACGCACATTTCAAAAAATGCATCTTAGTTTAGTACGTAGGGGAAGGATGTTATCAGCTTTACTTTAACAAAAGAACCATTTGCCTTCATGGGATCATAGTTCTTTTGTTCTTAGATCATTCTACACCATTATATTACATAAAACTTTATTTTATTTCTAGCAAGCTAATACACATGTGATTCCAGAGCTATGTGTAATGCTGCAATTTCTCTGCAGCACAAAGAAGACATGAGAGATCATTTTTGTCCTTTAAGCATTTCCTATTTTAACACACAGTAACTAATTTTACTTGCCAGGTTTTATAGCCTTTTATTGGTTATACAGTTTTATTTATATTCATGCTTGCTCCTAATTATCACATTCTGCATAATTTATAATGTATTCTACTGATGGTGAAGCCTGAATAATGAAATCCATCTATAGAAAGAAATTGACTGCCTCCCAATGAAAATGGCAGGCAGTATGAACAGAAATTGCAAAAGACTTAGAGATTTACACTTAAAGTGAACTCACTTCTTTTGTTCTGCAAAAGAAAAATTGACATTGCTAAAATGGAGCTCAGCTGAATTTTGTCTAACATGATTTTATCTAATATCTGTAAACTATGTGATTTTTATCTTCATTGTATTAGGTGGTTCTTTAATTCTTACACCCAGGTCTTTAAGAGAGGAAAATACAATGAAAAACAGGAAGAACTAAACATTTTATTAACGGAGTCATGTATAGAGAAGATTCTGTGAAAGACTTAGGAACACTTAGGTACCTATTATTCACCTTATTAAAACACAGACTAATTTCTATAGTTTGAATTAGCCCATTGATGCATTTATGTCCCAAGTCTCTGGGAATACATATTATAATATAGAAATAAGTATTATTAACCAATCTCTGCCCAATTTTTCTTAACTTGGCCACTCTGTGCTACCAGAATTTAAGAAAAGTTTTAAAGCAACCTTTAGTTCCAGCTACATTTTTTATTAATATTTCATGAATATTCCAGTCCCTGGTTTTTCCTTTCCTTTGAACATCATCCCTCCTTTACTCTAGTAGCTTGCTTTCAGTAGACAAGCTGGACATAGCTCAGGAAATTTTGATATTTGTCCTATCATATTTAAAACAGACTTTCCCTTATGCCTTTTTTCTTTATATTATGAAAATCTTAGTACTTTCTTTTACTTTTGGCAAATGTTGAAGATCTTCTGGGATGTCAAGTTCATACTAATAGTAGATATAGCAACAATTCTGGTTCTTGAGTGAACTTTTAAATAGAAAATATATATCCCACTTTCTTTCTACCACAACTTCAAAAAATCAGGTATTTGTTAGATTCATTGAAATATCAATTTATGAATATTTTGGAGAAATGTTGGATCAAGTTTATATTAATCTACTCATGAATGTATTATTAATTTAAATATATTACATTTCTTATATACCATTTTGACTCAATATTACCCTAATCTAAGTTGTTTTCTTAGCTGTTGTGTAAAACTGTCACGAAGAAAGTCCCTAGCCTTCCTTGTTGATAGAAGTCCTAGAGATGCCCATTCAGAAAGTGATCTGGCCTATACTTGGGAGGGAGAAATGCTTCAACTAGGGGCCAAGTAGAATCTAAACTAATGAGTCTGGAAGGATAAGCCTAGGAAGGCTATGAGCATGAGTTTCCACCTCTCAGTCCAGTTACACTTCTATACATTTAGGTTCTCTTTCATGAAAATTGGTTTTCATCCTGGATTTTGGGACCTACAATCTAAAGGCTCTCATCCAGTAAAACTATAATCAAATTAATGTTTTATTCTTTTATTGTCATTAACTGGCCTTTTGACGTGGGGATGTCATCCTTGAGCTATTATGATGGGCAGGAGGGGATTATTTACTTTTCCAGTCCTATAATACCTACAGAGACACTGAAAGAAGTGTTAATTCTATCTGTATGATATTAAAAACTAAGATGGTATGTACAATTCTTTTACTTATTTTGAATAATACAGTGAAAGGCTTTTCCCATAAAAAGAACTGTAAGATGTATTCTTTGTTATCTGAAACAAAAAATTGAAAATACATATAAATATTAATAAGGATAGTTGATAAAAGGCTTTATGGAGGCTAAGAAAATAGGAAGTAAATACAAAATGAATGGAAAAGCAAAAGTTAGAAAGCAGAACCAGCAAGATCTATTAGACCCGCAAACTAAGTGGAAATGGACTTCATCTTGAAACCACAGAACAGACAAGGAAAATAGTGTTTATGGCATATTTGGACAACTATGTTTAACAAAAGGCATGCATCAGTAGTTGTATGCTCACTATTTCCTTCTGCATGATACTTATTTTGGCTCTGCCAGTGGTTGCCAGCTGGAAACTTCCTACCCTCTCTTGCGTTTCATCAGCTAGGTGACTATGGCATTGCTTAAGGAATATGTATAATGAAAAGGCATGTGTGCAACTTCCAAATTCTTGCTTCAGCCCTCCACATCTCCTTTCCTTGCTTTCCACAGGCTAGGATGCAACATGACTGAGTCAAGAACATACCAATCATCTACAACATTCCAGGGCATGATGGGTCCGAGGACAGGGGTTACTTGGAAAATTTGTGTGGAGCAGAACTGCCTTCCTACCATGCTTTGACCACTGACTTCAGCTGCTTCAGAGAGAATACAATATGCCTCTATTTTCTGTGATCAGTGTACGTGTTTTTGTTTATATTGCAGTAACTTCATTTTGCACTCTTTAATATAACTCTTGTAATAAATGATAAAGACTTCATCCAGAGACAATACAATGGGAAGATAATTGAGCTATAATGAAGAAAATTGGGAATTCACTTATGAAAAAGAGCAAGAGAAAAGAAAAGAAAAGAAAATTGCCAGCATTTAGTAATCACGATTCCATTGCATCAGGGAAAAAAAAAAGGAAATTCTAGCAGGGCTTGACTGAGGGAGCAATTGCTGACTAGTTTGTAGTATTTTGCCTATGAAACAAAGAGTGTAGAGTGAGACAAAACACCCCAAGTCAAGAGAAACACAGGTTGGAAATCCTAGAAATGGGATTTGCTCATGTAGAAGAGAGTCAACCTGGAGAAAGAATGACCTCTCAGCCAGAAATGTACAGATTGCATAAGGGTTCAGACTTTAGGGAAAAGGCATTTACGAATCAAAAGGTCAAACTACTTTCAAAGACAAAACCTAAGCTTAGGGATACACATTTATCATCTCATATTTCTCCAAGGTCACTGTGTGGAAGGAGACACTGTTGTGATGGTAGAAACCGTACTCATCTTGATCAAATGACCTGAAAGTTCACTTTGTCTAAAAAATCACAAGGGTGTATGTAGGCACTGGGGTCTTTAGGCCTCACTGTCTTGATGTGTAGCACAGAGTAAGACACGTCTAAAGTGATAACAAGATTATGGACTTCTTATTTCTTTCTTTTCTGCTTGATAAGTGTAGGCAAAGTGTAGCCACTGTGCAAGAAAACTTTCCACTTTCAGAGCCCCTGTGAAGGCTGATCCCTGAGAAACACAATCACAACTTTTGATTCTGCCATTGTTACAACTTATGTGTTTTGGAATGATGTTATTTATTCTTGTAGATTTAATCTGTCTTCTGGTTAAATGCTCACTGTGATTATATTTATTTAAAAGTGACACAAACAAGACTTTCAGGTTCATGTGTATATAATATATGATAGAATTTCAATTCTTAGAATAATTAGGTTTTTAAAAGACTGATGCTTTTATAACTTAAAGGCAATAATTCAGTGCGCTGTCTACCAAGAATATGAAAAGCAGTAATATATGGGTAATAATTTTTCTCTGCTATGGATGAGGACCAGCTGATAGATATGGTTGAGTGTATTGTGGAAAATCACATAGTTTCTATGTACTTCCTGCACTGACTACCTTTACTCTCACACAAAATTCTACATTTTCCCAGGGAGAAAACTCCACCTTATTAATAATTATAATATCCTTTGCAGTGAGATGAATAACTGCTATACTGAAAACACTAATAAGTATTTCTTAAAGGGATATATGTGCAATTCCACACTTTGGATAAAATGACCCACTACATTCTCTTTTAGTGCTGTTGGGATTAGAATGTACCCTGTAGTTCAAAAGATCTTAATTACTTAATAATATACAACTCTATATAAATTGTCTCTAATCATTTTGTTAGTGATATTTATTATAATTTGATAAATATGATCAGCTTTATATATTGAAAAGTACATGAAATTGTACCATTATAAGATACTAAAAATAAAAACTATATAATTTCTATACCAATAAAGGTTAAGTAACTATTTTCATTTAAAATTTGAAGCTGATCTTACAGAAAATAATTTTATATTCACTTTTTTCTGCTTGGAATCAGTTTAAAGTTTATATTTGTGACTTTCTGTTTTCATCAACATAAATAATGTGTACTATGAGTTATTCTGTTGCTTGCTTTAAAAAAAAAGAAATGAGTTTACTGATCATAACAAAACCACACAACGTTACAGTTGTCAAAAAGAGTCAAAGTAAGGTATTCTACTCAGGTTCAAACTGCCACTATTGACTGCTATGTAGATATTTGGTAATTAACATGTCCCAGACATAGTATACTGTGTATTCATCTCTCTAATACCGAACTTTACCCTTTACTCTTTCTCAACAAATCTTAATTTCAATTAAGATCATCAAAGGCATGAGCTTGGACATCATTTCCAATTCTGTTTCTCATATCCAGTTGGTTACCTAACTTCAATGGTTTCCTATAATTTACAGACCAGTAAGTAAACTCCTAAGCAAAAAGCTTTTGTACTGTTTCGTCAATAGACTCTGGAAATACTCACTCTATTACAGTATCTATCATATGTATAATTATTTACTTATTTCTCTCTGACCGTGTGAACACTGTTCATATGTCTGTTCCTAGGAATATGCTAATTTTTCTAAAATGCTGCTTAATGAGGGAGAAGTTTAAATGAAACAAACAAGCAAGCAAACAAAAAAAAACCCCAGAATATCTCTTCATTCCTTGCACATCACTTTCACAGTTAAGTGCTAAATGCAGTTAAGTTCAAAGGCATATGTATATTAATTGGAAGCTCACAACTATGTTTTTACCAGTGAAGGATATAGCACAATGTTCCACTCAAAATCTAACTCTGGAATGATGTTTAGTTTGAAAAGAATGGAGCAGCAGTAGATACCAGAAAAGCTCCTTTCTCTCCTCTGGTTACTTAAAGTCAGGACATAAATTTATAGTTTCTGTTTTTACCTCTCAATAGGAAAGCACAACCATAAAACAACTTGAATTTCATGACAGGACTAGAAGGATCTACATAATGAAACTTACTAGTCTCCTACCTACTATTAGATTTCCATGTATTTGCCTTTTCACAATTTGCCAGTCCTAGAGTCTTGAGAGCCTTTTCTTTTGTTCTGTTATCTTTTCTAAAATTTTGTTGTTTTTTTGTTGACAATGATAAACAAGTCTCTCAGAGAATTCCTTAGCTCCTGAAGCCTTCTCAATTAAGTGATTGTTAGTAAAGGCTTGCTTCTCTTCCTTTAATCTGTGATTCCTTACCTCTATGCATCCCACTTAAGATCTTAGAGAAGTAAAAGAAAGATTATTTTCAGCCTCTTTACCAATATGTGCAAAATTTTTCTTTGAATGGAATAGAGATGAAAACTACAGTACTGTTGCTAAGACTTCTCTAAAGCCTTTTTATCTATTTTCCTCAAATGTAAAGAAATATTGCTCACTTTTGAGTTGACATTTTCATCTCCATTTTCTATATACTATGTTTAGTTTCTAAGTTACTAAGACAACTTTAAGCTTTTACCTTAGCTTTCTGGTGTTACTTGCCCTAGAGGCTCAATAGTTTTTCCAGTCCTATAAGTAAATATAATAACTTGCTATTATTTTATTGAATTATCATATGTGTTCAAAATAGAACATTTTATTTTAACATATAATGATTTGCTTCTTAGGATTTAGTAATTAAGACATATCACTGATTTAAAATGATCATCATATTTATTTTCCTTAGATAGAAAAGAACTCTCCATTTGTTATAAAGACCACACAATTTAAAATTTCTGAAAATATTAGGAAGATATTTAGTCACTGAAAGCATGTGCCAATTGAGAGTTAAAATGAAAAAATGATAGTTGGTACTAAATTCTATTGAAGAGCAAATTTTACACATAGACTAGTAGTTTTTAGTGAAAAAAAATGCTTTATTTTAGATTAAATAACATGCAAATAAAATATTTTAATACAAAGTTAAGAAAAAAATGAGAATGAATCTGAATTAATGAGGCTAAAATAGTGAAATTTTGTGGTTTACTGACAATAAACTTTCTTGCCCAATAATCTTTAGTCTTTCTTAGCATGAAAGAAATATGTAATGTTCTATATTTTGTTTATACTGCCTCACAAATAAAGGAGATTTTTTTTTTCTGAAAATACTATCATCACTAGAATGCTTACAGAGGACTTTAACAAATCATAGAACATTTGGCTGATTGTTGCTCATGCTACACTGGGTCCACACTATGTAAAAGTATAAATTCTGTTAAGCTAGAGATTTTTAATGTCTTTTGGATGAATATTGGTAAAATCCCTACTTTATTTTTCTAATCTTCCATAAAACAATCATGACTGCTAAAATAAAAAAATATAAACTTTTAAAAAGTAAAATTTCTATGCCGATATATATACATAATTGGTAATATATAATTGTGAATTTATGTCTCAAAATTGCATCATAGAGAATTTTTCATTTTTTTGGGGAATAAAAATCCCTTTTGACTTGTAAACACTGTGTTGAATTGATAATTTGATTGTTTTACAGATGCCTAATAAAACACAAGAGACAATGAAGCTAATGGATATATACTATAAATTAATAAACAGCAAGTATCAAATCTTATAACCATGCACTTAAGAACAATCAATTTTCTCAGTTTAGCCCAAGACCTGCGTGTGTGGTGTGTGTGTGTGTGTGTGCATGTGTATGGAACTGGCTTCATTTGTTGTGAGTTCAACTTCAGTTCTTACCTTGGATGCTTTATGCGTAACTTTGTTGACATAAATCAGATTTATCAAAGTCAGAATGGGATTTCTTTTTTTCCCTTCTATGATAAATAATAATGCAGGAAAATTGATGGTAGCCCTAAAATTTAAGCTAAATACTGAAGTTAGAAAGGTCACTTAGATGAATTTACATATAAGTGAATAAAAATTAAAGCCAGAAATGCAAACACGTATGTAAGCACTAACATATTTGCATAGTTGATAATTATTTTATGGCCTTCAGAATAAAAAATCCAGGAGAAAAAAATTGCTATTATAGTTGTAGAATTTTAAAAAAAATATTTACCTATTTCTTAAAATAAATTTGAGCATACAGCAGTTGCCTAATGTAAGGACGATAGATACTACTTTTCTGTTTTAGAAAAAGGTAATTTTCTATTCTAAAAATTGAGAGCTTACTTAGACATGGATATTGTACAGACATTTTTTATTCATTAAATTTACATTTTATATATACAGTATGAAAACATTCATCATTGGGAATTTGTTGTACCTTCACATGATGTATCTTGGTTCATATTTTTCACCATTCCTCTGCCCTCCCTTCAACTCCTCCACCCCTCCAAACTTACAAAGTCTCCTCAACCACAGTTTTCCAAGTCACCATTCCCAGTACATAGGACTGAAATGCATTATTCATCTTTTGCTTCTACATACGGAGTTTCAA
>NW_022900936.1:30004013-30164783 GCF_012274545.1 Fukomys damarensis
TATATATATATTACATGTATATTTCAGTAGGCAATCTTCTAGGGCCATATTTCCTGATCACTGACGTGGTTTCCCTTAGGGATAAGGTCAAATACCAGTTTTCCTCAAATCAAACAAACTTTGAGTATTATTAGATTCCTCATGGTTTTCCTCTTACTTCCTAGTTCCTGTCTACACTTGATTCAGATATTTTCTTAAAATACATGTGGTCTTATTATTCAGCATGCTTCAGTAGAAAAAAAATGGAAAATTTAGACACGGCACACGGCACATATGGTTCTTCCTACTTCAGCCTCCTCAGGATATCACTTGCCTATTTTTTTCTTATGGTTAGAACTCCAGTTAACCTAATCCATTATCAACTCCCCCATTATGAAAATTTGTGTATTCTATTCTCTGGAATCCACTACTGCCCTCTAGCCACCATGAAGTGGATGCCTCCTCATTTTTGTATAAGAAATTCTTTTCACCTTCTGTCTTCAAAATCTTCCCTGAGATATATGAATTATTTTGATCATTCTCAAGTCAATATATTTAACGAAGGAGAGCCATAACATTAAGTGAAAGAAGTCAAATACACAAGCTCAAGTATTACATGATTTCTCTTATATGAGAAACCCAATAGAGAGCAAAATAAAAGATGTACTATCATTTACAAATGGGAAGGGGCCAGAGAGATGGTGAGAAAGGGGAGGGGATGAGAACAGAATGAAGATGTGTATTGTATATGTACAACTCCCCAGAAGGAATGTGAAACATGCACTTATAAAAACCAAAAATTGAAAAGAAAATGAAGAGTCATAATAACAGAAACAGGACAAATAATAAATGAAGAAATAGAAGGGCAAGAGTAAAGGACAATGTGAATGGAGAATCTACACTTAAAAACCTGCCATGTGACTGGTTGTTTTTTGTTTGTTTGTTTTGTTTTGTTTTTTACCTGATCATAGGAAATGATGAAGTTTCTCTGGGTAGGCCTCATAAACAAAATTCCTCCCAGAAACCAGACTTGGGGCACAGCCGATATACTGCAATCTCTGCAAGAAGTTGCAGTCAAAGACTCAGGCCACTCTTGCTGGCTTGAATTGTAATTGTATTCCTAGCTCTGTGCCCTTCATTCAGAGAAGTCTGTATCTGTGATGCTTATGGGAGGAGGGATAAGAGGGTATTCCTGAAGACATATTGTTTTACTCTCCTTCCTTCTTCCTTTTCCCACTTGCTGGTCTGGAGACACTTTTGTGTCTGCTACAATGAGATAATCCCGAATCAATGGTAACCCACAGGGTCCTCACCTAGTGTCATTCTACGGGAGCCTGTTTGGAGGAGTGGAAAGGGAGTGGCACATTTTTCAGTCTTCAGCTTCTTGCTTATACTCCCAGAGCAAGTGACTAAGTATTCGACTATGGATTCACCATCATGTTAAATGTTTTGCTCTAGCACCTGGAATCTAAACTCCCTTGAGTTTACCTGAGCTGTTGACAGTAGGATGCTAAAGGAGGAGTCCGCTCAAGAGAACTTCTTTACCACTTGCATGCGGTTACTGATAGAACAGAAGTAGAACTCACTGTGAAACACTACCGGCTATGTTTTAGGTCTAAAATATCTTCCAGAGCTCTCATTGGTTTAGAGGTGGGACTTTTGGGAAGTGACTGATTCATGGAGCCTTATATGGACAAGTGAACTAATCCATGAATGAGTTCAAAGCTGAATTTACCTTTAGGAGGTAGGTCTTGGTTAGGGAGATGTGGCCTGGGAGTGTATATTCCTACGGCTGCCACCTTTCTTTTCTCTCTAGCTCTTTCTCTACTTCCTGTCTGCTATGGATAAGCAAATGTTCTCTTCCAGGTTCTTTCTCCATGTGGTTTCTGCTTTGAAACCAGCCTACCATGAATTGAAATTGTGAGGCAAATAAACCTCTCTGAGTTTAAGTGGTGAGTGTCAGATATTTTTTCCAAGCAAAGAGAAATCTAGCCAATATACAATACTGCCCTAATTCTGTCATTAATCACTATTGTCAGTAATAAATTTGTTAAATTCCTGAATGATAAGAGTCCTCAGGATCTATATAAAAACTTTGAAGAATATAGATAAGGGATGAAAATAATTTGATTAAATTCTATATTTTCTGTCTTTTCCAGGAAGAGAGATATATGAGAGATATATAAAAATGAGATTTATTCAACTAAAGAGTCACTTTGATTATAATGCTACTTGTCTTTCATGGGAGAAAGGATGTAATAGGACAGAAGAAGAATACAATTGTTGCATTTTCTTGGAAAATGACTGAATCTGATATTTTCTATTTTGGGAGCCTAAAAAGAACAGTAACCAGGCTCCTGTGTGTAAAAGGGAGGACATAATAGTGATCTGAACTCTGAGTGAAACATTTGGTGTCTCCCTGACACTTCTACCAGTGTTTTGACCCTGCTTTGCAGCTTGAAAATGGCTGTTCCTGTGAACACATTTATGGATCCTTGTGACAAGACTTCTGCCAATACCTACAGCAGCAGTCTGATCGAAAGACCTTTGAATACCAGCATAAACACTCTAGGCCAGTCGTTATTTTGTGGCTGTCATTCAAATTTGTTGCAGGTTTTTTGTTTTTTTTTTCTAAAAGATAGAGTATAAGGAAGAAGCTGGTGTTGAATTACAATATATATTTGTACCAGAAAAGAGCTATCAGGAATGTTACAATTTAAACTGAATGAATCATTTATAATTACTTTTCTATGAATTTAGGACATGTATCAAATATAAAGAATACACACACAATTACACCCTAAATATATGAAGTACATTTACTCTAGGAATACTATAAAATATATTAAATCAGAGCCAAAGAAATACTAAAGTTGTATTGCCAAGAAATTCATGAATTATATTATATTTAAGTTAGTAGAATAGAAAAATATTTATTCAAAATGTACCCAGACATTTGGTTTTGAATACAAAGATAACAGAAAAAAATTTATAAGATTGCTAGGAAACGTATGATTATTTCTTGGCAATTTTATTTTTGGAGATATCTAGAAACTTGAGAAATTAAAGGGGAACATTTCACAACTAAAATCCTGATGAAGAATAGGTGTGATATTTTTAAAACCGATATGAACTGATTCAACCTTGTGAATTATGATTTTGGAACTAAATTGGAACTGATAATTTTTAAAAATATGACACTATCATTAAAATTAATGATAACTGAAACAGAGACGGAAGGCATACTTCAAATGTGCTGAATTTTCTTATGCAATTTTGGAAGTTAATGATCTCTAAATTTTAACAAAAGGTTAAAATGACACAAAGTTTAAAATTTTTCATAATTTTATTTCATAATTTTAGGGATGTTATTGAGAGCCAATATTTATTTCCTTACCCTGTCTTGTTTATATATTTCCATTTGTGTGGTTATTCTAATTATTTATTTTGCTAACATCAATGTCTTAATTTTCTTATTTAGGAAATTAGAATAAATAACAGAACTTAGTACATAGTGGAATATGAGTGTTAAAATGGGTACATAGAAGGCATTTAAAATGTATCTAAATGGGTGCACAATGTGATGAATTGATCATGGTCAAAACAAATTTGTATTGCTTAATTGAGTATTATGGACACTTGCTTTTAATGCAAACATAGAAAATGGACTTGCAATATAATATTAATAGCTAAACAAAAATATGGGAAATCAATCTTTTAATTGCCGTGGATATTATGCTACATTATATTTGTCAGAAACACTAATGTGCATATATTTTTGTTGTTACTGGTCTTATTTCTAAATATGATTCTATTATCTCCCTACCTAATCATTTTCCAAAGTCAATTGTGTACCCCTACCCTTCAAAGTTGCTTTGATCTCTACAGAAAATTGAATTGGGAAGCAACATTATGCTCTTCCTAATGTCAGTGTCTTAGGGACAATTTCTCAGAATGTTTTTCTTCATTAAAATATTAACATACAGATGGAGAATTACAAGATGAAAGACCACAAGCTGTAGACAGAGTGATGCTTGGGAAGATGAGAAAAAGGATGATATTGCGGGCTTTACATATTTTCACCCTTTCAGCAAGAAATAAGAAGTAGTAATCTGATACACACTATCCAACCAGTCTTCCTAACTCACTGTTAAAATGGTTCTTTAGAATGTGTAATGAGAAAATACTTTTATTTCACCAACATTAAATTTTATATTTACTATTAATATCTCATGATTTTATTTTTGGTAACATAAAACTATATAGGCATTTCCAATTTAAAGCACATATGGCATTGACTCTCCCACCACATGGATTTACTACATTCAAAATAATGCATTGCTTATTTGGTGTTGTCTCCTGGTAATAATAGTAACTGAAAAACAAGGATTTACTCTAAGTGAACTCGGAGTAGTGCTCATCAAAGTATCTTTTCTAAATAAAATGATATTCATTCAGAGCCACGTGTGCATCATTAAAATAACAATACTGAATGACTCCAAATATTAAATAAGTGACTTTTATTCCTGAAAAGGGATAAAACTGGATTTTCCCCACTCTGTCAAACTACAAAGGGACAAAAATCTTGGTAGAGGTTGCCCTCTAGTGGAACGTTAAGAGGAGGCGGTTGAACTACACTTCTGTACCTTCCCAACATGTGTGATGCAAGCTTATTAGGAAAAATATTTTTTAAAAGGAATTAACATTTTCCTTTAAATGTTTTTTAATGAAAAAACAATTTTTCATTAATAGTTTATAGTTAATAAGGTGTGTTATTACTTTTAACCTAGAAATGTAAATAAAATGTCTCTTATTGGCATTAAAAATTAAGAAGGTGTGATTCATATAAAAGAAAAATATATATGAATAAAGAACTCAGACATATAATGTCTCTTTCATTGGATACTTTTCAAGATATTGTTTAAACTCACTCAATAAAATGATCATTAAAAATTCATCTCTACATCTGAGGTGATTTAAACTATATTTTATTGTTTTGGTGTAGAGCAATTACTTGAAATACTGTTTATAGTGACAAATAATAAACAGTGCTCAGAAAAATATAAAAGAAATAATTTTCAGATTTTTTGTTACTTTTTAAAGTACTTTTCAAATAAAATATTTTATTCTCTACTTCTATTCAATTTTCAGTTTATAACTTTATTACAAATTAATATAGATCCATTTTCCTAATTTAAACACTATTAAGAAAAAAGAAAATATATTTAATTGTACAAAACATTATATTTACAATACTTACGTAAATTGTATTATAAAAATTCACATATTATATCACTTGTTGATTCCTATTTGAGCACTATTGCTTCATGTCTTTTACCTAATTTAAGAGGACACACATGTAGAATGACCATTTCCTGGACTAGGAGGAAAGTTTTACACTTTTACCATTTAAATTTGCACATTCTGCTTTACAAGGCATAGAAGGATTTTCTCCCAATTTATAGAATCCTCATGATCTGGCTTCCTGAGGTCCTCCAAGATTATGTATTTTCATTAATTAACATGTGCTAGTAATCTGAAAGTTTTGATCTCTGACACATTTTAATATAAGAGAGTGAAGACAATTATACTACTCGGGAAGGACAGCACACACTTGTAACTCTGGTGACTCAAGGGTCTGAAGCATGAAGACGGTAAATTCAAGTCCCAACTGGGAAACTCCCTGAAACACTGTCTCAAAATGAAAAATGAAAAGAGCAAGAGGAGCTACTCAATGGACACATATAAACACACACGCAAATTATAATGATTGCATTTGAAAATCCATCAGTTAAATTTCTTTTTTTTTTTTTTTTGGTGCTGGGGATTGAATTTGGGTCTTTGCACTTGCGAGGCAGGCCGCCGAACTGCTGAGCTAAATCCCCGGACCCCTCCATCAGTTAAATTTCGATGTAACATAATAGTATTGAATCTATTATCTTAATTTAATGTGTAGTATATCTGAAAATAACTTTCATTGCATATAATTTATACTTATTTCCTAGTTTGGTAGGTAAATTTTATTATCTCAGGGCAAAAGAAAGTTCACAAAAATTATTTTTAGTTTAATAAATATCTATTTGCATGAGAAAATATTAGTAAGTATCTAGATTGTAAAAATATACAAACATACACTCAGAAGTTTGGTAGAAATATAATTTTCATTTTAAACTGCTAAAAATAAAAGACCTATCTTGCTTTTCATTTTTTCTATACAGAATCTATTTTAGAGCATAAAGTAAAAGAAATCATAAGAAATTTAAAGACATCTTTTTCAAAAGTTGAAATTTTTTAAGAAAACATGCAGATATAGCTGCAAAATCCAATAAAGATTTGTTTGAGAATTATTGATAAGTAATTATATTTAGCAATGTTTTGGGTAGAAATTTAAAGTCTCATGGGTTGAATAAATATTTGTCCCTAGTTGCTTTAGTATCTTGAAATGGATATTACTGATTTTACATTTCATGCTCTCTTTCAGAATTCTGCTCTAAATTTCTTTCTGAATTTCAGTAAGCTATTCACAAATAAAGTTTTACAATCAATACTATACATTAATTAAGAAGTAAGAGTAGTTTTGTGAGTGTGTATGCATTGTTGTGTGTGTTTGTGTGTATCTCTAGGTCTTTGCACATGATGTGGTCAGTAGATACTTAGTAGGAAATGTTAAATTGTAAGATACCTTTCTGTATTCAGTAAGAGAAATGACTATGTGACTCTAGTAGAAGGCAAGTCCCATTTTGTAGCATTTAAAATACTTTACATGTGTTACTCCTTGAAATATTTTTTGAATATTCAATCCCTTAGTATTTATGTTCCTAAGTGTACTTGTGTAATGATTAAGTTATTATTATGAATTTGATGCATAAAGATTGATCATTAATTGAATAATTCATCGCTAAATAGAGACATTTTATCTTGTTAAACTTCTGTATACATTTCAATTTAATTATATTTTTGGTGTCTGTTTAGATCTTTCCCAAATTTTTATAACAAAGAAGAACTGGAAGCAGAAGAACAAGAGAAGGAAAAGAAGGAGGAATGATAGAGAGTGAAAGAGAGATAAAAAAGAAACAGAAACTTGTATTTTATTCATTCAAATTGTCAAATTATAGGCAATGATCTCAGGAAGATATCACTTCATTCAAGCAAAGTAGAAGTATATAATCATATTGTGAAGGCTCAAAAAAGCAAGATGTATATTATTCCAATTTCCAGAAGGAAGTGTGAGCTGTTTGACTGCTCTAAGGACCATATGGAGAGGAAAAAAAAGAGATGAAACTTTACCTTAGTCATCAAAACCTGATTATTTGGAGAGAAAGATGATATGACTCCCCAAACAAGCACTAATTTAGAATACCTACAGCACCTTGGTCACTGACTTTGCAGTATCTCTACCAGACAACAGGCATAAGAAGGGTGGTAAAAAAGAAGGGACATAGAGTTTTGCCTTATTTGGATTTACTATTGAGTACAGCAGATAATATGCATAGATAAATGGTGATAACACAAGATAACAATGTTACAAGTAATCCACAAACTGCTAGGTTGCAGAAAATGCAATTACATATACTTACTATTTTAAGATTTAGCTTCAGGAAATTTAACATTTATGATATTCTTTAAAGAATAACATGTAGGGATGGTCAAGAAAAGAAATTTCATGTCAGTATAGCAAATGATTATTTCATGGGTATTTAAAGAATAGCAATGGATGCAAAGTAGATCAAAATATAAAGCATTATTAAGAAAGTAAGTGCTAATCCTGAAACTATCCTTACAGAAAGGCTTTAAGCTTTTCTTGTTTGATTTTAAGCAGAAAGAGCTAAATACTGAAAGCAGATTATATGCCCATCAATGGTACGCATGTATTTATATCTATGTCTGTATTTGTATTCATATCTATATCTATATATACACAATAAAGTACTACTTGCTCTTTAAAATAAGATAAAATTGTTTTATTTGTAGGAAAATGAGTGGATCTAGAGACCATAATACTAAATGCAATAAATCAGGAGTTCATGTATCACATGATTTCTCTAATGTAAGTGATCCATATATAAGCAGTTTAAAAAGCAAAAAACAAAAGAGATTGCAGGGAGCAGAGAGCTAGACTCTGTGGAGAGGGGGTAGAGGATGAAATATGTATGTATACCAATTCCCCAAGATGAATGTAATTATGTATCACAAACATACACTAATATAAAAAGAAAGAAAATTAATTTTATTTGGAAATAACTGTCTAAATTTTATTAATATAAAAAGAGAAGTCGCAGATGTTATTTTAAAGTATTGATGCTAAGTATTACTATGTGTATTTTTAACATCACATATATCACATAGATGTATATGTGAAAGAATAGACTTAATAGATAAACAAAGGAAATGGAGACAGTGGCAGTCAGTAGAAGATTATAAGGATGGATGACAGATAAACTCCTAGCCAACATGGTAGTCTGAGAACAAGTGTGGAACAAAAGATTGATGTACTGAAAGTACAGGATAAGTAGAACTTTTCAGTCAGTTGGAAGAAAATACAAGGAAAAGGGGGTCAAAGGCAACTCATGAGATACCAACAGTAGGCGTTTAAGAAAAGATATAAGAATATAATGATAAAAAGCAAATTTTCAAAAAAACGCTATTAGTTTTGAGTATGTTGTTTCAACTGCCATGGAATCACACTTGCAGTTCATATTATGTAGGTAACAGAAATCACTGAATTTTTAAGAAAAAAGTGTGATTTTGTTAACCATTAACCCAAAACCCTATCCCATCTTTTAAAATTTACAGAGTTCAGTGAAGACTTGTAGAAGGCAAAACTGTGGTGGGTGACTACACCTTGAAAGTGCAGTAGTGTTCCCCAGATGCTGGAGTGGCAGTTTTCCAGTCAGTGAACATATTCAATTGAGTTTCTCTTGAGACCTGGCTCTATTTCACTGTTTTGCATAATGGGATAAAGGTTGTTTGTTGACCAGGACCATAGTAAGCTTATATTACATTATCCAGTTTATTTAAAAAAAAGAACAGGAGATTGGAAAACATAATGATATATAAGACTAGAACAACATTCTTTCTGATCTAATAGAATGGCTAAAAAGTGTGTCCTTTAGTTAAGACATATCCCAGGTAGAGGTGCTTACTAGTCTGTGAAACTCTGAGAGGAGTTGTTATCACCCACAGATAAGGGTTGAAGGTGTGTGATAACTTTTCTCTCTCTTCCAATGGCTGAACAGCAAAACTGCAACATTCTACAATAAAAGATCAGACTAATGGAATATAAATTTATAGGGTATATTCTTCAGCAATCTTTCAGCAATCCCTCCAAATGTATATAAATCATATCTTTTGGAAAATAGAAATGGAGAACGGGTATTTCTGATCATTATAAGCATTCTTTCCTTTTATTGTATAGATAAAAGTGTTCAATTTTCTAATCTTGCAAATTTGTATATAATCACATTTTCCTTAAAAGTAATATAAGGGCCGGGGATTTAGCTCAGAGGTTTGGTGGCCTGCATGGCAAGCGCAAAGATCTGAGTTCAATCCCTGGTACCAAACAAACAAACAAACAAACAAAAAATAAAAAAAAAATCAAACAAAAAAACACAACAAAAAAGAGTAATATATCTGTATTTTATTTCTTTGGCATAAGCTAGTAGTGTCATGGACTTACCAGCCTTTAATTTTTCTTTATAATATTATAATATATCACTTTGTAATATCTGTGAAGGCATTTGACAAAATTCACAATGTTGTGGGCCCAACTGTCTTCTCAAAATTCATACATAGAAGTCCCCGCAGTACCTCAGAACATGACTAATTTTGGACAAGTTACTTAATAATGAAGTTAATATAATATCACTAGAAAGGGTCCTAACAAGATGATATGAACTAGTGTCTTGTGAGGAGAGAAGATTAAGATACAGACACAAAGAAAAGATCATGTAAAAACATAATGAAGATGATGGGCATCTACAGGCCAAGGAAGGCCTCTGAATAATTGTGTCAACATTTGTACTGAACCTCTAGTGCCAATATTCACCAGAGAACAAATTAATTTTGCTGAGTGTCTAAAGTTCAGACCACTGAATTTGTGATATTTTTGTTAAGGTAGCCAACCCCCCAAAACTGAACTACTATATCTGTTAACAAAGATATGCTATTTAAAATGCTATTGCTCAAAAAGTAGGATGCACATTTTTATAGCGTTTAAACAAAAACAATTTTCACCAAAAGTTTTGATTTTCTGTTGTTTCAAAAAATAATTTTTAAGAATTACATTATGTTAAAATTTGTTTTAAGATAAGGAAAATAAAGTGAAGTATGTAGCATTAGTTTTTTCATTCTCCATGAGAAAAATACATAAAAATAAAAGGAATAAATTGAATTCTGCTCATCAAAATGAATGAGCTTATATTCAACATGGCTTTTGTTAGAAGTTGGTTAAATGAATTACAAATCATTTTCATAGTCTATTAAAAAGTTCATAATAAATAATGATTTGGTTTAGTTTTATTAAAATCCAAATATTGTTTTCCTCATTGAGTTTATTGGTACATTTTAGGTATACAGTACAGCTACATTCATCATTGGGATCGTGTACCTTTACATGACAGGTATTGGTTCTCATTTTTTCCCCTTGTCCCTGCCCTCCCTTCACTCCCTCCTCCCTTCCCTATTTATAAATATGTTATTTCCATTTTTTCATTTTCTCATGTTTTTTTTTTTCCTTTTCCCTTATTCCCTTTACCCTACCCTAATCCAAATATTTTATTTAGGGGAAAAAAGGACATTGCATCTGTCAAGAAATGTGTAATATTTTTCTCTAAGATAAATGATGAGTCAGTATATTTTGTTATACATTAATATTTTCTTACAAAAATGATCTATATAATGTAGGGACACATAGCAAATTTATTATCAAAAGATACAATTCTATTTAAAGGGGAGGGATCATCTACTTCTAGCATAGACTCAAAACTATCATGAATCTGGCATTGTCACCAAGACTTATATTTTTCTTTTGAAAAGTCTGGGCCAATATATTTTATGATTTTGCTTGATCCCCCCCCCCTTTTTTCCCATAAAGCTAAATTTCAAGGCTAAATGATTTTGTGATTGAATTAAATTTTATATCTTGTAGCCTAAAAGCTTCTCATTAAACAATTCCTACCATGGCTCATTTTCAAATGTGACCTCTTATTTATATTAGAATTAGTCAACAGAAAATATCCTGTCTGAAGAAGGTGCAGAGATCTCGGGGTTAATTTTTCAGAGAAATCTAGGAAGGTCAGAACCTTACTGTCTGAAATATTTCCCAAAAGACAATATTCCATAGTTTTATAAAGGTATGATTTTCCATTTCTTTTTATTTCTCTGCTGCTTGCATTGCACTTTATAATTGTACATTTATGTATATAATTATTTAAATTTATTTCTGTTTTAAATAATACGAGAGCCCAGAAGTTTTTGAAAAATATTACCCAACACTTAACACAAGCTAGACGCATGACAAAAACTCACTGCTTGTTGATTCCTGTGAAGCACTACAGCCTAATATTAAATAAACACTCCCTTGGTCTCAGTTTCTTTCTTTGAAACTTATTGAAGTGATTCTATGAAAAACTTATTTATATAGCAATAATATTTTTGTGACTGTGCTTATTATTAATCATGAATCCTCTGATTTCCATTGTAAGATATACACTCTAGAATAATAGTATTAGTCTCATTCTTTGAATATTTACTCTCTATCAGGCATTGCACAAATAGTTCTGAGACATGAAGTATTATAGTCACTAATCAACCAACCAAATAAACAAATAAAAAGAAAAAATACCGATGTTTAGTATGAATAGGTTTTCCTTTTTCCTATGGATCTAGGAAGTGGGAGTATCAAGGTTATGCACAGTACTCACATTCCTGCAATCACAGTAATAAACAAGATTTTCATATCTGAATGCATAGTTATTGTGAACATCATTTTTCATTCTTTTTCTTTTTTGTTCAGAAGGGTCAGGTTGGAAGTTATCTTATGTTCCTTTACGATTCTGGCCACTGGATAGAAAATTGCAGAGATCAGATCATTCTATTCTAGGAAAAATAATATCTCTACTGAGTAGAGAGAAAATGAAATCTTTGTATGGCCTGAAATGTTTGTGCAACAAGGGAAGTGACAGAAAGCAAAGTTAAAGTTATGCAAGTTATTGTTGGCTCAATATAAAGATTCCAAGATTGGGGTGATACTGCATTCCGACATTGTTAAATTTCAAGATCATCATCCCAAGATTTCTTAGAAAATGATATCATGTATTTATATTGGAATTCCGGAGAATTAAGATTAAATAATGGTTAGAAGTTTTTGTGGTCTCCTTGAGATATTAAAGTGTCTAAAAAAATCACATTTGGAATGTGTGTTTTTCTGTGCAAACCATTTATAAAGCCTATATATGTTCTAATTGCCCAAATATGTGTCTTGCCAACTACATAGATGTCAGGGGTTCTTCACATAAAGAACTCAGGATAGCATCACATGGCACACAAGCACTGCTAGAGCTTTTGCACTGTAGGGCAGGGGTAGAAGCAGAGAATAGCGGAGAACACACAAATCAATTAAATTTACAACTTTACCTTTTTTCTGAACTCACAAAAACCCATGTTAGCATTTCAGCTTTATTTGATACTCTCTGAGGGACATGGGGCCATTAAATCATTGTCTCAGAAACTGACCTTTGTTATCTCCATTGTAAGAAGGACAAAATTGTAAATACTGCCCATCATTATTTGCAGATTAAGTGAGATAATCTGTTGACCAAGTGAAAGGAAAGAATGCCCCCTGATTGGATGAATACTTAGCAAATTGTTCTCACTTCGCACTACTCTATGAGGCTAACTGCTAAGAGCTGGATGTCTAATTCAGCTTCTCCTGAATTTTGGATCATTTACCCCACCCCCATTCATCTACTTAGCATTTAGATTTAAATAGGATATTTCAATTAACAGTATGTCCACAAAAGCCCACTAGAGAGAAAAATTTTCTCTAGCTCGGTAGCAGTTCTAAGATCAGAACTTACAGAAACTAGGGGAAAAAAAAAAAAAGCAACTGGTTAATTCTTAGCAATTATCTAGTACATATTTTCAGAATTATTGAGGCCAAGATAAATTAACTATGTTTATATCACATAAATATGTGTGTAGACTTTAAATTTATTTTTCTTAGGACATGTTTGCATTAAATACTGATCACATTCAACATGAGGGATTGATACATGTGTTTGATAAATCTTAACCCTTTTTTTGTGCCTTTCCCCTCGTATCAATCTAACCGTTCTTTCCCTCCCGATTTACAAAACCTCTATTCCCATTTTCCTTCAATTCTACTTTTTCTTTAAATCTCATTTCCCTTCTCCCTTTCTCCTCTAACGCTATCTGTTGTTCCCTTTCCCATTTGAACAAGTGGGCAGACTTTAATTGATTGTAAAAATGTGATTCAACAAGTTTCTACTTTCTGTGTGACTATAGCTGTCATGAACTGAGTTTCCACTATGATGTTTATAAACTAGAAAAAAAGACATTAAACTGTGTTTAAAAACCAATAGTGAAAGTGGGAAGTGTAGGGGAAAGGAAATAAGGGAAAATAAAAAATATGAGAAAATGTAAAAATGGAAATAAAGAGTTTGTAAATGGGGAGGGAAAGAGGGGGTGAGGGAGGGCAGGGACAAGGGGAAAAATGAGAACCAAGACCTGTCATGTAAAGGTACAGGATCCCAGTGATGAATGTAACTGTACTGTATACCTAAAATGTACCAATAAACTCAATTAAAAAAAATAGTGATTCTTTTGTTATATAGAATGTATCTGTTTTTGTCATTTTTACCTTAACTTCTAAAATTAGATATATTTGTTTCAGTTTGACTTTTCAAAGGTATATGTGTTACTGAATTTTGATTCTCTCAAACTTGTGAAGTAGTTGCACTCTCTGATCCCATAGTAAAAGTTAAGAAGTGTTAAAAAATCTTGTGATTTGATTGTTTTCTGTAATGTAAGTGGCAAAAAAGGCTTCTTATGCTAATTCTTTATTCTATATTTTTCTACTGTTTGGCAGATATGTTATTACCATTAACTGACTCTTAGAAAAGGGAAGAAACCAAACAAATCCTATGGATAATTTACTTTCTTTAAACAGGAACTATTGTATCACACAGAATTTAATCACAGTTATCACAATAGAATAATTTATTACACAGAAAAATGGCATCACACTGAAGAAAGAGAAACTTCTAAAAGATTGAGAACATTCAGGGAAAAGCTGTCATCATACGTTCAGAGATGAAGCACTTTAAATGTAAATAATAACACTGAAATGAAGTATAACAGACAGGACTTTTTTAACCTCTTCTTTAGAAAATTATGATGTGTCTTAGTTCAATAATGGAAAAGGCAGATCTTCTAAGTTAAAATAGTCACTATGTAGAAAAAGAGAAAAAGAAAGAAAAATGAATTCATGATTTAAAGGGATGGAAAGCTGTTTGCTACTTGTACGAAGCACTGTGAATCAACCTAACCTGACCTTCACATGGAATATTTAATGTGTAGAAGAGGATTTGAGCTTTGAACAGCAAAATCTCATTTCAGATTACTGATCTGTGAAATTCTAGGAGACAGAAAATCTCATGGAAGATAATAACTAAAAGGAACTACCAGCAAACAAACCAACACGGTAGTTAATGGAGTGCAGGAGACCATTTGCAAGTGCACTGACTGATATTTGGAGCTGTACGTGTCATATTTTATAAGAAAACATTAGGAATGTAAAAAAATGTTTATATCTATCCATAAAAACTACTGCATCACTTAAAGTGACTAAAATGTGAAATACTGTATCTATATACAAATGTAAATTCTTTAATATATTTTCTTAAGGGGAAAATGATAATGCTAAGCCATATTTTTTTAAAAAATAACATTTCAGTTTCAAGGAACATCAATAGAAAAAAAAAACATTATTCTAATATGATTACCATTATCATGAACAGAAACTATGCTTTCAGTTACACGAAAAGTAATTAAATAACTTTCTTGCAAGATTTCCATCCCCCACTGTCTAGTAAATTTACAAGACTCACTGCATCACTGAGAAGTAATTCAATTTATAATGACATCTTTATAGAGCTATTAAGTCATTTATTGACCTACATAAGCCAAGGAGAATGTTGACTTGTCAGAGACAGCATTTACATTGAAGGAAATTTAATAAAAATAATTTAAATTAGCTATAGTAAGGAAGATAAATCCTATTTTTTAGGCCCATGGATTGTTTGTTGTGTTACTGATGTGACAACTTCAATATGCTACAGATTTTAAAGATACTGTTATTTAAAAAATATTTATTATACTTAAAGAATATCTCTCTGATAAAATTACATTGCTAAAATATCCCAAAGACCTGAATTTTATTAACATTTTTACCTCTAAAGGTTTAAGTGAAAACAATTCAGGCACAGCATTACTTTAGTTATGAGTCACTCAGAATTTCTCTTCTCTGTTTTCCATGATGAAAATCACTATTCAAAACTTTTATTCTCAAACCATTGTCATCTTTCTCCATGATTTTTGTTGCACTTGCCTCTTATTTTGGGGAGTGAGAGTGGCCATTAAGAAAGTGGAGAGGGAGGGTGTAGGAAAGGCAGAGATCAAAAGACGACCTTTTTATAGAGTGGGAACAGGACT
Organism: Fukomys damarensis; assembly: GCF_012274545.1. Classification (NCBI taxonomy): domain Eukaryota; kingdom Metazoa; phylum Chordata; class Mammalia; order Rodentia; family Bathyergidae; genus Fukomys; species Fukomys damarensis. The sequence continues at coordinate 30,019,725 of NW_022900936.1, forward strand.
CCAGTAGACGAAGCTGAAGAATGCATTCACGACTCTGCTTGTTTGGAGAGTACAGGAAGAGGACAGCGCTGAACAATTTGTTTGTGGCCTCAGTTCCAAAAAGTATACTTTATGAACAGATGCGCATGGAATGTTTTGGTGAGGCACTGAGTGAATTCTTCTGATATTCTTATGGTATGGTTATTAGTTCATTGCTCTCAAAATAATTCTTGAAAAATTTAGAAAAGCAAAATGTTGTTAACTGTTAGAGAAAATTTATGAATGTAATAGATCTGCCAAAAGTTTCATTTGGTCAATATTTTGTGTAATTTTTTAAATTTAATGAAATATGGGGAGACATAGTCTCCGGCTTAGTAAGGCAAACTATCTGTTGTCTGAGCTGTCCTCTTGAAAAGGACTTCACACATGTGATTTTAGCACCTTTTCAGAGCATTGTAAATGAACTCCCTTGTTAAGAGGGCATTTGGTTACAAACATTATTATCACCAGAAAATCTTTTCACTTATTGATGTTTGTGTGTGTGTGTGTGTGTGTGTGTGTTTTATAGACCTGGAATTATTTCTATGTAATATTTGTCACATTTTGTCCGTAAACATACATAATACTCAGCAATAAAAATGAAAAATAAACACTTTGACTTTATCATTATATTTAGCAAAAAAAAAAAAACAGACTAAAGTGAATATACTTAAAATATATCATTAATAGGCTGAAGCAGAAGGATTGTCACTATTTCCAGGCCAGCCTGCACTATATAGTGAGTTAAAGGCCAGCCTGAATTACATGGTAAACTTTGTTTCAATATATATATTTAAATAAATACGAACTACTCATTTAATATTTTTGGACTCTGATGTAACATGCATTTTTTCTTAATGTGCTCTCTCTGTACATAGGAAGAATTTTAATATTTAGCAAAATCTCAAAGGTATAACACTACAAATTTTACAGTATTTCCTATTTTATCACTGTAGAGACATATTTTTGTATAACTCAATGATTAGTCACAATTTTTTTTTATTGTAGATGAGAGTCACTGTACCAAAAGTGAAATTTTCCACCTCTTGTTTTCTGATTTCCCCTTCTGAAAACAGCCTGAAGAGGAGACTTCATGGCTCATGGCAGCACGCATAAAGTCAACAGTAGAGGTGAGAAAAAAGCTCGAACCAGTCCTCATGTATTATTAAAGTCAGCAAGGCTTTCTGCACTGTTAAACAATGATGACTGTCCTCCGCCGATGAATTCAATCCTCAGGCTTTCTGAATGTTCGCCAGTACTCCGCATTGCCTGCACATGGCAGATATAATTGGTAAGATGAAGGAAGAATTTCCTATTCTTACTAGGCAGTATTCCAGATAGAAGATAAGAATAGCTTCAATAGCTGAGCTGGCATGTGAAAAGAGCTCTGCTTTTCTTATAACACTTATTATGAAGATGCAAATTTCCTCTCAACCAGCAAAGTAGTCTGTGGCTGTTCAGCAGACATTCCGGTAACTGCTAACAATTCCTGTCCTCAGTGTCTTGGTTTTCAATATTTTCCAATTCCATTTTGAGACAATCTAATAGGCACTCAGAATTATCCAAAGACCTAGGTTTGCAAATATTCATACAATAGCTTCAGTGTTGTATTTATATATTTAAAATAACATATACAAGGATTTACTGTATTCAGTGTTCAGCAGATTCAAACCTAAGGTTAGAGAAAATGAATACAGTAATTTGGATTGAACCAATATTTTGCTTGGACAGTATGCTATGAAGAGAATCACCAAATATCCATACATCATTCTAATTAATGGGTTATGTAACCATTTAAAATTTATTTGGTTGATGCGCTGTTTTCTAATTTTGTTCCCATTAGTATGTTATTTATTGAAGGGTCAGCTACACTGTGCTTACACAGTCTATTTTGTTTTACAAAGAAAAAAATTTCTGTCCCACATTTAACACTCAATCACCTACTTTCTTTCCCCTGAATTAGCAAATACTTGGCTTTCCTTCTACCAATAGCTAATGAATATAAAAATAATACATATCAAGCATGTGTGTTACATACATGATAGATATGATACATATCTATTATGCATGTTTAGTTTTCCCGTATAACCAGTATTAAATCCGGGAAATTAGTAAAAATGTTGCTAATTAGGTTTTCTATAACACAGTTATAGACTTAAAAACAACTTTCAGTGCCAGGCATGGTGGTGCACACCTGTAATCCTAGCACTGAGGAAGCTGAGGCAGGATTGCCACGAGTTCAAGGCCGGTCAGCCTGAACTACCAAGGAAGACCCTGCCTCTAAAACAAAACAAAACAAAAACAAAACAAACAAACGAAAAAAAACCAAAGCCAAAACCAAAAACCAACAATGACTTTCAAGAAGCTCTTTGGTTGCTCTGTAACAATCTCATAGTTGCCAATGCAGGCTTTTGATTTTAAAATATCAGTAGGAGGGCTGGGGATTTAGCTCAGTGGTTCAGTGGCCTGCCTTGCAAGCGCAAGGGCCCGGTACCTCCCCCCCAAATAAATAAAATAAAATATCAGCAGGCCCAGTAAACATCCTTGGTGCCTTTTTAACTTTAAAGTAGTTCCAAGTCCACCTCCTTGTACACATGGCTCGCAGTTCACAGTTTCCAAGTACTAATCCTTCTCCAATTTTTATTTCTAGCCCAGATCACCTTTGGATCAGTTTACATCCTGCTCTGAACATTTATATAATATGAATAGAGGCAAAGGAGATAAAAAAGTTACATAAAGATTTTCAGATATTGACAAGTTATGAAAAAAAATAATTATTAATAGTTACCACCTATTGAGTGCTTGTCATATTGTAGGGGCTTAAGTAATAGTTGTAGACATTTTATTGATATTCTATGAAATAAACGGAAATAAAACCCAATACAAGCCTTCAGTTGTTCTGGACTAGTGAGAAAAAAAATGCTTGAATAAATGTTTGGTATTCCAGTAAAATGTCATCCTTTATAAATACACTGAAGTTTGATGTGGTTTTAAGGTTTGTTGATCAGGTTACCTTGGAGAGCCATCTGGTGGTAACAGAGGGAAAGAAATATAAAAGGAAATGCAGCATTTGTTTTGGTGTAAAATCATGCCACAAGTCTGGCCTTCCACTCTACTGAGACCAATTAAAGTCAAAATTCTTAGGATCTGACTCATATAAGGTCTACCATCGTAACCTATTGTATTTTATATACATTTCTGGGAAATATGCTTATTTTCCTGTTAGGTTGCTTAATTTATTAACCTACAAATGTATATTCAGATTTAGAAGGAATAATTTAAAAATAAAAAGGAAGAGGTGAAAGAGGAGACAGAAAATCTAGAAGAAAGAAAAAGAGGAAAAGAAAAATAATGGCTGAGCTTATTGAATCTGAGAGACGGAGATGGAGCTATAATGCCACATGCAGACAGTGCCAGCCTCAGCCCTCCTGCTTTTTCTTCTGTCCTCTTAGTACCCTTTAAGGTCATCTCATAATAACTAATTTCTGAAGTATGTAGCTTTTTGCTGTATACCAGAAATGGTTTTAGAATTTTCCTTTACAGTGCATCAGTATATTTCAGAAGATTCTTTGGTTCTGCTTTATTCCTGAAGGAATTGGATCCCCCTCCAGAGCTTAAAGGGACAGCCCCAGTGAGAGACACCATATGCTACTCTGTGCTAGAGAAGCAGCTCAAGAGAGCCTGCAGAAACTCTCAGTGGCTTATAAAGTTTGTGCTCACAGTCACCATTGGCAGATACCTCCTGTCATACAGCCAAGACTGAAACCAAAGAGACGGAATCAGCTTTTACTCTAAAACATGGCATTGAGATATGGATATGTATGTAATATGTATATACACACACATATACATAATACCCTGTCTCAAACAGGAAAATCTTCAGAGTACTAATAACTGTAAACCTGGCTTAATCTGGCAACCTGGAATAAAATGTTACCTTCTTATACTTCCCTTACAAGAAGAAACATAACCAAAAAAAAAAAATTTGAATCTGTCATGAACTTCAGGTAAGAGAGTTGCCACACACACAGGAGGATGAAGTCCACATGTGGAAAGAAGCAAGGACAATAGGTGGGTGAAAGGGTTGGAACAGATGCAAACCTTAGACCTGAATGCTCTTTTAGAACATTAGTCAGGTCAAGGAGAAGGAACTAAGCAGCTTACTTTAAATGATACACTTCATCCCAGGTGAGCAATGCTAAGAAAAAGAAACATCAGAGACATTATTTCACTGGTCTCAATAATTAAGCCACAGATCTGAATATCAAGGTATTGGTGAAAAGAGAGAACAAGAGAAAACAGGGGATCTGGTTTTGTTAGTTCTTTCAGCAGTTGCAAATATTTAATATGTATAGAATATTTAGTTTTATTCGGCATACTCATACTCCCATATGGGAAAGATTTGAATAATTAATGGATAAGACAAGTTGAAAATCAAGAGAAAGAAATCCAAATACTATAGCACCGGGCTTTTTCAAAAGAAATGAAATACAATAGCAATATATGGATAATCTATAGCATTATAAAGGGTAGAACAGTGGCAAAGAACTATTTGAGGGAAGAGCATTAACAGACAAATTAGAATCAATTTCTATTTCTATGGGTCAGGTTTGATTTCAGAGAATCTACTATTTATTTATTCAAGAATAGTTTTAAAGCACAAAACCCAAAGCAATCCAGAGATCCTTAAAATAGTCCCACTTATGAAAAATATTCACATGTGAGATTAAAATTATTTTTCTTTTAAGGTGTAGGACAAACATACTTGATACAGAGAATAAACAGTTATTTAATGAAATTTTCTAGGCCACAAGTAATGATGTTAAAGAGAAAACATGCATTCCAAGTACCCTGTAGACATTAGCTATTGTCATAGAATGAAGTAGTATATCAATATTATTTTACATTCAAAGAACAAGTCTACAGGGGGTGGAAAGTCCTCAAAAAGGCATCACTTCATCTCTCCTTTGTTACTCATTGTTACTGCAGATCTCAGTTTTAAATTATTCTCTGCTTTAAAATTTCAATGATGCCCCAGGACAAAATAACATTTTTGTCACTTGTTTATAACAAAAATCACTTTACTACAAAGAGCCTATTGCCCTAAGTATCTGCACACTTAGTAAGAAAAATTGATGTAATACTCCAGAGTCATTAGAGAGTCCTGTTTGTAAAACATTGGAAAACATTTCCTTTAAGAAAATAATGTGTATTTGTTATATATCTGGTGTGATGGAAAATTGCGTTTTTACCACAAGGTGGCAGAAGAGTCTAGGAACTCCACATATCCTTTCAAATCAGTCAACTTGTTTCCTGCATCTAGTGTTACCAAATGTGGGTGAAAATTTCTGGGATAACTGTACTACACAGCTTTTATGAGCTATATGCTGTGTAACACAAGTGACTGCATAAGTAGCATAATTGAGAACAGATGACTGAACATTATTTCCTACTTTCAAACCCTACCCAAAATGTATTCTAATGTTGACTTTTAGTGAATATTTGAATTTAAAATAAACACTTATTTAAGAAAAAGAAAATTACTGCCAGGGATTTAGCTCAGTGATTCCACTGCCTGCCTCGAATGCACAAGGACCCAAGTTTGATTCCCAGTACAGAGAGAGAGAGAGAGAGAGAGAGAGAGAGAGAATTACTATCATATTTGTTCCCCCACACACCCCTTAAGCCTCACACATCATTTCAGCTACACCACTTTCCTTTTGAAGTCTGATTTCCATTCCCAGTCTGTTCCCTATGAGGGGAAACACTACCTGGGGAGGTGTCACCAAGCAATGTTACCTGGACATTGGTGCCAGGAAGCAAAACATTATTTTTCATGCTGAATCACGAAATGATTTGTGGGCCTGCTAGAGCTGCACACTATAAACAATTATCTCTGAACTCAATTCCAAAGGAATTAATATTGTTCTTTACATATAGATGATAAACTTACTTTATCATAATCATCAATATGGCCAAATATATGAGGTTAACAAAAATGCAACAAAGTCAGAGTCAAGAAGTCGTCATTTAGCATTATCAATTAGTTGATGGGAGGCAATGTTACTCTGAGCAAATCAGAAGGGAATACTTGTTTCGTTATCATAAATGCTGACATTTTTTCTGACTCTTTTGTTTGAGAAAGGGTCTCACTGTGTAGTCCAGTCTGGTCTGGAACTTACAGTGGTCCTCCTGCCGCAGCCTCCTGAATGCTAAGACTACAGGTGTTCACCACATCAGACCACAAATGATGACTTCTGTATTTTAATAACGTCATTAATTTTACAATTAGCAAGTAATACAAATGTCTTTAAAAGGCCTCAAGCTGCTTGGATATCTATTGTTCTTTTACAAAAGTCTCCTAAATTGATCTAAACATACCATGGCCTTTCTCACCACTGCCTTTGCCAATACTGTTACACCTTTTTGAAATATCCTGCCTTGCTTTTTCCTGAAGCTGGCATGTTGCTTTTCAAGAAGCAACTTTCCAACTCTCTCTTGGAAATTTCTTTCAGTTCTACCAAAAATGCTGAATCATTCATCTTTCTGAAATTTTAGTGTAATTATTCTTGTTTTCATCACTTTGATCATAATTTTCCTTGGTTTTTTGCACTTATACCTAAACAAGGAGGAAAATTTAATTTTGTTATCTTTGTTTTTCTAATGCCTAGCAGGATAATTTAAATAGAAAACCTTTTGAGATGGAAATAAAGGAGGTGGTGTAATCCATATATCCATTAAGTCTATATTTTAATGCACTTCTACATCATTATTTCTATTTGAAGATGACATTTATATTCAAATATTAACATAGTTTTAGAGTTTACTTTCCATTAATTTATTTTTCTATTAATTATGAACAATTTTCAAATTTGGTTTCAAATATACAGCACAAACTATGAGACCATCAGCTTTCAACTGTGGGAATTCACACTGATAAAATTCATTTTCTGGGAATTCATACAGATAAAATGATTCAAAATAGTAAAGTTGGAATTTAACTAACATAACTGGGGAACTATTATTCTTAAATATAAAACAGGTATTCCTTTCATCTTTGAAATAGAGAAAACATTTAATAAATGCATAAAGTTTTAATGATTCTTTGTCCAGTATACATTATAATAAAATACATAGCATTTTATATTAAGATGGATTTTATATTTAACTGGATTAAGATCTGACTGTAAAATTAGCTCATCTTTACTAATATACTTGATCAATGTAAGTTTTCTAAAAGTAGATCAAACATGTAATATTAGTATAAAATGATAGAATTTTCAATACAATAGATGAATAAAGAGACCAAAAGAGACTTCATTCTAAGATAAGAGTAAAAATGAACCTAGCATTTTTCATGTAAATTTTATGCACGAAATGCATATCAAGAAGATGTAGAATACTGATTTTATGCAAAGGGAACATTTTTCAATATTACCTTAGAACTATTCAGATAGACTCACTTCCCAGGAAAATGGTGATTTTTATTTTTCTTTTTTTTCCTATATTTGTGGATATATTCTTTGCTGTTTTAAATTTTGGGGAGACTGAACTTTTTGGTAAAGTATGGATACCATTAACAATATCAACTACTTGTCTGAAAAAATTGCCAATGTTAAGAGGCTTGCATGTATAGGAAAAGGAATTTGGAATCAGTACAGATTATCTACTAGAATAGGTTCAAATTCTCCCACTTATTCTCTTCCATTTGATGCTAGAAAGAGAGAGAGAGAGAGAATATGTGTGTGTGTGCACACATGTGATTCTGTGTACAGTTATGCAGCGCTATTTCTGTAATAGATGAAAATGAATTCATTCAGTATGAGCTGCAAATTTCTTAGGTATAATTTTAAAATTCCATTTAGAAAGTACAATATATTTATAAAATTTAACAGTAAATATATAAACTTTTAATGCATTTTACATGAAAATTTCTTTAATTTCAGCAAGACCTAATTAAGTGTATAAGAAAGACATATAGTTGATATTTTGAGTTTGAAATATATAAACAGTGGCATAAAAATGGAAATCTGAATAGTTGTATGTGTGTGTTCATGTCTAAATTTTTTTGAGACGGTCTTGCTCTGTAGTTCAAGCTGGCATTGAGCTCAGTGTATAGTGCATGCTGGACTTGTACTCAGAGAAATGTTTTTGTCTCAGCCTCTGGAGTGCTGGGATTAGAGGAGTGCACCACCACACCTCTGTTCATATGTTTAAATTTTTATAAGTGAATATTTTTACATTACATTCTATAAGGCTGTGTTTTAAAATAGAAATTCTCTTAATTTTTAATTAAGAAAATCTTTTGTTTAATTAATTTCAAAAGTATGAAAGTACTACAGAAAATAACAAAGGAAAAAAGATATTCTCATTTTAACTATATTTAATTGATTTGACCAATATTTATGTTTTTCAGACTTGAATTGTCTTCAAAAATTAAGAATGTTTCCTTCATTTTGTAGCATAATGCTTGGATATAATAATTGTAAGATCTATTTTTAATTCAATGCAGATGAAATTTCTTGCTCCAAGGATGCCAAAGTAGAAAACTATTATTGTATTGATTTTATCAATACAATAGTTGGGAGGAACTGAGTATGTGTGTAAGGGTGTGTGTGTGTGTGTGTGTGTGTGTGTGTGTGTGAGAGAGAGAGAGAGAGAGAGAGAGAGGTTCCAGATGTACAAAAAGTAATTGGAAACATGTAATAAAATTCTCAAATATTTAACAGTGTATTTCTGTATCTTGCAATCTCCATTATTTTTTCATCAATACAACCAAAGTTTCTTTAAGAAAAATGGTACACACTACTGTCATACATTTATGATAAACACTGGTTTATTTATGATAAATAGTAATAGGTTTATTTATGATAAATATCATTTATCAACCTAATAAAAATTTATAGGATGTAATAGTAAACATAGAAATATTTTACTAAAAATAGAAGATGGTGGTTAAAATTTTCAGCTCCAATATATATGATATAGTGAATGGTTCTTATAAAAATTAAATGATTTATACACATTTCATTTTGGTGATTGTTATTGAAAGCATTTTGATAAATAATAAGAAAGTCAAGCTACTATAAATACAATATTTCGCACTCTTTGGACCTTGTGCTTGCAAGGTAGGCAGCAGCACCACTGAAGTAAATCCCTGGTCCTCGGTGTATATTTTCTTTACTATTCCCACTTAGATTTTATCCCATGTATATTTTTTATCCATAATTTTAACATTTATTTTCCTAAGCACCAGACATATTTTTTTACAGGAAAAAAAAAATCAATGTGTGGTATTCAGGTTCTTCAAAAACCTATGCTTAATTTTATGGCTTTTATTCTCTCAATTTCTCTGTTAAAATGATGAGTATACCACTAATCATAAAATTGTTTCCAGATTTGCAGCATTAATTTTAATTCATTTCTTAGAGATAATTTATAAAAGCATATTCATTAAAATGCGAGCCGGGCATGGTGGCACATGCCTGTTATCCCAGCACTCGGGAGGCTGAGGCAGGATGATTGCTATGAGTTTGAGACCAACCTGGGCTGCATAGTGAGTTCCAGTTCAGACTCAACTACATAGTGAGACCCTGTCTCAAAAACAAACAAACAAACAAAATGCAGTTCTGCTAGACAATGTCTAATGCCAGAAACTTAAACAGGATAACTAGTCCTATCTTCTCATAGGAAAATTTATTTAAGTGTAAAATTATTTAAAGTACTTTAAAATTTTCTTTTTCCCTAAATTAAAAATATTTAAAATTAATATTTCTATTGGCATAACTCTTGTAGAGAATTCTGAATAGAAAGGGAATGAATACTTTTATCAGCTTTAAATCATACAAAGCAATGGATCCAAGGAAAAAGTCACATGTAGATTGAAAACTCTGGCTCTTTTATTAGCTTTGTTGTTCTGTGGCATTGTGGCATATGTCTAAGTGAAATAACATAAGTCAACTACATTTTGAACTGGGTGCAAAGATACTTAACATCCAAGCAGCTTATTAGGTCTAAAGAGACCATAAATAAAGCAGAGTTACAGTAATGAACCATGTGGAAATGCCTTATTTTCTGAATATATGTCATTTGATTTCCACTACAATTCTATGAAGAAATAAAAGTTCACAAAAAGTGGATTATTTATATCTAATTTCAACCCAAAGGATACACGATTTAAATCCAGGAATTTGTGAATTCAAGATCAGATCACTACCTCATCTAAATTACATAATAACTCATTTTTTTGTGTAAGTAGTCACTGATGTAAGAGCAAAGTAGCTTTGTCTTCATTAAAAGACTTTAATTTATAAAACAGTAAGTTTCAGGTTAATTATCTCTTCATAATTATATTTCTATAGACCTGGCATAAAATTAGAAGGCATAAACCAGTATCTTTCCCTTTTATTCATTCTAACAAGTTCTCTGATTTATGTCAGAAATTTGATGTGAACTAGTAATATGAATTGGGGTTTATTGCTGTTCCAACACAGTGAAATTATTTTTTCTGAATCCACAGAAGGTTTCTATGGAGGATCTATGTGAAACCTAATAGTAATTATTAGAAGAAGTGAGCCTCATAAGTTGTCTGGTAATATATTCCCAAACCAATCTGAATAGAAATTACATTATTTAATTTTACTCAAACAAATGCGGCCTACAAGAAATTAAGTTTTCCAACAGAGACAAAATAAGATCAATAGCTCAATATTTATTTCATCATTTGCTTTTTAATTGAATATAAGATTAAATTTTCCAAAAAATTACAAAGTCTTTCACAATAATTATAAAGATCATTTTGGCTAAAGTATTATAAAACATGTTATTATACTTTGATTCAGATTAATTATTAGGATGACCCCAAATAATCCATCTGTGAAATAGTTTGTAACTTTCTTAATAAATCAAATTCTTACAGATTGATTATGATTAATATGCTCTATACAACAGCACATCCCTCTTGTTTCTCTGTATAGGAAAGAAAGTACTTATGGATTCAATTCATTGGGACTTCAAGGAGATATTGATTATTTCTATAAGAAAAGGCTGAACTTGGGACCTTGTGCTTGAGAGGTAGGTGGCAGAACAACTGAGCTAAATCCCTAGCCCAATCTTTCATGTTTTTAAATGGGAATTTGAGATGTAAAGATTAGTACTGCCAGTCTTGTGGAATATTTGAATCTTCACAACAGTAAATGTCTCTTGAAATAAACTAGGCTCAGGTTCCTACATAGTTTTGACAAGGCTTAAGATCACTTTCATTTATAAACATGTATTTTAAAACCCAGTTAAAAGAAGAAAAATTTGAAAATTTTACTAGTAGAATTCAGTGTCTTATGGAACTACAGAAATTTATTTGGAGAAATGTTCTAATATCATTAATAAATAACGTCTTTTTTGAAAAATTCTATTTTTAAGAAATAATTTATGACAAACCTTATACATTGTGTATGTATAGACAATTGTTTACATCATTAAAAATAAAACTTGTTCTACAACTTGTACTTGAACTCATCAATAGTAGCACGAATTTCACAAGACTATTTTGGTTTTATTGAATACCTCATTAGATTTTCATTTTTAGCTTAAATAATATTTTGGTTTCATGTAAGAAATAAGTATGCTTGTTTAGAGACAAATATGCCACAACGATAACCTGAGAAAAGTTATTTCTTGTTAGGGATGTTTAAAAAATTTCAAAGACTTCAATAGGCTTTAACAGAATTTGAATATTGTGTCAAGATGATTTATTGATGAACAACCTTCAAGTTTGCTCTAAAAACTAGAAGAAATAGTAAAAATGCATTATTTAATTAAAATTTAATATGTAAAATATTAATATATTCTAAAATCTAAGTTTAAAAAAAAGATCCATGATACATCGTCTCATCGCATTCATTGAAAAAATGTAGCAATTATAAAATATGCAATTATCAAGCACTTAATGTAAAACAGTTAAGGACATGTTAAGGATACTAGAATAATCTGCTCTTCCTCATCAGCCTAACAAGAGAGATGTCATTGCTGATAAAAAAGGAAAAAACACTCCAATATAAAATGTTTTAACATACTAGCACAAAAACCGTAATACCACTACTAAAATTTCTTTATTAAAATAAGTCAAATTCGTGATCTTACACTTTTTCTAAAATATAACTATTTTAATCTTTTATTTTATTTCTACCGCAATACTCAGAACAACGACAATTTTCTTCTATTTTTACACTCTCCTTGGTGATAGCATCAAACAGGTATGATTTGAGGTTTTCCCTATAAAAGAGCCCCCAAATCTGTATTGTCAGCCAATAACTGTCTTCTGAGTTCCAGAGATTTTCCTGTCTGCCAGACTGATATTGTTAATTGGATTTAAAATTCTGAACTCATATGCCCAAAACCTAACTCAGGATTTTTGATCAAAACAAATATTGAGAGAATGTCCCATCCTGTAATACAAGTTGAAGCATTTTGTCCTCTTAACCCCCCTCCACACTTTTAAAAATCACATCACATATGGTATCTAGCCAGGACTAAGTCTAGTCAAGTTCAACTCTTAAGCCTCTTTCAAATCTATGTGGTATTATTAAGGTCTTTCATGAGCGCCACAGTCAAAACAGAACCATTTTTTAAATTGTTAGCTTTTTTAGCCTTGGATCTAACCTTCTAAAAGCAGCCAGAATAATCTTTTTTTTTTTTTTTAATTAAGTTTATTGGTACTTTTTAGGTGTACATTAGTTACATTCATCATTGGGATCTTGTACTTTTACGTGATGTATCTTGGTTCTTATTTTTTTCCCATTTCCCTGCCCTTCCTTTAACCCATCCATCCTTCCTATTCACTAAGACTGTTACCATTCTCTCCTCTTCTCAGATTTTTTCCTTTCCCTTTTTCTCTTTCCTCTATCCCTCTAACTTCCCCTTCCCCATTTAGACCCTTTTTCCTATTTCACATTGTCAATTATACATTTTGATCCTCAATTATGCTTTTTGTTTCTCACACCAAGGAAACTATCTGGTATTTACACATGTGTGCCCTATTTATTTCACTTAAGAGTATGGCCTCAATGTGCCTCCATTTACTATAAATGCCTCTAGTTTCTCATTCTTTATGGCTGATTAGTACTCCGTTTTATTTAAAAAAAACATATCTAGTCTCCAGTTGATGGGAAATTGGTTATTTCCATCTTTAGCTATTACAAACTGTGCTGCTATAAACATGGGTGTGAGTATTAATTCAACCGCATCCACAACCTTCCGTGGTTATGCAGTATTGAGAGAATAATGGTGGAAGTTCATTATATGACTTTCAAGACCTCTTTTCCTGTCCTCAGCTATATCAGCCTACATTCACTTTCTTAAACTCATCAAATTTCCTCCAGCTAAATATTATCTTTGCATTGTTTCTTTTGGCAGGAAATTTTTCCATATCTGCATTTATCCTTTTTTTTTTCCTATTGGCCAAGTCAGATTTCATTTCCCTAGGAAAATTTTCTTCCCTTCCTTAGTATCTATCCTTGGTATCCACTTGTACATTACCCAGACATACTCTCTGTCTTAGCACCATTTGGTATTAATTCTATCATTTCTTTGGTTAATTTCCATTATCTCATGTATCTTAAAGTTCTTAAGAATAGGCACCAGTAGTAGTCCCACCAAGTACTCAATAAATATATTGAATGAAAATGATGCTATCTTACCTGCCAGTTTTTTAAATGTTTGGCACATAAAATTATAATAATTAAATTGGAATTTATAGACATTTAAATTTTATTTAAATATATAGACATAATATTTAATATCAAGGTGCTATACTAGTACTTCTGGAAAATATAACAAATAGGTCCTTGACTTTTTTGTTTTGGTACTGGGGATTGAACTCAGGTCCTTGCACTTGCAAGGCAGGTCACTGAACCACTGAGCTAAATCCCCAGCCCATTTATTTTCTTTTTTTTATTGACTTCTATTTTATGTTTGTAATAGTAGTTCATAGACCCTGTGTCCAGTTAGTTAACCTAGAACAATTAGGCTCACAAGGTATGTAAATTCAGTATGTAAATACTTTGTATCAAACACGGTATTTGTCTTAAGAATGGCATATTACATTAGAAAAATCAAAACTCAAACAATTTTAATTAGACTAGGAATTTGAAAGTATAAAACAAAAACTATCATCACAAAAGACCTGCGTAATGATCAGATAACTTGTAGAGATAACAAGAACAGGAGACTGGAGAGTGAGTAGATAAAATTGGAACTTGAGAATATGGAATGCTGGAGAGAGATGTGAGGTTCGTCCTGAAGCATGGAATTGCTTGACTTGCATAGACTTTTATTCAAAGAGAACGCTGTGTGAATACAGAATTTGACTGGAGCACTACAACGTGATGTTGGTTATCTTTGAAAGTGGATTTGAGTCATTTATCTAATTCTGTCGGAAAGCACTGAAGGTATTTCAAGAATTTTAGTTTGAGTAGCCCAAAGTGATAGGAGGGAGACTGACCTGAAGCTACTCAGCAACTCAGTGTGAAGTGGTGGTTCTTGGCTGAGCAGGAGGGCTGGGGAGGAAGGGGTAAAAAGTGGAGGAGATTTCGACCAGTAGACGAGCTTGATGCTTCATTTCCTCTTATTCAGGCTGACTATAAAGTTTAGTATCTTTTTTTATTATTTTAAATAAAAGGGTCAAAGGAAGATAAGTTGAAGTGTAGATGAGTTACAAAATGGTAGAGTATAAAAGTGGAAGTGTTTCAGAAGTAAGTTGAACTCATTTTAGAAAAAAATAAAATGAACCCAAAATTTGTTAAACAGGTCAGGAAAGACTGTGCTGTTGAATACATAAAATTTATCCTGAATCCAGAATTTACAAAACTACAGAACTGATGAAAAGGGAAGAACACAAGGTGATATATACTTAAAATGCTGATAGCTTCTTATTCCTGTGGCTTTTTTTTTTTTTGTACCTGTAGAAATCTATGGATAACTATAATTGTGGTTCTTTTAAGATCTGGAGAGATGACGATCAGAACTGGGTCAGTTCTGATCTTTCTGACTCCAAGTACATTGCACAGTTCTGAGGACAGAGTAAGTCTTGAGCTTGATTGAACTGAATACATTTTGTTTCTGCCTCTAAGTATTAGTCTATTTAAGTTAACTTTTAAAGTCTTCAGAAATGCATTTGAATATTAAGACGACTATAATTACTATCTTCTATTCAAATTTCAAGGCAAGATGTACTTCAGCAGCTTTTCTCCTGTGGAACTATTCCCCTGCCCTTTCCAAATCCTGAAATCAGTATATAACTTAGCTTATAAGGAAATGGGATTTATAACAAAGGTTGCTGACAAGCTGACTCTGAAGTGGGAGATTATACTGGATCATTTGCGTAAAGACGGTATACACACAGAGGTCCTTAAATGTAGATTAGGAAAGTAGAGGCTGAATTCCAGAGTGACTTGATGTTGGGAAGCCTCAGCCATCCTTGAACTTGAGGATGAACAGGGTTCATTAGTCCACAGGAAACCTCTAGGAACTAGAAAAGTCCAGAGACTCTAGAATGGAGCACAGTCCTGCTCACCTCACTTTTAGTCCTGTGAGGGTTGCGTTTGAATTCTGATCTACAGAATTTCAAATGAATGCATTTATTTTCTTATAGGTCAATAGATTTGAAGTAATTTGTCAAAACAAAAATAGAAAACTATCACTCCATTATTTTTATATAAAGTATATTTGGCATTGTCTAGGATATGTTTCTAGATGTCCTCTCCAATTATCCCTGGTGAATTTTTTCAAAGCTACATGGCTCATCTAGTATCAAGAAAGCCAAGGGCCTCTGAGCATGTTGTTTTATCCATTCCTCAGAGAAAGCCTGAAAATATTTGTAACTGTTTCACAGAGAGGAAGAATATATGCTACTAGTTGGTGCTTTGTCCAAGATAGGAAATCTTAATTTCTTTCATTCCAGTGTTTTCTTCTGAACAGGTTTCAAAAGAACTAAATGTCTAGCACATTAAGGGAGCAGTACTCAGCC
Source organism: Fukomys damarensis (assembly GCF_012274545.1). NCBI lineage: Eukaryota > Metazoa > Chordata > Mammalia > Rodentia > Bathyergidae > Fukomys > Fukomys damarensis. The sequence continues at coordinate 30,035,764 of NW_022900936.1, forward strand.
TTGGGGCCTCCTGTTCTCTCATCAAACAGCCAGTCCATCTATTGCCAGATTTATTAAGGCTATTTTAAAAATTAAGCCTCCTAGATTTCCTGTCTCCAAATAGAATTTGAATCTGATCCTGCAGGCACTCACCTGACCGCCCCTTGAACTGTGAGCCAGGACTCATTTAGCAATGCATGTTAATAACTGAAGCTTTACCTCTGGACCCTGACCAGGAATGCCTCTGTTTAGTTTGTCATTTGGTTCTTCTTTCATTGTTTTTCCCCCTTTTGTGACATTTGGCTCTTATGATCCATTTTAGTGTTTATTTATGCTTTCCTGAGATCAATGCTGAAACTAATCACCTTTTGCACACCTTAGCTTCAATAACAGTATGTGCAACTCCCTAAACCCCTAGCCTTCCAATCCACCACTACCACCTAGAATTAATAAAGGAATGGAAAATTCATCAGTTTTCAGTTTTCTATTGGAACATTTAGGAAACCATTCCCTTCTAAATCATTTTCTTGAGAATTGGATGGGAATCTGATTGACATCCATTTTAGGAATAGAGGGCATATTCCTAAATTCTTACCATGTTTTCCACGAAAGTCTCAAAAGATACTTTAATGTAGAAGCTGATGTCATGCTTTTTCAGAACCAATTGTAGATATTCTTCCTCTAGAGGTGTGTGTAACTAAGTTAACACTGTTATTTAGGATAACATAATTTAGTATGGGCGACTGAGTTCATAATAAGGAGAAGGAAACTACAGAACTTCTTTCCATAGAAGTGTGTGTTAAAGTAATGGAAATGTGCTGACCCCTGCTGGTGGCCTATGAAATAATCATTCTATATTCTTTTTTTGTTTGTTTTTCAGCTTTAATTGAGTTTATTGGTACATTTTAGGGATATAGCACAGTTACATTCATTGTTGGGATCTTGTACCTCTACATGACAAGTCTTGGTTCTCATTTTTTCCCCTTGTCCCTGCCCTCCCTTCACCCCCTCCTACCCTCCCCATCTACAAGCACTTTCTATTTTTTCTTTATCTCACATTGTTTTTCTTTTTCCTTATTACCCTTCCCCTATCCATCCCACCTTCCCTACATCTTTAGCTGCTTTCTTCCCATTTCACAATGTCAGTAATTCTATATTCTTTTGGTGACAGTTTGAAACAACAGGCATTGAAATTTCTAGCTATTTGTTTTCCTGCTCTCTCTGCAGCAAAGTTAAAGATATGATAGATATCAATTCCAACCAAAAGGGACTTTAAGAAAAACATGCTGGTGACTTCTCAGAGATCTATGTTTTAGGGGCTAAGGATTTAGCTCAGTGGTGTCCCCAGTACCAGAGAAAGAAAGGAAGGAAGGAAGGAAGGAAGGAAGGAAGGAAGGAAGGAAGGAAGGAAGGAAGGAAGGAAGGAAGGAAGAAAGAAAGAAAGAAAGAAAGAAAGAAAGAAAGAAAGAAAGAAAGAAAGAAACTATATATTTTATATAATAAGAGACATTTAGGAGATTTACTCCTTGTCCTTCCTCATGTGAATATTGACACGAAAAGATATGATAACCAAACACAACTACACACATATAAGTATACATATATACAACAAAATCTAGTCTGTTCCAAATCCTTTTTGTCCATTTTATTATACTTGCATCAAGGCCCTGCTTTGTAGTTATATGGAATGCTTCATTCTTATTCTTTACTCTCTTATCGAGAAATTGAATTATGATAATTTCTGCATTTCTTTATGCAGAGAGATTACAGAATGAGCTCACGATATCTTGTTAAATTCTACTGAGATTTCAATTTGGATCAGTTCATATGTATGAAATAATTTATGAAATGTAAGCATTTGCAGTTCATAAAAGTGTTTAGATGTAATGAGGTATTGTAAGGCAACAATTTAAAATTTTAGTACATTGTGATTAATCAATTGTACTTGAAATTGCACCTGAAATTTACAATTTACATCTGTAAAAGTGTTCTCCTAAGGAAAAAATATCATGGATTTAGTCTGCTAAAGTCTGTGTCTCTTTCCTCTTCAAATATGATGGGAAGATTATTTAAAATTTCAAGGGGAAGTTTATTGATATTTTCAGAAACTGGCTAAAATTCAGTAAATAATTAATGGTGAAATCAACCTAAAATTTTTAACGTACTACATCAGACATTTTTCTTACTGACCTTTATTTAACTTCTCCTATTGCCTGATTGGAATAAATTTATTAACTTTCTTTTATAAACTTTCATCAAAACCAAAATCACAAATAGAAATTAGACTTGCTACATGTTGAATAAATTTAGGCAGCTTTCTCAATGTCTCTGGTTAATAGCCTTTGCACTTTGGGGAATAAGAATTTTGTGTCTGACAGAGTTAGATGTACAGCAATGACCAAGACTGGCTAGTTTACTTTACAAAGAATTCTCATCCTTTCATTTCTGAGAATGGTAAAATGGGTAGTGCAGCAATACTGGAGATTTAAATGACTTATTTGATACTGCTAAATACACCTGAAAAAATTTTTTTTCTTTTGTCAGAATTAAGGCATATTATAACAGATGCTATCACAAAACGAATGCCCTTAAGTGAGGTTGTGTTGGCTTTAACTGACTCACTCGCCTCTATTACTCAAATATTCACTGTCAGTCAACTGCACCTGAACATTATGAGACTAACACATTATGAGTGTCAATGACACACAAACTGCACACCATTTTATCCAATGTTTATAGGACAGCTTTCTGAAATCCTACCCAGGTAAATGCTAACATTCATATAGTTGTTTTCTATTCTCTTTCCCTCTGTCCATACGGTTACAAGGCTTCATTGTTTTACAAATTGTTATCCCCAGTGTTAAAGAATCTCTTGCATTTTGTTAATGCCTCGATCTTATTAATAATGTTTCTTTTTAGAGTTCTATGTAAATGCCATGTTAAATTTTATTTTTTTAAATCTCTTTAATCAGAAACAAGGGAATTAACCAGCTGTTTGAAACTCATGTTAAGATGTAATTAAACATCTGATTGAATTCTTGTGCATATCAAATAGCAGACAGAAAGGTTTGTACACAAGACAGGCCACACTCATTAGAATAATTAAAAAAAAAACCCTGCCATATGACAGAGAAGAGGCAGGGGATTAGGGGTCTGCTGTCTTCAATAATTTTCCTCCAAAAAATAAATACAAAGAATTCCCTTGATTGGCTTATAATTTAGCATAGCAGTAAATCATGGCAACTAACTTCCTTGCTGAAATATGTCTTTAATTCATTCTTGACTATCAATGTATTCTATCAATGTATTTTCTATTGTGCAATATTTTGAAAGCAATACTGTGCATTTAGTCAATTTTACAAAAACAGATATTTTGGTGTGGAATGGCGTCCAAATACCTATATTTTACCATAAATAAATAGGAAACATGCATCTATGCAAGTTGTTTATGAAAGATGTGTAGTAAATTATTTTAAGCCTTCTAGATGAAAATAAAAAGATATATTCAAAATAATTACAGGATGATTTAATACAGCCTTAGGTCTTTTCTATAAAACCATGCTGTTTATATTTTAAAGCATTTTGAAAGAATCATATGAAAAAAATAGCTTTTGATTTTAATACCATTATAGTATTAATATTGTTTTTGCTTAATTGATATGCTTAGAACAGATAAATTTATTTAAATTGCTTGCAATTCAGATAAACTTAAAAATCTTAAATCTGTGAGCTTTGTATTAGGATTTGCATAGTGGAACATATTACTAATCCTTTTCATTCAGTATCATATAGTGAGCAATTTTTCATGCTTAAAGGGTAGATAAAATTTTCTGTAGCCCACATGCCCAATCGTGCAGTGAAATTTTATTTTCTGGGCTTCTTCAGTGTAACAAAATGTCTATTAATCATTATGTTGATTTTAAAATGTGGACTATTGCCCAGAGGAATTCTGCAATGATCCAAAGATTAATTTTACATGCAGTACTAAGTTGGACTTGAATCTAAATTTTGAAACTTATAATAATTCATTCACTAATATAGTTATATTTCATAATTCCTTGGAGGTTACTATAATTCTAGTACGTGAGTCAACACTGTTTGATAAGTTACAGAAATACTATACTTCAGAACACTGAAATTTGGCATACTATACCAATGACTTTTCAACATCTAGTGTCATACATGAAGATAATATTATTAAAACAAAGAAAGTAAAAAATTTCCTATCTTAAATTTGTATCCCATAATATTATGGAACCAAGTAACCAATAGTATTCTGAAATTTATGTAAAATATGATTTAATTTCTGGAAGGTCACAGAGTGTAAATTTAGAAGTTTGTTCAAAAACCGTCATGTAGGTTTAGTTGATAAAATATGCATTAGCTGAAATTCTGTTTTTAGTTTTGTAGGTTTCATTTAAAGCATTCAAAAGGTGATTGTTTTCCAGGTCTTTTCTTGCTGTCAACCTCTTTGAATGTGTAATTATATCCAATCTTTATTTTCAACATTAGTTTTCAATCTTAAAGATAATATACATATATGTCCATTTTCTTTTCCTTTTTTGGTACCATGGATTGAACTTTTGACTTTGTGCTTGCGACACAGGCAGCGGCACCACTGAGCTAAATCCCAGGCCCTATATATATGTGTATGTTAGCATAAATTTAGAATTTTTGTGGATTATCATAACTCTATCTTTTCTAGTCCTTCAGCAGATAAACATTCTAGACCCTGCTAATTGGTCCTGTTTGGGGACCAGGTTGACTTACATAGGCTGAGGGTCAGCAGGAAGGACCACATACTGACGAATGGTGGTCTCCCGAACTTGGTAGCTATATTACACTTCACACTTCACTACTATTGATTAGCTGTACCTGATTCAGATTGTATGAGCTGAAGTGCATCCTTGCACAAGATTAAGTAGGTCAAGGCTCCACTGAGGGCGGGGACTGGGTGAGCTTTCCTTAGGTCTAGTATGACTCTCTGTGCTCAGGTGTGGCATATCCAGTAGTGTGCTATGAATACTCCTGGAATGTACTTCTGCATATCTCTATGTATAAATATAAACTTATTTATGCTTGAATTGTTCATATCTAGATCACTCAGTCTGAGTCAGCTCTTTGCATTTGTCACTGAAATGATGAATGTATGTCAGCTAAAGTTAGGGTGTACTTAAGTTGCTTATGTATATTACAGATATCTTTTTAAAGACTCAGAAAGTTAGGAGAGCAATATAATAAATAGTCATGAATCTATCACCCAATACCTACAATTATCAACTCCTAATTTACCTCTCTACTCCCCAACTGGATGGCTAGGCTGTAGTCATACAATCTGCTCTGTTCAATAAATAACTCGTGCATCTCAACCTTTTCTTATACTCATCTCTTTATCTGAAACACTTTTAAAATATTATTCATTTATAGCTCAGAAGGCTCCTCTACCCAGTTTAATCTTTATGTTCTTTAGGAACTATGACCTGAAAGATCTTCCTTCTTTAATATATTCCAACAACAATTTGCAATTATTCCACCATCGTTTAAATTATACTTTTTGTGCATAGCTCTATACTCTTGTTAGGCAGAGACGACGTAAGGCCGTGAAGGTTGTCATGATTTTAAAATGCTTTGCATCTTATCTGTAACTTGAGTTCATAAGTTTGTGCAAATCCTGCCACGAGTCTGCAACACATATTTATTACATTTTGCAAAGCGATATACATGACATTTTCCTACTACATTTCTTCTTCTGACTTCACAGATGAAATTAAATCTTTGTTGAGTAAATTTCTGGCAAGAAGCTTTATTATTTTTCACCTTAGTATCTTGATTGAAATAAAAATATAAAAGCATCAATGTCACACTCGTTGTGAAAATGTATAGGTAACAATGTGAATTTTTGACTTCATTTATTTTTTTTGGTACTGGGGATCAAACTCGGGTCCTTATGCTTGTGAGGCAGGTGGCAGAATCACTGAGCCAAATCCCCAGTTAAATATTTGACTTTAAATCAATGTTTATTTTTGTAATATTTTTCTGACTCTGAAAACTGTAGCACTCAAGCTAGCCACTTATACCACTCATGTTAATCAACAGGTATTCACTCACATTTTATTTCCTGGCTCCTAGGATTATTCAGAACTTTGTAATTTAAGTGAAATGATAGGTCAGTTCCATAACTGTTCTAAACTTGTATGTACTACTTGATATTGACTGAAATTACTCACAACAACAGAAGTTGCAACACTGTTATTTACCTGGGCTACTTTTCCAGTACATGATTTGACCTGAGAGGGGTAGCATCTCAGAGGGATTTTTGTGTGGTGGACAAGAATATGAGACATTTTTTCATGATTTCAAGAGAAATATAGTATTCATTTCAGGAAACAAAAAACTGGCTACAGTTGTACTCCTACCTATGCTTTTCATTATAAAGTGACTGGTCAAATTTTGAAAGTTTAGTTTAAAATCACTCTAGAAATATTTGCTGAAATCTGTAAACCTTCTATTTCTCTGTGAATATTGTAATTGTACATTCTCCATATGAAATGTATCATTACATATGGCTTCTATAAAACATATATCAATTTAAATGTTCCTTCAAAATATATGATGAATCTACTTTAACCAAGGTAATGATTTTTTTTTAGTGGCTGAATTTCTAAATTATCCTTTTTTACTCTGATAGAATTACTGAGCACATTAATCAACTGGGTCATCAACTCTGGTTTTAAGACTTGTTCTTCAGTTAAATTAGATCATCCACTGGTGAGGAATAACATTTTTCCACAGCCATTGGGGCAAACCCGAAAATATAATGATCTTTCATTTCTAAAAGACTGTCACTTGCAATTAATGGGATTTATTATTAAAGCATCTAAAATTACAGATTCTAATTTTCTGCTTCAGTGTATGAGTCTGTAGTATATTTGCTCAAAAATTTTAAATAATTTAGAAGCTTCAAACTTTTCTCAGGCTTTAAGTATTTACTGTATTTTATAGAAAAATGTATTATCAGCTATTTATAATTTGCTTTTCCAGGTTATAATGTAGCAAGAAGTCTAAATGCAATTTCTGAATGAATTTATTAATCAGAAATGCATTAGGGAAACACGATACTTTAAGCCAACTTTAGCTTATTAGCATTAGCAGATGTTTTCTCTGAGGTTTCCCACATCTTTAAGTCATAATGTATATTCAAAGTTTTGTGGAGGTTCCAAGTTTTAAGAATAAATATATTGTTAATAACAATGAATTGTTTTGAATTTAAAATTAAAATATCTGCCAAACACATAAATACAATGTCACATTTAATCTCCAAAAAATCTCCATCATCTACATGTAATGGATGAGGTAACAGATATTTAAAGTGATGGAATCTCTAATCATTCACTAGGAGTTGTTGAGCCAGGAAAAACATGTTGGTCTAATTTCATAGCTCATTTTTTTCTCATGTATTTTTCAGCAGTCACAGAGTTATAAGGTTGCATTTTATGATAGCTTTGCCTGCCAAATCATCAGATTATATTGTCCTTTGGTATACAAACATATTTATTTAAACACATTTTTAAACATAACAAAATTTCACAGAAATGTGTAGCATTTTATTACAGAGCATAATAATTCATAATAGACTGCATGTAGCAATAATGTAAAAAAACACAATTTAAAATGTTTAGATAAAGCTAGGAAACAGCCCAATTGCCCATCAACTGGAGACTGAATAAAGAACATCTGGGTTTCTTTTGTTGTTGTTGTTTATGTAAAACTGAGTACTACTCAGCCATAAAGAATGAGAAACTAGAGGCATTTATGGCTAAATGGATGCACATTGAAGCCATACTCTTCAGTGAAATAAAAAGGACACACATGCATAAATACAGAATAGTTTCTCTGGTGAGAGAAACTAAAAGTGTAAATAAGGATCAAAATGTATAACTGATAATGTGAAATATGAAGAAAAGGTCTAAAGGGGTAGTGGGAGTAAGGGTTAGGGGAAAGGAAATAAGAGAAAGAAAAAAATAGGAGAAAAGGAAAAAGTGGAAACAAAAATCTTTGTAAGTAGGGAAGGGTGGAGGGGGTGAAGCAAGGGAGGAGAATGGGGAAAAAATAAGAACCAAGATCCATCATGTAAAGGAACAAGATCACAATGATGAATGCAACTGTATGGTATAACTAAAATGTACTAATAAACAATGAAAATAAAAAAGAAAGCTGAGAAAAATGTTTTGTTATTTATCCTATTAAAATACCAACCACTATGTTTATTTATTTCATACAGTGGACTGACTAATATCTGAGTTTCCTGGAAAGGCATTTGTTCATCACAAATACAGGAGGGAGAGAGCTTTTCATTAGATGTCACTTTATCAAGTATTTAAAAACCATGGGAAATGCTTGGAACCACTTTGGGGAATATTTTTCTAGGGGGAAAAAGCAAATGTGCATGCAATATCTACGCAATCATACAGTGTAAGTTTCTCCACATAAACTCTCGTCAAGGTGGTAAGTTTAGTCCTATAAATTGACATTTCTCTTGTTCTGAATAATCTATAGTATTAAACCAGGCATATTCTTCATTTCAAATTGATTTGTGTTTCATGACACAGGGTTATAAAATTACTATGGGTACCCCCTGCCCTTCATTGCCTGCGAGAATAAAATTGGTAAGGAGACTGCATCAAGAGCGCTCAAGTGAATGGAAGCACGGAGTAAAGGCATTGATTTGACCTGTTAAATGGATTATCCCCGTTGCATATAAAATTTTCTCATATTTTTATGTTGTCGCTAAATTGATTTATGATTGACGCTGGGTGAATAGTTCAGAATAATAAATCCAAACTCAATCCATACAAAAGCATACATATATATTTTCTCCTCTAAAGAAGCAAGCCTGTTTATTAGCTGTGTTCAGATCTGACGTGAAATCCTTCAATCTAAACAACTTACAATTCAAAAGGAGAGCTCATCTAGTTTTTATTCTGCTCCTTGGGAGTCTCCCATGAGCTTTTCTAAATGTATTTGAGAAAATAGATTCTAGGATTCAAGGTAGTCATGTGTATGCAAATGTATGGTGTATTTCAGAGTTTCATCATCTATTCGGTCCCTGTGAATAATTCTCTCTTTTTCTCTCTCTTTATAAAGCAGGAATGAGCAAAAAAGTACAGACTGAAACAAAAAAAATCACAAGGTATGATTCCAGAAAGCATTGTAATCTCACACTATAGAAGTGACACCATGAGGTGCAGACTACTTTAAAGGATTTTTAATATAGTACAATACAGTATTCCAGCAGATTAAGTTTAACAAACAAAAGATTAAAATATAAGCAATATTAGTAACTGAAAAAATAAAATAAAGATTTTAAAATTACTATAAAATAATTTAAACCTACTCACAAGCTTTTTTGCATGAAAAAAATAAATATTTTTATCATTAGAATCTCTTTTAGAATCCTTAAATGGCTCTACAAAATTTAAATGAATAATGTTTTATGTCTCTTTGCATTGATTTTAATTTGTTATAATTATGTTACATTATTATATATTATATTATTATACGCTATTATATATTAACTTGTTATTTATATTTTCTTTTTCTTTTAATTTATACGTTATTTTTAATTTATGTTATTTTTTCTTTTGATGTTTTTAATCATTAGATTATTTTAGTCACCATGAAATTCAAATATTTACAGCAACTATTTAAATATTAAAACCCTAGGCTATAGTTACAGAGATTTAGATGTATTTTAATACTTGATTACACATTAGTTTATCTTCTAAATTTATTTACAACAAATTAATTAGACAAAGTGCTTTCAAATAACAGAATACTCTAGTTTGGAATGATATTGCAGCTAATACAACTGATATAGTGATAGGAACAATTATAAAACTTTTAAATTTGTCATGGAAAATTTTTGGAATAATTTATGTAGTTTATATCTGGCAGAAACTGTAAACTATAGACTTTCTAAATGTTTCATTGTTTTTTGTTTGTTTTGCTTTTGATACTAAGGATTCTACTCAGGACCTTGTATTTGTGAGACAGGTGGCAGCAGCATTGAGCTAAATCCCCAGCCAATGTTTTGTTATTTTTTCTGGTGAAAAACAAAATATACTCAACTTTGCTTCAATATGAACAAAAATATGTCTCAGATATTGAAATTTGAATTTACAGGGTAAAATCAAATGTATCTAATACATCCATATTAACATGAAACAAACATCAGGGGAGGAATCATGGCCACTTAAAACTAGGACTTTGAATTGTTGATTTAAAACTTCTTCAGTTTTTTAATCTCCAAAATGGTATAAAGGTCCAAATTATCTGACCACAATTATGTGAAACACAAAGAAACCAAAAGAAGTGAAATAACAGTATTCATTCATGCACTTTCTCATCTTTAAAATATCTGATGATTTCTTAGCAATTTATATTTAACATTTTTCTACTTCACATAGTAATGTCACATACTTCCTGAGTCGGGTAGACAATGTACATCCTGTCAAATGAACATTCTGTGATGAGAAGATCAAAAAAAAAAAAACTTGTGGACACCATATGGACTCACTACCACCTCATTAAAACAAAAGAAATTGTCGATGGGGAGGAAAGCATGCATCAAAGCAAAATCATTAAACCTGGAAAGTTTATACAGATTCTCTCAATCTGTAAATCTCACCATCTTTAAAGTCACAGAAGATGCCACAGAACATCTAGGACAGAAAGCAAGGTCTGGAGAATCAGGGCATTGGGTTCAATCTCAACTCAAAAACTTAATGCTCGTCCAGTTCAGGGTTCATATTCTTGAACAATGTCTGCAGTCATAAACAGGATATTAGTCTTGGAGAACTGTCCTCATAAAATTTAAGCCAACATTTTGAAATTTTCAATAAACCCTTGTTGCTTATTTTTTTTAATGTTCAGTAAATTCATTGGTAAAGCTTAAGAAAATAGACCTGCATTACAACATTGTAAGACTTGAGATGGCAGATTTTTAAATAGTTAATTATAAAGCTGCTATGGGTATTAAAATGAAGTTGTTTGTATATTTCTCTCTCTGCTTTTACAAAAGGTCTGAATTCATAAAACCAAAGCTACCTGGTAATAAACTCCGAGTAATAGTTTACATAGGTGGCCAAGTGGAGTTAAGAGTTAAGTCTATGATAAAATAATCTTGGAGGAATCTAGAAAGAAAAAAAAAGGAGAGGCGGAGAACTAATGCATTTAATTTCTGTCAAAATAAATACTTTGGGGCCAGAGATTTAGTTCAGTGTTACCACCACCTGCCTCGCCAGCCCAAGGTCCCGAGTTTGACCCCTAGTACCCCCCACAAACAAACAAACACCCAAAAGACAAAAACAGAAAAATAAACTTTTACCTAATGGGTAAGAGTTAAAGTGTTTTTACTGGGAAAATTTTTAGAAAGCCTGAATTATTTCATGTTCAAGATCCCGATGATGTAAAAAAGTTCACTTGAATTTTATCAGAAACAGAAAGCTGACTAAAAATTTGCTGATAATGAGAATTTTTTTTGAAATCGAATATCAGGATGATTATTAAATACTGCGTCTACTCAACATTATGTCTCACTCTATGGATGGTACTTTACCATAAGTGGTTACTTAATGGTGGCCTTCAGTTATCATGAACAGGTTGTGCTTGGCAGGCTCTGTGTAGTACAGTTGTGTTTAGAACACTTATCAAGGAAAATTAACATGAAATAATGCTGGTTCTTGAAGTTAAATGACTTAGCTATCTGTAATTTGGCAAGATTTCATTACAGAGTGGAAAATAGTACACTGATTAGAATAAAAAACAAAGCTGTTGAGTTTAGAATTTAAGCCAGTAACATAAGTACTGTAGTATACATCGAGGTAGATTTAAGAACAAGTGAAAGCTGGAACTTCAACAGAGAACGGAGCAATCTGCAGAGTTGATGTAAATCAACATACAGATGAAAATGAGATCTAAGGTTAATAGATACAGATCCAGTTCCTTCCACAGGTTTTCATCTTTGCTTGCTTTTAATTCTGATATAGTTCAATTTCAACTCATGGATCATGAAAGTGACATTACAAAATTTTAGGAATTTCCGATGTATTATATAATTTACCCTGTCATGTCCTTTATTATGATAGTTTTAAGCTTAGGATAAGTTAAATTCTATGAGGTGATGTTGAAGTATGGAAATATAAGAAGTATTTATGTAGATATGAATAGAAAGAAGGGCCAGGGTTTGAGCTCAGTGGTTCTGCTGCCTGACTCACAAGTGCAAGGTCCGGAGTTCAATCCTTGGTATCGAAAGAAAAGAAAAGAAAAGAAAAGATACTAGTGATTAAGGATAGAGTATAATCCTTAATGTTACTATAGGATTCTGAGGATAATCTATAAAATATTAACACTTCCAGAAAAATATATTAGGATGGTGAAGATCGAAGAGAATAGAAATTTGACTCTATAATTTTTTCCCTTAGTGAATGCTTTGTAGAAAAACAGCATGCCCCTCTTTTGTTCTCTAGAAATGATATAGAGGTACAGTACAGTAAAGAGGACTAAATCTCAAGAATATAAAAGTTCTATAGTATAGTATTTTTATTCTCATCTGATTTTTTGGTGGCCTGCAGAATTCTATGGGAAAAAGTGGCAATTTCATAATGCTGCAGCTGCAGAGGTGGGTTTTGCCATATCAGACTTTAGATGTGTAGAAAAATGGCTTCATGTACTCATTTTAAAATGTCTACAGAGTAACCAGAAATCATTTTAGACAAAAGCATTTACTAGGAGAGAGTAGAATATATGCTCTCATCCAAGGGAGAAGAATTTCTCTTCCCTTCCTGATCCTACCTTGGAGCAACTCCATTAGCCTGAGAGTGAGACTCAGTCAATCATTATATCACTAATGGTTTTTAAAATCTATTATTTTTATGAAATCACAGAGTCAGATGCTACTGAGAAATTAAAAAAGAGAAGCACCCAACTGTGCGATAGATATCCAAGACCCCAGGAAGTGTGACTACTCATGCTAAAATGCTTAAAAAGTTGTTCCACTTATGAAAATTTCATCAAAACTGCAACATAAGGTTGAACAACTAACATGGAATCACACAAGAAAGTGAACTTTGAAAATGAGGAACATAACATTGATCTGACTAAAGCAAATCCCTTCTTATTATACAGTTCTTGGCATACTAATCTAGAAAATATAGCACATTAAAATAGGAAATTCTTTCTCATTGACAAACTTCAGTGTATAAAATAAAATTGCATAAATGCTAACATATCTTTTTCAATGCAGAGAATCAACTTTTCTTTGCTGTAAATAGAACTCTGGTGTGTAGATGGATCAGCCAGCACTCAATTCTACAAAAAGAAATCTGTCCTTCAATTCCAGTGAGGACTGGCTGTTACTCTGAGTTCAGTGACCAGAGTCAAATACCAGCATTTTCTCCTGGAAATAGTATGGTTTTGGATGACTTCCTGCATCCATTAGGAGAAGCACTGAATAGCGCGGAAAGAGAATTGGTGTGACAAAGCCTCTGAAGAGGTCTCAGCACATTTTCCTCCTTAGAAAATCACCAGTAGATAGGTTTTATATTCAGTGCTAGTAGCTGACTTGTCAGTTATACTACAGAGCTTCTGTGATAAATACAGCATAGAACTTGCAGATAATCAGACCTGAAGTTCAATAACAGACTAGCAGATACATAAAGAACCTTAAACAGATTCAGGCACCTTATCTTTGACACAGGAGCCAAACAAGTTCAGTGGAAGACAGACAGCCCCTTTAATAAATGATGCTAGAAAAACTGGTTTTCTACATGCCAAAGACTAAAACTAGACCCATGTCTCTCACCATGCACAAAACTAAAATCAAAGTGGATCAAGATCTAAATATTAAAACAGAAATACTAAATCTGTTGGAAGAGAGAATAGGTAGAATGCTTAAAGACATAAGTAGGCAAAGACTTCAGGAACAAAATCCAAACCACACAGGAAGTACTACAAAGAATGAAAAATTGGAACCTCATCTTGTTAAAAAGCTTTTGCACAACAACAACAACAAAAAATCACCAAAGAAGTCAAAAGACAACTCACAGAGAGGGGGGAAAAATTTTAGCTAGTGGTTCCTCAGATAACGTACTAATATTTAGAACATATAAAGAACTGAATAAAAATCAGCCAGCCCAAATTTAAAGACTCAATTAAACAGTGGGAATCTGTGATGAACAGACTTCTCAGTGAAGAAGTAAAAACAGCAAATAAATACATGAAAAATGTTCAACAACTCTGGTCAATGCAGAGATGCAAATTAAAATAATACTGAGATTCCATCTTATTCCAGAAAGAATGGCTGTTATCAAGAAATTAACCAGCAAAAACTGCTGGTGGGGCTGTGGAAGAGAAAGGAACTCTTCTCCACAGTTGGTGGGAGTGTAGTCTGGTACAACGGCTGTAGAAATCAGTATGGAGAGTCCTCAAAAAAACTAGGATTAGACCCATCTATTCTTCTTCTGATTACCTTCTCAAAAGAATTAAAAGCATCATGTCACAGTGATATATGCCCACCCATGCTCACAGAGTTTGTAATAGCTAAATCTTGGAAACAACTCAAATGCCCATCAACTTATGAATGGATAAAAAAGATGAATCTTTTTATATAATGGAGTACTATTCAGCCATTAAGGATTAACTTGAAACATTTCTAAGTGAATGTATTCAGCTTGAAAACATATTCTTCAATGAAATAAATCAAACACATGTGTAACTATCACATTGTTTTTCTAGTGTAAGAAACTGAAAGTGAAAATAAAATTATAAAAAAATAAAATATTTTAAAATAGGATGAAATTGTTCAAAATTATGCAGAATGTGAGATACTTTCCAAATACCTAAATGTTTTAAGCAAAAAAAGGGATAGTATTATTAGAAAATAAGCTGAGAAATTGGCAAATAAAATATATTCTTTTTAGATCATGATGTATAGTGTCTTTACCATTGTTATTCTATAATCATTTTTATTATGAAAAAAATATTTTTTCATAGAACAGGTTTTACATTTGCTTTATTAATATCGACTTGTATTATATTAAAATAAAAATTTAAAAGAAATTCTTCAGAGTTAAGGAATTAAAAACTTAAAAGAAGTTGAGATTCTTGCTTGATGCTGGTTAGATCAGAGGCAAAGATAGAACCCTGGGTAGAGTCTTTTCCTCTAGTCATAATGATATTTTGAGGTAAAAAGTGAATATTATCAGGTAAAGTTATGGAGCAATATAAAAGGATAAAATTTATTTTGACTGGACACAGTGGCTCATGTCTGAAATCCCAGGTATTCAGATAGCAAAGATGGGAGGATCACTTGATCTAGTTAGCTGAACAACAGGCTGAGCAACATTGTGAGACCTCATCCTGACAGTACTAAGGATAAAAGTAATTTGTTGTGATTCTGTTTGGAGAGAGAGGTGTGCATACATAGAAAACAGAATATGGTCAACTGTCTAACAAAAATGTTGTGGTTACTTAAAGATGATGAAATTATGCTTTTATTTTTTAAAAAATGATATCATACAACAAAACAAAGCACAAAAAGAGAAGAAATCATCACAACAAAACAGAAAAGGGAATGTAGTTTGGTTTCTCATTGATGGAAAATTTCTGTAAAGCAATTGGACTCTATCCAAGTTAATATTTCTAGGAGGAAAATAGACATTTCATCAAAGTAGTTTTTACAGGTTAATTTTACTTGAATTACATGTATTAGTTTATTGTGTGTTTACTGAATACCATGTATAATTAGGACTTGAAATAAAAGAAGTGAGAACAGAAACAATATTTTCTTTAAGGTGCTTATAAACATATGATTTACCTATTTAAACATTTACATGCATTAAGTATATACACACATGTATACGATGCACACATTATATAACGTATCAATGGAGGCCCAGCATGTTATGAGAGCACTTAGAAACATCCAGTCATACAATGACACTCTGGCATGACTTCCTATCTTTAAAAGTGAAAGTTAAGGATGCACAGGCCACTTTCCACCTCACCTCTTTCTTACAAGAAGCACCACTTCTCCGCTAATGTTAACTCTTATCTAATGGTGACCTGTATTTCCCAGTGCCTGAAGAGAATGAGAAGCACTTCAGTAAGAGCCTCTTTGAAGTCATCTGATGCCATGTGAATGCGATACTTACTAATTTATACAACTAGTTTATACATACTAGCTTATACAACTTCGAACTTATGTAAAATGAGTAAGATTTGTCTTAGTGAACCACCTTCTGCCTACGATCATGGCATATGCATCAACAAATGCTTAGAAAATTTGCATAAATTCCCCACATGGGTGAAATATTAGAGAGAATTAGGCATATATCAGTCACTTTGAAACTATGACTCTTAGAATAAGAATGAATGAAACATATAGAAAATATTTCTAAAATATAGTCTTAAGAAAAATAATGTCCTGCTTTCTCTCTTCTCTGTTAACACACACATACACACACAAAGAAAACTTTGCCTGAACTTTTCTGTTAAATATACATGAACGATAACACAATCTATACATCTTGAATATTCATCCTGAAAGGGCAAAATTCTGTGATTACATTTTTCTATTTTACATGTAAACTGCCATACAGTATTCTCATAAACTAAATCAGTGATCATTCTCTTCCTACGTCTTATGAAATAAAAGCATTAATTTTACTCTCAGATTAATTCTTATACATTTTATTTTTAAATGATTTGTGGACATAAAAGAAAGGCTTTTATGAAACAGTTTTATATGAGTAACTTCTACACTAGATTATGTAATGGCAAGTACACAAATTTAATAGAATAATATGCATGCATTTCTAATATGTATAGTACAACCACATGGAAACCAATATTCACTACCAACTGAAATTCTATAAACCAATAAAAATTACTTTCCAATTTAATAGTTCATGCTATCCAGTCATTACCTTGGCATTAGCAGATATTTGGCAGTTCTCATAAGGAATAAGAAACAGATCATTTGTATTTGTTAGGCTTCAATTACTGCATGAATGTGTTAAATCTCAAACAAATGTAGAAGCAATCATATATGTATTTAAAAATGTTCACACAGCAATTTACTATGGTTTTAGGAACTTGTTATTATCAATTCTTAAGCAATAGGATAAAGTGACCAAGAGTACTAAGTACATACACTGAGCAATTGCTGTTTCTAATCCCATAATGGCTCATATAAACAAATAAAAACAACCTTATGAATTATTTTTGTGACTTCTACAAAGAGAGAAAAAACTGCTGGATCAATGTGTGTGAAATTTTCCTTTAGGTACAAGCTACTGCAATTTCACAGTTAAATCGTAGATTTGTCAGAGAGCCCCATTGAGTAAATTTCACATTTTCATGCCTTGCAGATTGTTACTGAACATAATCGAAATGAGATTCGAAAAATCCCTTTATTTGCTGTCAGGAGTGAGCTTTAAATTTGAACAAACTCTAATTGTGTTTACTCCACAGAGAAGTGAGCATGATTTCAGCCCTGTCTTGACTTGTCATAACAAAATTTCCACTTCTAAAACATTATCTTTCTTAATTTTACTCTTTTATGAGATTTCTAAACTCTATTCTGACTTGGATATTGAACTTATATCACCCCGAATAAAAACACAGAATACAGGTTCCTCATTTCCTATGACTTCTTTCTTAAAAGGTTATATGAGTTTTTCCCACTGAAGAATGTATAAAATTTTTATTCAAAATTAAATTTTTATATATCCAGTGAGATACGATACAATCTAATTGAAGTTCTTACTCTGTGGTCATAAATGCTGTATGCATTATGTAAAGATATGTATCAGATATATACTCAATACCATTCATGAACAGCATGATTTTGTGAAAAACAATTCAGTAAGAAAACACCTATGATTGAAAATTTTA
This sequence comes from Fukomys damarensis, assembly GCF_012274545.1. NCBI lineage: Eukaryota > Metazoa > Chordata > Mammalia > Rodentia > Bathyergidae > Fukomys > Fukomys damarensis. Next base: position 30,053,698 of record NW_022900936.1, read on the forward strand.
TTAAGCCCTACACCATTCCTAAGTACTACAAGGCTACTTTCCTTTTGAAGGTTAAACAATTAGACTACAGTTTTCCTAATTATATATATACATATGTATGTATGTATATCTATGTATCTATCTATCTATCTATCTATCTATGGTATCACTGAACTTCACCTCTTACTATATTCATTCATATAGAAACTTCAAAATAAGTTGGTTTTCCCTCCACACAATTGCAATACAAAACAAAGCTATAGATTGACTTATCACATATGATAAAATATTATATAGTACTAATATTGAACTGAATGAGAAATCAATAAATTCTTTGAATTTAAGCTTTTTTGCTCGGCAGAGATAAGTAATATCAAAAGGCATTTCTTACCAGTAGATTTTAAAATTGACCTACCTATGACTTCTTTTAATTTTATTTTTTATTATTATATGTTTGAAGTGCATAATGATTACCTTTATCTTGAGGAGTGGTTACATGTTCATGGAACTCATTAATGCTTTTTAATTTCCTTTTCCCTCCCCTTTTTGCTTTTTCCGTCTAGCTCTTGTCTTCCTTCCCATTTTCAAAATATCTTTATGAAATTAAATTATCTGTTATATCATTAATTCAAAATGTCTCACTACAGATAAATTTTGTATCTTATATGTTTATATTAGTTCCATGCTATTTCATAAAACTGAGGTAGATTTTATAGAGCATAGGAATAGAAATAAGACCTTATATTTCTATGGGTTATAACAATAAATATCAAGATTATAATTATTTCTAAATAATATAAAATCACCTATCACAAGCAATGTACACATCAGATGCTTTTAAATCACAGAAAGGGAATCATATTTCTTACTACCTGTCATTGCAAAACAGGGGAAATTGGAAAAGATGAACATTTAAGTAACATATTGAAATGTTTACAATTTATACACAAGGAAATGGAAATGAACAGAAAGGCACCCCAGGCAATGAAGGTGTCATTTGCAAAATTCACAGAACCAGAAATACCAGTACATACCTGGATAACTGTGTGTGTACAGAAAGATAAATTTGAAAAAAATATATTAGGCAAAACCCTGGAAAATGTGATGACAGAGTAAGAAGACTCCAATTGTTCATAAGTTTAAATAACTGAAAAAAAAGTTAATATCTGTGGAGGATGATTGATTAGAGTGGGAAGTGCACTGGGCACAGGTCCAGAAGATGTGAAGAGCCACCGTCTTGCAGATATGAACAAATACCTTAAAAACTTAAACCTATCTCAGGGTTTTGTTCTAAAATCAATATCTGACTCAGAATTTTGTGGGAGAAGTACCTGATAAAATAGTTTGGAGATTCTAACAATGACCACAGCACACAGAAAGATACACATTTATTTAAAAAGATGGATATTCAAACCCTGAATCACTAATTTGGCTTCATACCTTGAACAACTGGTTTTTGCATAATGAAAAAATTGCTGTAAAATTTTCCTAACCTTTGCAGTGACAATAGGAAAAGAAAATAAAAACACTGCTAATGAGTGTTTACAAAGGCTAATGGTTGTACAGTTTCACGGACAGTTTAAGAGAGGTAACTGGTTACAAACGCTATTTAATATGTTTTATTTGCAATGCTTTACAAACTAAAAATACAAATTAGGCTGTAGGGAGCAAATACCTCATAATGTTTGCTCTAGTCTCAGGTTTTTTTCTGAGTTCGTAACTTCTGTAGGGGGAAATGCCAAAGTTGGTCATATCGTTAAAGTAAAAGTGAAGGGAATGATGTTAAAATCTGTAACAGTTGGGCCAGGGATTTAGCTCAGCGGTTTGGTTGCCTGCCTTGCAAGTGCAAGGACCCGAGTTCAATCCTCAGTACCAAAAAAATAAAATAAATAAATAAATAAAAAACCAAACTGTAACAGTTGCTCTACAATCACATGTGCATGTGCACACACACACACACACACACACACACACACACACATCTCAGAATTAGACATTTACAAAAAAGATATCAAGTATTATGGTGTTTTGACATATAATGTTTGATAGTTGAGTTTCTTTATTTAATTAAGTATCTTCTAACACTGTTGTGTGGTCTTTTCCTCTTTTCAAATTAGAAAAAATAATTACTGGTTTGTTGTTTTAATTCCTTGTTTGGATATGAATCTGTGCTTGAGGTAACATTAACATGCATGATTATGCTTTTTAAATATCTTCATGTTCTTTAGTATTATAAAGACTACATTGTTTTTCCCTAGAAAAACTTACTTTCTGGAGAACCATTACCAGTGACAGCATGCTCAATGAGGAAGAAAGGTGAAGACAGCCTTTGTGCTAAGATTCAAAGGGCTGAGATGTTTCTTAGTGGTAGAATGCTATTTAGAAGGTGCAAGACTCTTGGCTCAATCTCTAGCGCCAGAAATAAAAGGTATAATAGATAATGTGAAATAGGAAGAAAAGGGACACAGGGGAAGGGGAAACAGGAGTGGTGAGGAAAGGAAAGAAGGTAATGGAATTAGTATGATAGAATGACAAATAATGGAAACAAAGTCTTTGCAGATAGGAAGGGAAGAAGGGGTTGAAAGGAGGGCAGGGGGATGAGGAAAAAATAAGAACCAAGATGGATTATGCAAAGGAACAAATTTCTAACAGTGGATGTCATTATACTGTATACCTTAAATGTACCATTAAAATCAATTCAAAAAAATAATGAATGAATAGAATAACATACATAAATACAATTCATGAAGATTCAGAAGACTCGGGTTAATCTTTGATGTGCCTCTTCTGGGATCTGTAATTCAGAGGCAGAAACATTTGTTCTTTCTATTGTAGAACGGAGAAAATCAAAAGGAACATCTGCAATGTAAACAGAATCGGCCAGAAAGCTCTTTGCCTATCACAAGATTTAAAAATATTGATGACCGACAACATGAGACCTCACAAAAAATGATTGGATAGATCAAGTGTACTCTAGTATTAATTTACTTTAAAATACACACAGATTTTTTTTGTGCTAAATGGAATAATGCTGCTTTCTTCATCAATAAAGTTAATTTTCATCTCGTTATCTTTTTATCAATATAAACTCATGCAGTATTAATAGTCTTTCTGGAGCAGAAATAAATGAATTTCATGTGTGTTTTGGGAGGTGTCTGACACAGATATACCAGCTGGGTAATGACAGGAAATAGATTGTTCTGAATCTAGTCATCACCTCATCTTCAAAACATAGATTTCACACAGCCTAGAGTGTGAAATCATGAAGATCACATTTAATCTCACACTATCAGAAAACAATACAGCTAGGAATATCATGTATCTTTAATTTGTCTTTTGTGAAGCCAAAATATACAAACAAAAGATAAACAAAATGTTTAGACACACTCCAGTGAAAAAATATTATTAGCTTATTATCTAATTTGCTCCCAAATGCCTTCACCATGATTACAACTTTCAATCAGTTTTACTTTTCATGTGGTATTTAACTAATAGCAGGCCTTTTGTAATGTAACATAATTTCTTGTGTATTTAAAGCTTGCTTTGTATAATTTCTTGGTTTTGAATCTCAACTACAGGTCTTTTTGTCTGAGCTCATGAAATTTCTCTAAAACAGAGGTAATGTAATATTCTTCCCATCAATTCTTCACTTGATTTTTAAAATACCTAGAGCCTTTCTGCTTTGATAACACCACTCACAAATAAAACATGATTTTCTCTGAAGATGTTTTGAACTAGTGTGAAGGTTTTTTCAACAGATAAACAGATTTCTGAGTATAATAAGAACTTCTATGTGGTATTATGTAAAAAGAATTAGAATAATTCTGGGAGTAAGATTTCCTGGAGCAAATGATGTCAAAGCTGAGTACTGTAACTTTGAAGGTATGGGGAAGGCATTCTGGGCAAAGAATTAACACACATGAGCCCTAGAAACTGCAAAATAGGAAATTGATTTAGAGGGCTATCACCAAAGTACTGCAATGGTGATTAGACTGAGTGCTAAGTGTAAAAGGTGAAGATGTAGATTTAAATATAGATCCGATCATAGAGTATAGTATATACCATGCTATAGATTGTAAATTGTACTCCTATGGCTCTGAGAGGCCATTAAGTATTTTAAGATGGAAGAGTAACTTGTTCAAATGTATAGTTATATAAGATTAAGTGTGACATTGTTTGGAGGATGAGTTGAAGTTACAGAAAATGGGTGACAGGTTGCTGCATACTTCAAATAAGAAATAATGGGAGAGTAAAGCAAATTAACAGCACCATGGACAAAGAAAATTAGAGAATCATCAGTATGTTCAACAGTAGCAAGATAAAGAAGGCTATATGACTGCACAATATTAATTGTTGGGAAGAAGAACTCTACTTGTCCATTAGACATAAAATGCCTGCGATGAGAAGAAAGAACATATCTAAGAAATATCAAAAAGATGATGCCTATAATCTTATGGTTATTTGTTGTTCTCACAAGGACAATTGTCGCTTGTATAAGATTAGAATTAATAATCCCTAGGTGATAACTGGCTTCATTTCCCAATCTAAAGCTTTGTACATATGACACACAGATTAGCTAGCAATTAATCTTTTTCTGTTGACAAATGGCTAGTTTTTGTCAGGAGGTTCAGCAGTAAATGTTAGAGACTAAAATATTCTACTTGTATGCAGCCTATGAACTATGGTACGGACTACTGTAGGTGTGACATTAAGTAAAACTAATTTTGGGTACTTTATTTGTCTTGGAATCACATCAGGCTTTAATATGACAAGTATTGCATATACACATGCACATGCAAAAGAAAAAGATAAAGGAGAAGGATAAAGAGGTAGGAGTTGGTTGCTGGATAAAGAAGATGTGGTTTTTCCTATAAAATGGAATACTACGCAGCCATAAAGAATGAGACAGTAGATTCATTTATAGGTAAATGGATACATTTTGAGGATATACCCCTAAGTGAAATGAATAAGTCACACATGTGTAAATATCTAATAGTTTCTCTGGTGTGAAAAAAATAAAATAGTACTCAAGATCCTAACGGAATAATTACCAATGTGAAATAGGAAGAAAAGGACTAAAGGTGTAGGGACAGTGAGAAGGGTAGGGGAAGGGGATTAAGGGAAAGGGAAAAATATGAGAAAAAGTAAAAATGGAATTAAAGTGTTTGTAGGTGGGGAGGGGAGGAGAGGGCGAAGGGAGGGTGGGGACAAGGGGAAAAACTGAGAACCAAGACCTGTCACGCAAAGGTACAAGATGCCAGTAATGAATGTAACTGTACTGTCTACCTAGAATGTTTGTTTAAATATATTACTAAACTGATTATATTTATCTTTTTTCTCATTGAGTTTATTGGTACATTTTAGGTATACAGTACAGTTACACTCATCATTGGGATCCTGTACCTTTACATGACAGGTCTTGGTTCTCGGTTTTTCCCCTTGTCCCTGCCCTCCCTTCATCCCCTCCTCCCTTCCCTATTTACAAGCACTTTATTTCCAGTTTTTCATTTTCTCATGTTTTTCTTTCCTTTTCCCTTATTACCTTTCTCCTGCCCTTCCCATTTCCCCTACACCTATGTCCTTTTCTTCCTATTTCACATTGTCAATAATATCATTAGGATCTTATGTGCCATTATAGTTTTTCACACCAGAGAAACTATTCGGTATTTATACATATGTGTCTTATTTATTTCACTTAGGAGGATATCCTCAATTTGTATCCATTATATTTATCTTGCCAAACGCTTCTCATTCTATTTTCCATGTAATTTGTTAATTTAGCATACCACATTTTCATGAAAGATTTGATTCTAATATAAAGACATATTCAAAGCTAAATAAAATAGATAAAAACTTTTAGTGGATTTTTCCCCCTCCAAAATATATTTCAAATAAATTAATTGTCTATAAATAGCTGAAGCAGATAGATTATAACTGAAAAGACTGACATATTTGAAAACTTTGCTTAAAAATAACATGGTTATAAACATATTTCAGATTAGATTTGCAGTAACCAAATTACTTCATCAATATGTAGTATTTAGTATTTCAGAAAGTTTCTCCTAGGTTTATACATACATCTAGAATGAAATATTAATCATCAGAGTGAGATCATTTATGAACAAAAACATTGTGCATGGATATTTTATGTGCTTTTCTTTGGGGCACTGCTTATTTTGTTTAAATGTGACTCCCTTTCTACTTATAACACACAAAACTGACAGAAAAGTTAAATAAAATTGGCACCATAAAAGAAGCTTCATAAAGATAACACAGAAATTTAGACTATGGTTCATAAAGAGATACACTCCAAATATAAATAGTGTGTTATACTCAGAAATACCTCTACAAAACAAACCTTGCCTTGATGACTACGATCTCACTTTGTCTTCAGGGTTTATTTTTCTTATAGTTTGACATTGGAATGTCACCCATTGCTCATGTGTTGAAGGCTTTGTCCTAGCCGGTGACTCTCCTGGGAAGATGTATAAACTTTGGCTGGGAGTCTAACTGGAAGAGATAAGTTATTGAGAATTTGTCTTTCAGGGGTAGATCTTGTCGCCAGCCATTTTCTCTCTTTTGCTTCACAAAGTAAATAGCCCCTGTCTTTCATTTCTGCCACCATGATGTTCTGCCTTATCTCAATTTCAAAACAATAGACTTATCCAACTATGGACTGAATCTCTGAAGCTTCGAGTCAAAATAAAATTTTATTTTCCCTTTAATTCTATTTTGTGAGATATTTTGTTATAGTGATGGAAAAACTAACACAATTGTTAGGTCTTTGTTTTAAGTAATTTATCCTTTTGGCATTAAACATCTACATGGTGGCAACTATACTACGACACATGGATTTTTGTTATCCTCATTTTTTGTTGCTGTTTTTGTTTTTTTGAGACAGGGTCTCCCTATGTAGTTGAGACTGACCTGGAACTCACTATGTAGCCCAGGCTGGTCTCAAACTCACAGGGATCCTCCTGCCTCAGCCTCCTGAATGCTGGGATTATAGGCATGTGCCACCACGCCTGGCACTATCCTCATTTTTTAGAAAGACACTTTGGAGAAAATTTTCAAATTAGTGGAGGAGAAAAATAGTGATAAATATCATTAATAATCTATTAAATATACAATAAGAGATTATCTGTATATTAGATTGTATTTATACATTTAAAACCGAAGAGATCAATGGTAGAAAGTAAAATTATCTTTTCCATTACAAAAATTACTTGAATTTATATAGTATAATAATTAATGAAATTTAAGCAATTTTAAATTAAAAATCTCATGGCAATATAAAAGGCAAGTTAAGTTTATATTTAAGGACAAATGTTAGAACTTCAAGTGATTCTGTAATATTGTTTTTTCTTCACATACATACAGTTGAAACTTTAGTTACAAAATACACAATGGAACTAGGTTTAATGTGATATGCCATTTAAAAATCATGGCTTATTTTATATCAGTTTATTACATAATGTATCTTATGAATTTAATAATGGATTTGGAAATTTTAATCATATTCTAGCCTGTCCACTGTCTAAGTAAATAGAAAATGCATAAAAGTCACAATAAAGGATACTAGGTGTTATGCTTTATATCTAGATGTCACCCTAATGCCTCATATATTCATAGGTTGGGCATTTGCAAGTGGCTGGATCATGGATGTATGATACTGGATGGGTCTTCTGATTGGTTTAGCATGGCTCTGGGTGTGACTGGGTGGATTTGCTGAAGACTGAAGACTAGCTCTGATTGTGAGTGGCATCAACAAATAGGCTTATATCCTGGATGGAATGAAAAGGTAGAGCAGAAAGAAAGCTGTTGCCTTCTGTACTGTCGTAGACTGTTCACTTCTACCATGCCACCCTGCCTTGGAGCCAGCAGTCTATGGACTGAAACCCCTACAAACTGTGAGCAAAACTGAACCTTTCTTCTTTTTACTTGCGGGTGTTGGATATTTTGTCCCATCAATGAGAAAGTAACTAAAAGAGTAAGTTTTAAAAGGCTCCAAGTCCAATGTAAAAAAGGGGAGAGTTGTTGAATGCAATTAGGTTGTCTAAGTTAAACAACTTTGAGAAATTAAGTACAATTAAAGAAAACTATATTTTATACAATTTTTTTCATGCGAAGGAAAGCATGCTTCTACTGGAACTCCAAGCTCTGTGGAGAACTTGTTCTGTCAAATTGCCATTTAGCACCTGAAAGTGTACCCTGCTATGATTCGGCACAGAGGATGGAGACTCTCAGCTCTGAGCATGGTTCACGGCCCCGCATGATGCCGTACCTATTTCAGGAAATAGTAATCCTATGTCATCCTGTGATCTACTGCTGTGTTGTGCTACTGGCTTCATAATTAAAGTTGAGAGGTCATTTCCACCATAAATTTCTATTTGTCAGAAACCTTTATTCAGGAAAGTATGTAATGAAGTATGGAAGACTAAAGTCAAATTATAATTTATGATTTATATGCTTACTGCTTATTAATTCAATTGTTATATTAAAAAAACTATCCTCAAATTAGTTTTGCTACAATTTTACAAATTTAGCTTTTCAGAGAGAGTATATTAATTTAAAGAAATGTTTTAAAATGTGTTCTTTTTACCATATCATAGCTCCAACTCATAACTACTGTCAAATGTTTGAGAAGCTAATATCTAAATTTAATGAACTATTTAAATGTTTTGTTTTAAGAGTTAAAGGACCTTATGAAATTATATTATTTTTGAATATAGAAAGAATATCTTGATAATATTTCTGAGTACCAGCAAAGCCAGTGAGATACAATTATGTTGATTATCAACTAAATGTTCACTTTACATAGTTTTTCAGTAACTTTTTAGTAATGTAGAAAAGAAATAATCAAGAAAAATGCTAAAAAAACAGATTTAATTCAAATTGCAAAAGGAAACATCTTGTGAATATAATTTTTTTAATCACAGTGTTGATTATCATCTCTAAAAATATGATCACAGGAAGTGACTAAAATATCCAAATTTTAAATCTTAGAGCCTAGCTTATGAAGATATTGATTTAGAATCATTGTTAGTGAAAAGAGAAGTTCATTTTTATTTTGTTCTCTCTCACCAAGAATGGGGAGCTTGTGCTCCACGGACTGAAGCATTGTATTTAATCAAACAACACTGTTTGCATTTGGCTGGTTCCTTGACAAGCGACACATTATTGGAGTATCAGTTTCTTCACCTGCAACGTGAAGACATTAATGCTTGCTACACAGGAGAATTGTAATAATTAGTGATAATGTATCTACATTACTGTTGGAATGAATATTAACAAATGAAATGAATAACAGCTATACATTCTCCTAATGTTTTTAAAATGAAATTTTTGAGACAGAGTATAGGCTGTAAAAGTCACATTTGCTGAAATCTGTTTATTTAGGAAAATAAAAATATCTTAGAGAAAAATTTTTTGGAGAAAAATATTGAAAGTAGTTCCTTATCACAGACCAATTAATAAAATTAATACATCAAAAAAGTCACTTTCAAGATTAAATTGTACTCTGGAGAGTGAAAACTAATATGTGTATGTGTTTATTAGTACATGTGTACTATGTACAATATTTATATTTCTCTTAGGGAATAGGTACATATACTTAACACATCTTGACTATTTTTATTCCTGTTCTTCATCCCACCCTCCTTTTTCCCCTCTGTCTCTTGATACCCTTCCCTCATTCTCATTATTATTGGTATTATTGCTTCAGTTCCTGTTTGTAACATCTGATTACATTCATTGTAGGTAGTACACAAACATGACACATCTTATAACTTCTTTAGGTTCTCTTCCTCTCCCCACTCCCCTCAACCTGAGTACCTTGGTCCCCTTCCCATTTGCACAGATCTACCTCTCCACTCGCTTTTATCAGTCTTTTATTTGGCTCTTTACTTTGTTTGTACTTTGGATTACTGAAATGAGAGAAACCTTTGTCTTTGCTATCTTGTACTTGTGAGATGAGCTGAGAGGTCATGAAACACTGACTTTCACTAGAGTCCATTTCAGGGCTTCACGTAATACCAGTAATTCCCTATACTTCATATGAGGACAGTTTTATTATAAAATATTTCTTAATTCTTTTTCCCTCATGAAATATGCTATTTTCATTATCAATTGAGAAATTATTTGAACCAAAGAGTCTGACTTCTGATCCACTTATGTAAAAAATAATCTTTATGTCTTCCTTTGAATATTAAATATGATATCTAAGAAGCACTTTTTGGCTCTATATCTTTAGCCCTTTTCTTCCTATTTCACATTATCAATTATCTCATTAGGATCTTATGTACTATTATAGTTTTTCACATTAGAGAAACTATTCAGTATTACTTTTTGGCTCTTTACTTTCAAAGAAGAATAGAAGTGAAACAACAAGATTGGAGAAAAAAGTATTTTCTTTTTGTAAGGTGACCCCAAACAACAGAATAAGATTAATTCCCATAAATCATACATATTACATTGTAGTTCATTCTCATTTAAATTAATGTATAATGGTATAGACCTTTATCCCTATGCTTTGAAAACATTTTAAGTGGATAAAGGGAAAACATTAAAAAACATAATTTATATTTGTTTTTAAGTTCAACTATGCTTTTATAAGCAATAAAATTAATTTAGTAAATACAGTTTCAAGAACTGTTTACATTAAAAGTAATAAATCAAAAAACCTACGGACAAAATTATTAGCAAACTGTGGCAGAAACAAAAAACACAGGTATTTACATTTTGGAGGAAACAAGTATTTAGATCCATAAAACCAGAAAAGAGATATACAGTTATATTCATGACAAAGTCATTATATCATGGAACATTTTTAAAGATAGTGATAAAAATTCATTCATGCAAAAGTGTTAAAAGAAATCAATACAGCTATATCTGTTACTTATTAGGGACCCCTAAAATGCATGTAGCACTTTGTATCTCCTTGTTAGTATTAATTTGCGATATTGTTCATTTTCAGATTTCAGTAAATATTGTCACTTACTATCCCTCTTGCCGTCACTAATTTGGGAGGCTTGAATATTTAAAAGAAGTTAATTCTACATGTATGATGTGTTCTAGAAACACAAATGTCATTGGATAATGTGGCTTTAACTGATAATATACCTAGTTTTAAATACAGTGACAAGTCAAAGTTCCAATTTTGGTACTGAGGAGTTAATGTTTTATTAAGCAATGCAAAGGCTCCTGAGAAACTAGAACTAGAGGAACTTAGAAAAAAATTACTATGACATCTAGAAAAAAATTATAATAAACTAGAACAAAAGCATTTGTTGTAATTCTCCCTAATGTGTTTAATTCACATTTTACTTACTGAGAAACTGTAATTTTAATTAATGCTACTTACTTAGATATATTTTGAAAACTAAGTAGCCCATGTCTTCTTTCTAAGCTAATGAAAATACAAAATCCTTTTGCAAGTGTAGTTTGGTGCAGTGACTTTAAGGCTGTTTCCCAGACATGCTTATCAGCAACTTCAATTGTTTATAGTTGCGTTTTGCAGAGCAGACTGATAGACACTGATGTTATTATTACTATTTTACATAGGGAACCAGAAAATCTGCAATTAAACAATAATAAAGAAAGATCTGTACATTTTTCATCCAGTAAAAACAAAAGCAAAGACAAGTGTCTATCCATCAGCACAGTTGCGGCAAACTGGACAGTACACATACATAGAGGGAAAGAAAAATTGATCTGTGTATGTTAATGTACCATGGCAAAATTGTCTCTTGATCTATGTTCAAATCTTCAAACAATTAGAAAGTGAAAAAGTTGGATTTGGTGATTATTGATGTCTGAACTTTAATTTCAGCCTTGACTCATCCATAAAGTCACTCGCCCCATTTTCTACATGAAAAGAAAGCAGACTATTGAACACTTCTCATTCTGACTTAGTCTCTCCCTCCCTCCTTCCTGCTCTTTCTCTCTCCCTCTGTCCCTCCCTCTCTTTCCTGACTTAATACAGGACCTATTTTGTTAAGAAAAATGAAGCATCATGCTTTTTCTTCCTCTTATACCAAAATCAATGCACAGAAAACTTCCATGGCCTCAAAAAGTGTGAAGATTTTTCATATCCAGCAAATTAGCTATAAGTAATGCAGCGAGCATCAGCTGAGTGTTCTCTAATTCAGTTCTAACATCATCCTCCTGGGGGTATTTTCAAATCGCATAGGAGGATTCAGTCCCCAAAACTGTCACCCAACCCATACTTAAAATGTCAGTCTCAGGCCCTAGGTCATTTTATCCATGCTTCTGATAGAGCAAGAAAAAACTGGAGTTGCCACAATCTTTCTTTAGATTGCATAATTGCCTCATAGAACTCAGGAAAATGCTAATTTATGTAAAAAATTTTCCATAAAGACTTCAAGAGGAATGAAGGGGGCAAAATATGGGAAAGGAGGTGTGGAGTTTTAACGCCCTCTCTGGGTACCACCCAGGTGTTGATCTCTAAGGATGTCTACATGTCCTGCTATGATGAATCTCTCAGAACCCCATCCTTTTGGATTTTGTGAAAACTTTATTGCATAGGGAGTGATGGTTAACAGACTTGAATGGGTAACCCAGTAAGGCTTTTAGATTCAGATTGTTCTTGGTGTCTCTGCGTACCATTGGTATCCAAGTAGGAAGCAAGAGTTTTCTAAAATGAGAGTTTCATGACATAAGACAGTGTAAGACCAGTAGAGAATTTTCTAACATTACCTAAACATAGGAAAATATACAAGTTTTTATAATCTGCCTCGAGGAGGGAGTTAGAAACCAGGGACGACGATCCAAACACAAACACACACACAGTCATAGATTCATATATATGCATATAGTTTGCATATATAAATCATATCTGTGAACCTCTTTTAGGGCAGCCTCTCATCCTCCTGTGCTTATAGGCAGTTTCAAGTTTTCAAGTTTCAAGAATTCAAATGGAATCACTAATGTCCCTATTGTATTTAATTATTCATTATTTGATTAAATTATATTTAATCATTGCTTGCTGTCATGGTTTTAATATAGTCTCCTCTAATGGTCCATTTGTTAAAAGTTTGTTCAGGAGACAGAGATGTGTGGGCAGCTCCTTAGGTCAATGAGATCATGGGTGAAGGCAACTGTGAGCTTCTTTTGTGAAGTGTTTTCCTGCACACCCTGCCTTCCTTGTGGCCTGTCACACTCCCTGCAAGTCCAAAGCATGGAGCTGCTGAAAATTAGGCTAGAAACTCCAGAACAGTGAATTGAGTAAACTTTTCTTTGTATGAGTAGTGGCCTAGGTACTTCATTACACTGAGAGAAAGCTGACTAATATACTTGCCATAGCTCAGTGCAAATGGAAACACGAAATAAATATCACAGAGGTAATCACATTTAAAGCAAAATGGTTAACATAGTATATTAATAATTGATAGGCTGGATTTTGAAAACAAAGAACCTGTTACAAAATCACAAAATGAGCTTAAATTTTATAATGCTAATACTATTGTTTTATGTAAAATATTTAACCACTGTTTGGAAAGTATAACACACCAAGTAGAAATGGTCAAGTCACTTAAGTGGCCATTACCTCTTTGACGATATGGTGCTACATTTCTATGCTCAAAAGCTTCATATATAATAATAATCCAAACCTTTCTTTCTTACTAATGAGAAACACAAACACACATAAACACACAAAAATACAGGCAGACAAACATTTGGATTATTTTGAATAAATGTTCAAAGTACCTGTAAAAATACTGATTACCTTTGCTGACAATTTTTAAAACAATAATCTCTCAAAGCAAGGCTGAAATAGAATAAATGTTCTTAAAACTAGGACTAAAATAAAATGAGAAGAGATGGGCCTGGGGATTTAGCTCAGTGGTTCCACCACCTACCTCCAAAGCACAAAGACCCGAGTTCAATCCCTGGCATCTCCTCCCAAAATAACAGATGAAATCCAAACTATCAAATATAGAAATGCTACTAATAGCTTTGAATAATAATAGCTGATGAAGGCAAGAAATGACTTAAATACCTATAGGGTAACTGTTGAACTTATACTTTAGTATTTAGCCAAATTTCTTTCTATTTAAAATTAATATTTCTCAATTATCTACAGTGAATGAATAGTTATTGTATGAACTCAGGACATTTGAATGTGCTTGTCTCAGTGATATCACTAGTGATATTTTTCTCAATGCCGGACACATTACCAAATCAGTTCACTTAACAATGAAATATGTCCCGTTTGTCAATAAAACAAATATTAGCAAGATCAAACCAACTTGTGAGAATGTTATCATATGTACAGACACTTTCTGTACAGAGGCTTTACTTGACAAGATTTCTCTGAGCTAAACTGAAAGCTAACAATGTATCAAAATGATGGCAAATACACACAGGAACTGCAAAACCAGATGCAGTGTTTAGATAGATGAGCAATTCCTCATTACTTCTAGGAAACTATTACTGAAGTACGTGTGTGAGCCTGTGGGAGTGAAAGTGATTGAAACCCACTGATAAGAGGATGAGGATTATAATGAACAAAAACTATTTTCTCATTGCAGTTATTTTTATATCCAGGCTAAGTCTCCCAAGAGACTGTTTCCATTTTTCAATCAGAATCATGATCCTGATGAAGTGTGGGTTACTAGAAGCACTCTCACAACATCAAATATTGATTGTCATAACAAATATCAAGAAAGCAAATGCTGAAACTGACTGGCAGGTGAAGCATAGTCAGGAGAATATTACTAAGATAGATTAGAATTTTTGTGTATAAACAGAAGGAAAAAATAACAAATAACACAAATCTAAGTTAAATATTAAGAAAATGAAGTGTGGTAGTAGAAAACATGAAAGGAGAAATTCAAAGGACGTGCATTCTGCATTATTTTTAATTAAGAAAACACAATTACATGATAAAAATAAAACAACCATGATCCCTGTACTCTATTACATCCCTTTGTATACATTTCAGTATTAATTTACTGCTTTAATTTTAAAATTATGCTGGTAATGATCGTTAATCTCCATTATTATTTGAAAACATAATAAAGCAATTCATCTTGACAAACATTTAAATAAAAGGAAAGTTTAGATTTCATTATTACTATCTAAAATCATGATGGGCTGCTTGTCATTCCTTAAAGAAAACTATCTGAGTGATAACCATCAGAATCATTTCTATTGATAAATTAAAGATGATCATAATAGTGCTGAAATAAAATCATTCAAGCAGAGTCTTGTTTCATAAACAGTACCACAATCTGAGCAGTAATACCACATGCCTATTATTGTTATGTCCGCAGCGCTGGGCGATTTGACCATAATTCATAGTGTGTTTTAGAATGTAGAAGCAATAAAATATTGATCATCAGCATGTACAGCCATTATTCAGAAGATTAGGTCAATTTATGAGGTGCAATAACTTGTAAACGAGTGACCTTTCAAAGGCCAAAAGTAATTCCAGAGTAAAATCACTGTGTTCTAGGATTCCCGATGAAACCTAAGATACTAAAAGCTAGATATTGGGAAAAAAATGTATTTTTGAATTTAAATCATGCAAGAAGTTATTCAGGGGTTATTATTCTAAAAATGTAATGTTAAAATATTGCTAGTCTCTGATAGCACATTTGGGAGATTAAAATGTAAAATATTTTCATTGTTTTAAGATAAATTTTTATATCACAGGTAAGTATAGCAATATCAAAATTTTAAATTTGTTAGTGTGATTCAAAAACAACTATGAAACTTATAAAGAAAAAGTTTTTACAATACAAAAATAAACAAGAGAGATTATTTTAAAAATCCATTATTTGTTGTTTTTTTTGTTTAGTTTTTTTCTTACTCTTTATTTCTTACCCTTTATTCCTGTGCAAGACTACAGGAATTTCAATAGTTCTAGTGAATAATAATTTTAACTTCTATTTCAGGTTTCTTCTTTTATTTAGTAGTCACTGGAACAAAATATAATACTAATTTGTTACTTAACTAGTAAAGGATAAAAGTAACACAAATTGAGTTTAGGTAGTGACAAAAACAACCTATCAATTATTGAAAGGAACTTAAATTTTTGCTTTTATTGTGTACTTTGATCAATTATATCCCATGCATAAATCAAAGAATCTCTAACATTTTATTTGGTCACATTATAATTTTAGCTGATATTTGCAGATCTATGATTTTATATATAAAATTAGTCCAGGGCCAGGGATGTAGCTCAGTGGTGCTGTGCATGCCTTGAAAGCATAAGGTCTTGAGTTCAGTCCCAGATCATAAAAAAAAAAGTATATTAGTCTACATATGTCTACCAGTTAATAAGTTTAACTACACAAATATAATTCTGATGAACTAAACTAAACTTTTCTATGTGCAAATCAAACTATATTATGATATTTAATATGACTATTTTTACTTGAGTGAACTTTAGAATTATGAGACAAAACAAAAAATAAATCAGATGCACAAAATTACATATCACATGCTTTCTCTTATACGAGAAACATGAAAAAAAAATAAAGAGTAAAATAAAAGATAGATAATAGGAAGCATGGAGATTTTTTTTTTTTTCAAATGAGAAGGGCGATGGCAGGAGAGAGGATAGAGGGCAAAGTGGACAGAAAGGAATTAACATGTGTTATGCAAAATTTCGAGCTCCCTACAAGGAATATAATCATTATGTATAGCCACCATGCACGAAAATAAAGTAAAAGTGGAAAAATTAAAAATGCACAAAGATATGCATTGCTAAATATATTTAAAAATTAGTCTGGGGATGTAGCTTAGTGGCATGGCACCTGCCTGGCAAGCACAAGGTCTTAGGTTCAATCCCTGGTACAAAAATAAATAAATATATAAATAAATGATCGAATTTAAAAAATAAAAATTAACTTATTACTGAACAGTAATACTCCAAACTTTCTATTTGCTAATTCTACTAAAGATTTCAACATTTTTTTCAAGTATTTTAAAAAGTCAGTGTAGATTTTGTCTTTGTGTGTTTTTTGAAAAGGTAATAAAATAATGCCAGATAATTGTCTTGCTGTATAGTAGCTCATTAAAATAATACAAAATATGGAAATTCTTATTAAAATGTCTCAGAAAAAATTACATTATGTGGTATATCTGATTCATGGTATGCATTCAAACCCAAGAACTTTGGTTGGCATATTTGAGAGCATTAAAATACTAATTATGTTAAACATTCTGGTGATGATATTAATAAAATCATGACTGAAGCCTAAAAATATATCACAGTATCTATAAAACAGCATTAACTTTTTTCATATTATCCTTGTCTTCCCTGAAGCATTATGTCACTGAGTAGAGCTAACACGGTAACCTGACTTTATGTATTTTATAAGGCAAATTCTATATTCTGTTAAACATGAGTGCTTTTCCCTAATTTGGATTGATGTGAAGTTATGTGTTATCTGATTGTCATAACAAATCATGACTTTTCTGTAAAGCTTAATGATTTCTGTTCACTTAAATATGGTGTCTGGAATTATACAATGAATAATAAATACTATGAAATCTTTTAGAGGTTCACAGCACAGTGTATGATGTACTCTTCTGATAAAGCTACTAAGTATTCTCACACCCATTATCTACCCATTATCCATGAAGTTTTATTTTCTAACTGCTCCATGCATTTGGAACAACTCTATTTTCCAAATATTTTCTATTTTAGTCATTGATGTCTTCAGCTCAAAAGTATCAGATGTATCTTTCACTCATTTCCAATTTTTCTGTCCTTTCTCTAGTGCCAAAATCTCACTAGCAGCATATTTTAAAAATAATAATAATGATTACAATATTGAGTACTTTCTAAGCCCATGGCATTGTAGTGGAAATTTTAGTGTCTTTATGGAATCTTCACAACCATAACATAAAGAAATATTATCACTGTTAGCAAAACAGAAAGAAAAAAAAGGAAAAAGAAAAAAAGCACTAGAATGCAAGTTTCTTTAGTCCACACATCTCATAAAGCTGGTAGGGAATTCAAGTATTTCTCAAGTCAGTGTTTTTGGGTAATAACACATACATTATTTGCTTTAAATAAAGCATTTTTTAAAAATTACTACTTTTTTATACATTTGATAAAAAGTTATAAAAATGAAAAGAGGAAAAGGGGTGCCTGAGTAGTAAAAAGTAAGAAAGATAAAAATAGTTAAGAGGAATATTAATTCAAAACCTTCTGGTTGAAACATTAGTAAGTCATCTACCCTCTAGCCACAAACAATTAACTTTCAGACTTTTCTGTAACCTACAGAACTGCTTTTATGTGCATCTACAGAACATTAAACGCTAGGCAAGCATGACTTTATTTGTCCCACCCCCAAAATGTATTTGAATTGGTCTCCTCATTCTTTCTGGGTTCCAGGTTAAATCTCTTTCTTTTAAACATAAATTATCTTTACTCCCTTTCAGTATTATTATTTTTTATCTGTCCTATTTCAGCTACATTTAATATTTTAAAATGCCAATAATTAATTTTGTGATTAGATAGAATATCATAACAGATAATATAAAAAACTAACACCTTTATTGTTAACATTGATGATAATTGAATATTTTTACATGATTCTAATACCAATGAAAATATCTTTCCCAATATCATTTATTTGTAATGTTGATATTATGAATAAATTGTTACTCTATATACTTAAAATATCTTCTGAAAAGGGGGGGAATACCGTGTACATAAATGTCCTCAGGGGTATATCTAGTGACTTGAGTTTGGTAGTATGATCCATGAAAGAAAAAATACAATAATTTATACTTCATTAAGACAAAAAACTTCTGCTTTGCAACACTGTGAGGAGAATAAAGCAAGCTATATACAAGAAGAAAGTATAAAATATTAATATGATAAATGATTTATACTTAAAGTACAGGAAGGTTCCTAAAAATAAACAATATGAAAATATCAACCAATTAAAAAATTGCAAATTAATCTGAACACACAATTCTCCAAAGAAGAAAGAGGACAAATAAGCATAACACTATTTCATAGTCTTGTGTAAACACAAATTTAAAAAAAATGAGATCTCACTATATTCATATTAGAATGTTTAGAATCCAAGACACTACCAGCACAAGATGTTGGCAAGATTACAGAGAAACAAGAAATATCATTCACTGCTTGAGAGCATGTGAAATAGTGAATACAATTTGGTGTGTCTTAAAAGCAAAACTCTATCTTATAAAATTGTTTTTTGGTGAAAAATACAATAAAATTTTACTTATAAGGAGATGATAAAAACTATGATAGCATGAGTTTCCTTCATTGGACAACTGATTCAGTGAAAAGAGTCCATAAACCATTTAGTTGTTTGTAGATTAAGAAGGAAAATTATTTCATCAACAACTAATTTTTATTATTTACGCTATTTAATTGGAGGACACTACTAAAATCTTGAAGCAAATGTTAATGCAGTTGTTATTGAACTGACATTATTTAGAGAATGTAAATATGTAGCAAAAGTGCACAGCATCTACTGAAGATATGTGTGTTTTTTTTTTTCCTCCAAGGAACTTCTGTGAAAATAATTTTGCAGCAGTTTAATTAAAAAAATACTCATTTCAGTAGTATGTATTTTTCTTTGGACTTTCAAATATCATGAAAGTAATAAGAGCCTAAGTAAACTCTCTTGCTTTACATTAAACAGGTTTCTAAACCTGAAAAAGAATCATGACTCTGGAAAAAGAGGGGGATATAAATGGCTAAATTTATATTCTAGCATTCTTTATTTTTCTTTATATTGTCTAAATTTGTGTTTTCAAAAGTAAATTATTAATGTGTTGCCTTACACAAAAGAACATTGAAGAACTTGAGGGCTATGTCATCTCAATTCCCTTCATAGATCATATTTTATCAATTTAAGCATGCTTTTTCTAGTTTCAACAATTAGTTCTTGCAGCTGATAGCATCTTATAATCACTGTAAGGCAACATTTTTGAGGCAGCTGTCATTGACTGAGATGTGATTAGTTGGCCATCACTGTTCTTATTGTCTTAATTAGATATGTGCATTTTGAAAAGATAATTTTAATTATTTAAAAATATACTGACAAAATAAATATGATTGAGCACTATCAGCAAACATTACTGCTATTTACTGCTTAGAAATAAAAGTTCAGTCACAGATTTGACATTCAGAAGTGTATCATTCATTGTTGGAAATGTAGCCATGGGTCTATATTTTCTTATGTAGAATATATTAAGCTATGAGAGAAGAAAGGATACCCTTTATTTTTTAAAACAAGTATCTCCTCCCTTAGAAATGTGGAAGGGATTGTCACCTGCTGAACTCAAGGTGAGTATCAACAAGGTGGTAAAGGATTAAAATAAAACAACTTCCAAGCACTGAGAGGTCAATCAAACTAATGTATTACATAGAACTTCTCTTAAGACAATGCATCATGATTTAACTGAGAATGACATAGTTTTCCTAGTGACATTTAATGATGCATCTTGAAATCGTTGTTGCTTAGATTTGTTGAAATTCAATTTATTTAAAGAAATATGGGCTACATATAAAAGAGAAATGACATTTACCTTTAGATAGTAACTAACACCACTTTTCTGTTATAAAATAAAAAGTTAAGAAAATGACAAGGATAGAAAGAAGTTATTAGAGTCAAAAGGTTATATAAAAAAAACTATGACTAAATGAGCAATCACACGTCATGAACAAGAATAGCAAAAGAGGATATGCCTGAGCTACCAATTCCACGCTGTGGTAATAGGTAGGGCACGCTATCGCTTGTGTTTGAATTGCATGTCAAGCTATGAACCCATAAAGGGTGAAATATTAAAACAAAGTTGAAAGGTCATTTAGATAGAAAAATGAGAATACATTGTATATCTCTATAGAGTTGTTTATATACAAAGTATTTAGTCATTCATTTATACATAGAGATCAACCCTGTACCTGAAAAATTTTAAAGAATGATGATTAACACCGATGGAAAAAATTACATGACATGATAAATTTTTTCTTTCTTTTGAGAGGGATAAAAATTTGCTTCAAAAGAGGTTGTGTATATTACTTCTATGAATAATTCAGAATGGAGACACAAATACAATTTCGCCTAGAAAACCATATTTAAATACGTATTTGTATGCACACAAATGTATGGGCCATGATAAACTATCGTATTTTTCAAAATTTGCAATGAACACTCCATTGAGAAATTCTAACATTTTTTTAACTTTCAAGGTCCACATGTCTTCAAATTCTCATAGATTCCTAGATTAGCCACATTAATTTACAAGATATTAATAAAGGAAATCATTTTCAGAGTAATTCTCTCATGTAAAATCATGGCAGAAACCTTTTATGTTTATACAACAAAGGGCACTTGCACATGAATAGATGACAAAGTCAAGCAATAAGAGAAAGCAAAATAAATGAATGCTCACTAGGAAATCCAGGGACAAATAGTTGAATAAAGTAATGACAAGTCTCAGGCAAATAGAGAGCTTTTTAACCAAAGGCTCTCTCTCAACCCGCAGGCACAATTACAACAGCTGTACCATATAGACTCTATCAGTCATAATCTAGGATAGCTCCTCTTTTTATTAACCACATAATAAAGAAACAAAAATTACTTGTACCAGTCCATATGAGGCACTCTGTTTGTTTCAGTGCATTCTGATGGCTTAATTAGGTGGACCTGGTGCACATGGGGATTTTCAAACGAGGTTCATCACAAAGGCCATATCATCAAAGCAGAATGTTCCCCGGGCTCTACTGCTAGATTGCAAATTCAAGTCTCTTCACTGAGTACCTCGTAGCTATCTGTGTCTGTTTGTTTGCTTCCATCTACTTAAACCATTAAAATAAAGCTTCATAGTGGAAATCTAGGGCTAACAAAGAGACACGAATCAAAGCACAGCTGGCAATTTCCCCAGTTATTAAGATCTATTCTTCGCTCAAGTGATAGTCTCTAGCAACTAACAAACACTGTTTATTCTCTGTATTTCTTTCAGGACTTTACACTTCTTTATTTTTTTTTTTTTGGTACCGGGGATTGAACTCTGGTCCTTGCGCTTGCAAGGCAGGCGGCAGAACCGCTGAGCTAAGTCCCCGGCCCCAGGACTTTACACTTCTATTTTATAGAACTTCTAAATTTTTGCCACATGCGCACGCACACGCACACACACACACACACACACACGCACACACATATGCATAAACAGAGCAATCGAACACCACCACTAAGGTTAAAACTGTCACATATGGAGAGGAAATCTGGACAAAAAAATACACCGAGAATAAATCATATACATAGCACATGCCATATATTTTCATCGTTGTTAATTCCATAGTTTGGCTGATCTTATGACTGTTCACTTTAACTTAGGTGTCTAGAAATTTGTGTGAGTGTTAGTATCTATACAAGGGAGAAGAAGAAATAATATGCGCATGCATATATAAACATATGCATATGTAAATATAAAATATATAAATATATGCATATAAACACTTATAAAATATATGTATACATACATGCATATAGTAAATGTATTAGCTTTTCAGCTCAAAAGTGTTTAAATTCATCAAAATACATGAACCAAATATTGATTCTAATATCAAATATAAATTAATATGACCATGTATTGTATTTGATATTTATTAGCAATTATGTATTAGACATCATTCAATGATGAATATTAAATCTAATCACAGTGTAGCTTTCTCCATGTTTTATTTTTGAAGACATCATCATTAACTCATCCTTCAATGCAAGAATGAAATCTTGAGATCATTCTTGACATCACTGTTTTTCTTTTTCCTCAATTTGAATTATCATCTCTTTTCTTGGAATTTATATCTTATTTTAAAAATCTACCACTTTAATCTCAATAATTTAAATCAAAGTGGGACCTTTCCATATTTTTGTCATGTCACCCTTTCCTTAATTTATTCATTTAACAGTATACATTCAGTGAGTAATTTCTACTGATTAATTCTTAGACTCTAAGAACATTTTATAGCTTCAGTTTTTTTAATCATACTGATAATTTATAGAAAATACAAAATTAGATATGTAATTGATTTTTAAATTTTCCTCCACAGAGATATTGAACACACGGTATCAGGACTATCCCGTTCATAGCCTCTCTCCCACATAAAAAAGAGAAGCTTGCTATAGTATATAATAAATTAAAATGTATTGAATTAAAAATTAAGAAAGCAACTTGAAACACCACTTCACCACTTAATTTACTATCCTAATCAATAAACTCTAATTAGGTCACTTTTCTGTAGATTTCATCATTCCCTTTTAGCAGAGTTGCAGTTTAAGCTTCCCAGAACCATATAAAACGTTCTTAGAATTCCAGCTTCAAGACTCTGTCTAAAAACGTTTCCAACTTTTCTTCAAAATCAAACCAACACTTTTCTTATACTCAAATCTCTGTCCTTTGGTATGAGCCTCTAAATAACTTTTCAACTCACCTTTTCTCAAGTTTGTAAGATTCCTAAATGTAGAGCCCATCAGAGACTCTGGCCTTGAATAGCACCTGGTAAATGTGAACTTTCCCCTGGTTTCTTCTCTTTTGTATCTACTTGATGAAACTCCAATGACCTCAAGTTTTACTCTGGGCTCTAGTGTTCATTCTATTACAATCTAGAATAGAATTTTATCCATATTTATATTTCTGTTTTCCTGTAGAAACACCTTTTGCAAATCAGATCATTCCTGTGATGTTCCCCTGATAATCAAAGTATTTCTACTTCATTAGTCAAGTTTTTAGCTAATAGCTAAGATTGTTACTTTGCCAAGTTTCAGTTAGTCTGTTCATACCAAGACAATAAAACTAGCTAGGATAACAACACTTGCATATACTGTACTGATTATTACCCTATTTAAATTTTCCTTTAGGAAACATCTTTATGGATAAGTGTTCAGATAATGTGAAAATTATGGTTTTGATTTTCACGAAATTGAGTTTTAATGAAGAGTTAGAGAAGATGATAAAAGCTATGCTTATTTATTTGTAAATGATGGGAAACATTTTCAAACTAGGAAGTAGAAAACAATGAGGTGAGAAAAAAAATTAAAATATAGAATTAGGAAAGATCTTTCAAATTTCTTGAACACATATAAGTTGCAATTGTAATACTGACTTTAAAGTGTAGCATAGATTAAGAGACATTTGACAACATTAATCTACTACTATTTTAAAAGTATCAATAGAATCTACCAAAAAACTCAGTAAAAAGAAAAAAATAGTAACGTGAAATATAAAGGATGGATAGGGGTTCTCTTATCTCACGCCAAATAATAAGTGGAAATACAAAATAAAAAGCTTATCTTTCAAATTGATAAATCCATATGCAGTTAAGTATGTATGAAACACGAATTTGAAGTTAGAGAATATGCTTTCTGAAGCAGAGTATAAAATTATCTGAAAGGCATTTATAATGACTATATATAGTGACAAGAATATTTTTCTACACTCATGATGAATATACAAGTCCCCAAAACGAAAATATTAGTAATGAAAAATAAAATATACTATCATTTAAAACCCCTATAAATATAATGACTTGTTGACAATTTTGAAATTTCTTAAAATAAATTCCTAATAGAATAAACATTTCTTAAACATATTCAACATAATCAAAACGAACTTTGTTTAGAGCAATGTTTCTCAACTTTTCTAACAGCTTAATTTTATAATTTTAGATTCTTGCAAAGCTGAAGATTCAAATTTAGGTTCTATTTTCAGTAATTCTGCCATGGGACATAGGAAATTTTATTTTTAAATATACATTCAGGTGTTTTCTGGTGAAAAAAATAATTTATGAAAATCATGTTCAGGAACAATACTATGGCCACGCAGACTCCTTGAGCGGCACATAGAATCAAATTGGTTCCCTTTAGAGCACTTCTAATACTGCGCCATTGGAAGAACTAAATACAGAGTAAAGTAGTTTTATACCTAGTGTCATCTAATTAAAAATTGCTTCTCTATTTTAAAAACATTTTATTTCTGAATAGTGCCATTATTAAATAATTGCCTTAAACAAGTGATTTCTCTATGTTCTGAAGAGGAAGACTAATATACATTTTCATAATCATGTTCCACAGATATTCTGCCTTTGAGACTAATCACAACTTTTGGAGAAACTATTTCTATGGATAAATACTCTGTGTAAGTGAGCAAAAATGAAGGTTTATTTATTAAAGAAAGTTTTCCTAAGGAAGCAATTAAAAGTACTGTCACATTTAGATTTCAGTAAGTTATTTTCAATATATCTTCACTTTATAAAGGTTTTTAAAAGTGTGAAATAATGTTGTATATCCAAATTATTGACTATATGGAAACTAAAATACAAAAATTAGAAATATATGTGAATTGCATGTTATTATTTCTAGAATTTTGCATAAAGTACTCTTTAAAAGAAATGCAATGCAAGGCATGATTCAAACCCTTATAATACTCAGCTTCTTGAAATTTCCTTCCTCTGGGTATAATAGCAATGTCCTGAAGTGGTGGAGGGTGGACAAGTGGGGCAGGCAAACAGTAAATCATTTCCAAAAGTCTCACACTAAGGGTTTGTTGAAGTGTGGCAGGGTAAAAGAAATAACCCTGTCACTAATAACGTGCATCACTAATGGTGCACATATAGAGAATGAAGAGGAAAAAGTAAATCATCCTTAACTTTGAAATAGGCTGTCTGATGTATCCTAGTAGAAATATAACGTTGCAAGCTTTTATTTCATGTATTTCCATTTTAAATATTGCAAGATAAACCTAGAATTCAAGGGTTTTTTTTTACCATAGATACTCTTTAAATTTTCAGTACAATCCCACTATAGGTGAAGTATGTAATTTTAAAACATGCTATCTAATATTTATCTTGCACTGTCTTCTTGAAACCTGTTGCAATTAGAAATGGACGCTTCAAATGGGAAATGGGTATCTGTCAGATTCCTTTCCAGCAGTGTAAACAAAGAGGTGGCATAGCCCAGATGCAGCATGCCTCAAGAGATAAGAAAGGTCATTTAAGAATATATTGTATACCTGAATTACAGATAAATTAAATTAGCAAGAGGAACATCTTGTGCTTTTAGGGAAGAGGCGGTGAATTTTAATGAGCTTTATATCAGATCAAGAAAACAACCTAAATGGTTGCAGAAGTCTAATTATTCCAAGTTTGACTTCTTAATTATTCTTTTTCTTTTAAAAATGATTTGCTTTTCACTAGAAGTCTTTCTTAATTAAATGTATATTTAATTTCTATTTGCCCTGCTGACATATCAACATACAAGTTATATCATAAAATCTAGGAGCAGTATTAAAAATTTAGTATATAGGGAAACCTGATAGAAGAAAACCCCACAGGAACCCATCAATTGCAAATATTATATATCAATGATATTTTAATATTTAATTGCACCAAGTAAACTACTATATTGCTATAATCAAATAATTTATATTATGACAATTATTTTAGCTCTTTTTAAATATCCCAACATATCTTTTTTTCACTAGACATATTTGTAATTGGTATCTCACCATTTCAAGTGCTATGGAATATATACTTCTCATTTACATAGAAATATGTTACATCTTTTCATTGATATGACT
The DNA here is from genome assembly GCF_012274545.1 of Fukomys damarensis. Classification (NCBI taxonomy): domain Eukaryota; kingdom Metazoa; phylum Chordata; class Mammalia; order Rodentia; family Bathyergidae; genus Fukomys; species Fukomys damarensis. Next base: position 30,080,278 of record NW_022900936.1, read on the forward strand.
TTTGAAATAAATTTCTGATGGAGAATATTCTTTTCTTAAAGGAAAGAGGGAACTAAGTCAGTAGAATAAGCATCTACTTTTTAAAAAAGACAATAACATTTATCTGAAAGTTAATCTCATATTTGCTTGCTCCGATCTGTGTAAACTCTGTCCATACACAAATTCTCTAATGAGCATAATAAAGCTAGAACAATGAACAAAGAATTGAGACTTCACTCAGAGAATAATGGAAAAGAGGCAATGTTTTAAGGATGTTGTGTCTTTTCTGTGGGTTTTCTAACCTCCTCAACCTAAAACCCATGTTCCTAGGTGGAAGCAGTTATGAAAATGACTTTTACCCTGCAGGTGTTCCTTCTGAAAAGCTAACAGCATATCTCTTTTGACAGGTAAATTACTGTGAAGTCATTTTTGAACTCTATGATAGTGAAAAAATAGGCATCTCTAACTCCATGAATCCCATTTGGAGATACCTTGTAACTTTTTAAAACGTTGCCTCAAAATGGGTCCTGAGTAAAAAATTTATGTGGGATATTTTTAATGAATCACCAACCTTTCACATTTGTAATCCATCCTCATATGGTATTGAACAAGTCTGTGTATTTTAAGCTTTCTTTAGATTGAAATGTATTTTCATGTAAGATAATAATCAGTCTTGAAAACTCTTATACCTAAATGTTCCAGGTGCATTGCTTCAGAAATTGTACAATATCATTTTAAATAAAAAGGAAACATATCTGACTCCCTAGATTATTTTATTATATCTCCAAACCATACATATTATATATCCATTCTTTCACTAGACTGATACCGGTCAAACCCCTCTTCATAATTTGGAGTTTTTAGTATCTACTCAATAACTAGATTGCAGACTAAAGTTGATCTCTGGCAATTACTAGCTAGCCAGAGAGTTTAACACAATATCAGCCAAAGTATGTTTTGCTCTGTTTCTCTGTTTCAGTTTTCAAAAACAATTAAATATATTATCTTTATTCTGATAGCATGTAAAACAGTGAATTAATTTGTGAATATATTTGTTCTCGCGTCTATTTAAAGATGCATTGATTTTTCTTATATTGTCAAGTTTTATATTTGGCTCATGAGTAAATCTTAATATTCAACAGAACAGGGTATGAGAAGAGAATGTATGAACAGTATAACTTAAAATGTGCATAAATTTCAATTGTTATATAATTCAGTAAAAGTAATGAACACAGTTTGTTACAACTACATACATATGTTGTATGCTTCAATTATTTGAAAGTATTTTAATAGTTATGTACATACATTCTATTTTTGTTGTTGTTGGCAAGTACCTTAGAAAGGTAATAATAGGTCAAACTTTGACTTGTGCCCACCCCCACTGAGCCACATCCCAGCTCTATCTATTTACTTTTATTTATTTACCTATAATTTGAGAAGTGTTCTAAATTGCCTAAACTGGTGTTGAACTTGTAATCCTCCTGTCATAACCTCCCAGAGTACTGGGGTGACAGGAGTGTGCTCCTGTGAGAAATTGTCCAACAGAGGATATTGTCCAATACAGCAAGTAACTGAGGCCCCTGGCTTTCTTGAAGTCCTTGATCTGTGTGTGGATACACAAAATAAGATATTACAGATACTGAATATAATAAGTGAATAAATAAAGACAAATTTCATACTTTGTTCTAATAAGTCATCACATATACTTTTTTTTTGGTATGGGCAGTCAAACTTGCGCTTGTGAGGCAGGCACGGTGTCCCTGTGCTAAATACCCACCCCCACATACCATACTTTAAAAAAATAATTTGGTTAAATTATGATGTCATTTTAGATGTATACAAATTAAGTACAATCCTTCCCATCGTTTTATTTAAAAGTTGAGATTATATTTTTATGAAGACATCAATTTATTTTTCTATTTTCTCCTATAATAACATTGAGTTTAGTTAATTCCCTATGAAGCTGTTTTGAGTAAATTATTTTATGCATCTGCTATTTCTGGTACCGTTAGTAAAAGTATGACTTCATGGACATAGGTTTGTAACTTATTTCCCCACGACAATGGTAACTATGGCAGTAATGCAGCAGCATGTTGCATTTTTTTTCTGACTACATTTAGCCTGTTAATTAACATGTCATTATTATAAAAGAATTTCACCTTTAAATTATTCACCTTTTTTGATGTTCTTTTTGTTCAGTACTGACAGGCTGTGAGACTTGATTTTGTGTGTATATGTGTGTGTGTGTGTGTGTGCTTGTATGTGTGTTTTATACATTGTTTTCTTACTATAATTCTTTTTCCAGCGCTCTAATCCATTTAGTTAACATAGTAACTCCTTATTTGTATCAGTTATGGTGAATTTTTATCATTTTTTTCATTTTTCTTGTGAGGCAATACAACACTCTGTATTCAAGAATTAGCAGTCCATCCCTGGAATTTATTAGCACACTTACTCCGGAAGCCACTCACACACACTGACAAGTGTTACAAAAAGAACACATTTGATTTACAGCACACATAAAAAATGAACTCAAAGCATGGAAGGAACACTGCTTAAATAATGATGAAACAAGAGCATGCTACTTACCTGGAATAAGCTGGGCCAGAAACAGGTGATGCTTCGACACTCTGAGGAGTGATATTATGACCAAAAAAGGAAGATGTTTCCATTTCATCTTTGTCCCTTCCTTGCATTACACCCAGCCAGTGGCGCAGAATGTGTTTCCTAGGGAAACAAAAGCATACGGATTACTTTTTTCACTGGTTAGTTGTATAGAATTAAAGATGTTTAGTTTTTCGTAAAAACTATTTCAAATGGATTTAAAATGACATTTGATGGAATACTAAAATAAATAAGGTTGAAACAGAATAAAGTTCACAATGCACAGTAATATCCCTTATTTGTTCTTTTGTTGTCTATGTTTCAGTTAACTGATCTTGGAAACTCAGCGCATATAAAATAAACAAATATAGGAAAAGAAGATATTTTGATACAAAATATCAATGCTTGACTTTTACTATAATACATTTTCTAATTGTCCTAAATTGCTAGTGGTTAGTAATATTTTATCATGCCTGATTTATATGTTATAATTGGAATGTATATCAAAGAAAAACAATACATGGATAACTGTAGTGTCAGTGTTTATAGGTGTCTACTGGGGTCATAGAATATCTATTCCACAAATAAGGGCAGGTGCATTAGGACATTTTGAACATGTGTAGCATTGATTAATATTGAAAATTCATTTTACTCAGATATTAATCATAAACTATTCCTTGATTTTCCCTACCTTTTAAAGAGTACTAGAAAAATGTGTATATTTTGATGTTCTATAATTTAGTTGGATGCTCTCCTCACAGAGAAAATTCCTTATTTTAACCTTCTCTAAATGAACTTTTGCAAATGGATTACCAAGAGTCAGGGACTACACTACTTTGGGAATACAGCAGAAAATAAAACTAAATACTCTTTTTTCACCACACTGCATAAGCAACTAGAGGTCTCTTTATTGACATGAATTCATAAACTAATGGAAAAAAAAACTTAACAGACAATGGATTCTGAAGAAGACACTGTATCAGTCACAAAGTAGACAGGAAATATTAGCTTCATTTTAAACAGCAAAGCTTAGATCCCATGAGGCCTTTTGCTATGATTGTGATTCTATCAAATAGCAGAATAAAACTAAAGGAAAATATACAGGTGCCTGGTTAGTTTTATTTGGAAGAATTAATCAGTTATACTGAAGAAGAGGCATGCTGATATGTGTGATAAATATTTGACAAGTGGATAGTAAGCAAACATAAGTCAGAATGATTATTGAGACTCAAAGTAACATGAATATGATTATATGTATTACATGGTTTGCACACATAAGTCTCATTGTATATATTACTATTATATATACAAATCATATATAATCTAATAATACATACATATAATATATTAATAGTTTATTGATATAATCAGTGTACTGTGAGAGAAGTTGTTTTTGACTGGTTAGCAGAGTATTCCTGAACATGAGGTGATAGAAAATTGAGAAAATAATATAGGACAGAAAATGATAAGTGATGATGAGTCACTGTCAAGTTTAATGGCAGGTAATATGATAGAAATAATTTAGAAAATACCTCTGGTATTTTCTAGAATGTGAAGGAAATATTAATGTTGAGGAAATCATCATAGAATCTTTACTAATAAAACAGAATTTTATAATGAATAATTACAAAGGATACTGGCAATGGAATAAAGTGAAGTATTGTATTAGATATGTCACATTATGCAAAGTGTACAAGATGGCAATTTATTAGATTTGAAAGTTAAAAAAGAACCTATTATTCATTTAATAAAATATTGAGGCCAGACAGGTAAATAAATCTAAAGCTAAATAAAAAGTAGTTTATCTCAAGGAAAAAAAATAAAGTTTTCTCATTCACTTTCATGACCCTCAGAATGCCAACTTGAAAAAAAAAAGGATGGCTCACTTAATTCTGTAGTTTTATCTGCACTTATAAATGTCAGCTTATTTGAGCTGAGCTTAGTTTGTTGCTTAAAACTGCTGAATTAATTTGTTTTTCTTTTCTTTAGTAGAGCTGCCTAATCCTACTGCTAGACAGCTATAATCACTGGGCTTCACCTGAGATATTTGGGGATTATTTTCTCATTAAAGAAGTTTGTAAAAACCTAATATTAGAGCTAGAATTTTGCCTCAAAGAAATATTTCTGCTACTGTGGCTTGATATTTATTATCTGTCTTCTTGTCTTGGGGCCTATGTTCTTCAACAGTACTTATCCTGGTACTTCATTCCTGATATTCCTTTGTAGGACCACGTTATGTTTTTGCATTATCTATTCTAAGTGTCAAAAGGCAGTAGATTCGATTTACAGATAAGAACAAACCTAGTTGACAATCCATATGATTTAATTGTCAGTTTTTCCAAAGGCTTCTTTCAGAGTTAGCCACTGAATACTTTTACTTATAGTATTCCTCAATGAAATACATTTGATTAGTTCCTCCAGAGAAAACATGCAAGTATATTGCATCCTGGGCATTTATGCTTGACTGGGTTAGGATATCACCGTGTCCTCCCTTGATTTCTGTTTGCCTGAGGATTTTCTCAGATCTCCTCTCTCCAGTATTTATTATTCTGCATCCTAGACATCAGAATGCCTACTTTAGAATGAACCCTGAACCTCTTACTTCTTAAATGTGTATAAGTACTTTTTCCTTTATCGCTTGATGTAAATAAGTTCATATGTCTGCTTGAAGGTATTTATGACTTGCTTATTAATTGAAAATTTAGAGTGGTTGTAATTGTTAAATATTAATACCATATGTATGAAATTGAGATTTTCATATCAGTGGATAATTAAATTCTCACTATAGTTAATTACCAACTTTTCAATCTCATTATTGCAGGCAGCTATTGATAAAATATAGGGCTTATCAAGCATGTAGATTCTTATATAATAAATGCTTAATCTTGAAAAAATAAACAGAAAGTGTGAACATTTATGATTTATTTGATTGAACTCTTTCAAGATATTCAATAGACCTATTTTTTCAAATTTTTATAATACTTTCATATGAATATCAATCACAAATTTTCATTTATCTGAGCATAGGTTTGTGAATGTAGTAGAAAGTGTCTAATAAAATAAGTTTAAAGTAGCACCTAAAAATCGGAAATTGCAACTGGATGATGATGATGATGATGATGATGATGATGATGATGATGATGATGATGATTTTTGGTATTGAGGATTGGACTTGGGACCTTGTGCTTGTGAGGCCAACAGTGGAACCATTGAGCTAAATCCCCGGCCCAAGAAATATTTAATTTTAATGAAGTCCCAAATATCAGTTCTTTTTCGGCACCTTGATATTATGATCTTTAAGAGTCCATAATCAATATCAAAGTACTCCAAGTTAAGATATAACTTTACTGCAAAAACACTAGCCCCTTATTTAAAATCGCACCTTTTGACATTTTGACAATAAGGTAATTGGTTTTAATGGGAAGGCGACATAACTGTATTTAAATGCTGAATATTAAAATACAGCGAATTGCAAAAACAAAATCACAGTACCCCGTGAATGTGACACTTTTGCCCATATAGGTGACACATTATTAATCAATGCACTAAGAAGGTATGTACATATAGTCTTGAATTAAATAAACTAACTTTAATGTAAAAAGTAACAGAATCTATTATAGCCCTTCCTTTTATGAAATACTAGGCTGAATATGTGATTATAGCATTACATAGCTTTATTTAAATATTTTTAAATATGGCCGGGCGTGGTGGCCCAGGCCTTTAATCTCAGCCCTCGGGAGGCTGAGACAGGACAATCACTGTGAGTTCAAAAGCAGCCTGGGCTATATAGTGAGTTCTAGGTCAGTCTCAACTACAGAGTGAGGCCCTGTCTCAAAAAAACAAAAAAAAAAATTTTTTTTAAATATACTTTGGGAATAAGTGTTTGTCAGTAACGTAACCTGGTGTTATACAAATGTAGATGATAGGTATAAATTCTGTCTCCATCAATCACAGATAAAGTTTAGCATTCAGTAAACAATTTAAGCATACTTAGCTTCATCTATCTCAACTGTAAAATTAAACAATAATGGTTATAATCTAATAATAATAACATCATGGAGCGAGATAATGTAAGCAGTTTCTTAAAACAGTGTGTGCTCCATCTCTTCATACCCATATTGACATAATTATTGTCACCAATTTCAAGTAGCTTCCAATGAGGATCCTCTTGGATGATAGTACCAATCTTGAATTAGTATATATTTGTCACCCCACATTTATTTATTTTTATTTTTTTTCTTTTTATTGAGGTTATTGGTACAATCTAGGTATACAATACAATTACATTCATCATTGGGATTCTGTACCTTTACATAATAGGTCTTGATTCTCATTTTACCCCTTGTCCCTGCCCTCCTTTCACCCCCTCCTCCCCTCCCGATTTACAAATACTTTATTTCCATTTTTTCAGTTTCTCATATTTTTTTCCTCTCCCTTATTACCTCTCCCCCACCCTTCCCACTTTCCTTACACCTTTAGCCCTTTATTTCCTATTTCACATTATTAATTGTCTCATTAGGATCCTGTGTACTATTATAGTTTTTCACACCAAAGAAACTATTCGGTATTTCAGTTAAATAAATCTCTGTATGAACATTAAAAATAGGGAATCCTAAAATAAAACTAAAAAGGAAAGTAAAAGAGAAAAGGCAATGATGTAACCAAAATAATCCTTAATTCTGGAGATGAAAATGGTCCCTGAACATATTTAAATTGCTTCTCGCTCTTATAGTCTTATCTTATTCTTTTTTCATTATTTAGAGAATATTTTCTTAGTTTCTGTAATCAAACCCACGTAGATATGACCTTACATATTTAGTACAATGTGTTACCCCTGTACACAGGAAAAAAAATAAAAATAAATTAACATTTCTAGACCTATACGATTGTCCATTTCTGTACAATGCCAAGTCAACACAGTAAATTGGGATGACTTTTTCCAAAATTGGCAGCACCATTAAAGTTTCCCAAAATTCAATTTATATATATATATGTGTGTGTGTGCGTGTGTGCATATATATATATCTATAGATATCTATATATATAGATATCTATAGATATATAGATAGACTAATAATAGTATGCTATGCATCGATAGCAGCAACAGCTTTTCCAGGTTCTGCAGTCATTTGAACAAAATTATAGACATTCAGCACATTCCATTAAAAAAAAAAACAAAGAAAAGAATAATATCCAGACAACAGCAAAGTTCTGTTGTTGCTGTGGTACCTGGCACCATTTTTTCTATTAGCCTATTAATCATCATCTGGAAAGAGAACATTCTAGAGTAATATCATTAAATGTAGCTCTGATAAAGCACGGTCCCTAACCTCACATTTATATTACATCTCTTTTAGGTTTAATTTGAAAACACTGATTGTTTCTACTAATACTATATGAGAAAATAAACATTTTAAGAAAATGTCTCACTTTTGAAAATTAATAGAGCTATGCAAATTCTACCTTAGTGAAGCTTCCAATAGAAGCTTTATTCTTAATGGATATGCTATTCATACACAAATGTTAGTAATATGCATTTTCATAAAACAATAAACATTAATATGCTAGTCTATCATCTGCATTTAGGACAGAACATTTTTTAAAAAAAAAATTCTGGAAAAATCATGTTCCATTCATGATTAATTGAATTGCTAAGAAAGTAAAAGCTTCATGATACATTAATATCTGTAATGTATAGTTTAACAAAATGAAACAGTTTTCTTTGAGCTGAATATAGTGGTGAACATGTTTATCAATAGATACTCAGGAGGACAAAGAAAAAAGCATCAGAAGTTCAAGGTAAGCCTGGCCAACTTAGTAAGACAGTGTCTCAAAAGAAAAGGAAAAGAAAGAGCAGAATCTGTAGTTCAGTGAGATTCCTTACTACTGAATAGAAAAAAAAAAAAACATTTTGTGTAATAAAAGAGAGCACACACATTTCCTAAACTTTATGTACAATACCTGTATTTCAACATTTTTGAAGCTTATTTTTTTGTGCTTATTTGGAAAGACAAAAACTAACTCAGCTTTGTTTATATATTAACCAAAAAAGATTGGATAAAGAAAATGCAGTTTTTCTATAAAATGGAATACTACTCAGCCATAAACAATGAGAATTCAAGTCATTCCAAGGAAAATGGATGGATATTGAGGACATATTCTTTAGTGAAATAAATAAGTCATACATATGTAAATAAAGAATAGTTTCTCTGGTGTGAAAAATTAAAAGTGTAAATAAGATCCAAATAGTATAACTGACAATGTGAAATAGGAAGAAAAGGGCTAAAGGTGTAGGGGAAGTGGGTTAGGATAGGGAAATAAGGGAAAAGAAAACATGAGAAACATATGAGAAAACATAAAAATGGAAACTAAAGTTTTATAGAGAAGGGAGGATGGGGTGAAGGGTGAGCAGGGGTATGGGGAAAAATGAGAACCAGGACCTGTCATGTACAGGTACAAGATCCCAGTGATGAAGGTAACTGTACTGTATACCTAAAAAGTACCAATAAACTCAATGAGGGAAAAAAAAAGATTCTCCTTTATATTATATTAATTTCTTCTAGTTTCTTTTTTAGTTGAAAAAAACGTTGATCAGGAGTGTTGAACTATTTTGTAATCTTGATTTTTCAGCCTTTAGATCTTATTTTGGGTAGTTTTATTTATTTGTTTTCAATTTTTATTAATACGTGTTTGCAGTACATAATGATTCCATACCTCCTGGGGAGTCGGTACATGTACATAATACATTTTAATTATCTTTGCATTCCCTCACCCTCTATACTCTCCTTGTATTTCTTGGTGCCCTTCCCTCTTGGAAAAGATCTACCTCACTGCTTCCTATTGTCTATCTTTGATTTTGCAATTCCTTTATATTTTGGGTTTCTCCTATAAGAGAAACCACATAATATTTAAGCTTGTGTATCTTACGTATTTCAGTTAACATTATAGTTGCAAGGTGAATCAATTTTCTTACAAATGATTCAAATTTACTCTTTTTATGGTAGAGTAGCACTCCGTTTTGTATAAATACTTCACTTACTTTATCTATTAATCTGTGGAAAGATATATAGGCCACTTCCAAGATTTGGCCATTACGAATTATGCGCTATAAATATGTATATGTGTGAGTCACTGCAATATGATGTCTTTAACACTTTCAAGAAGACACATGGAAGGGCATTTGTATGTATTTTAAATGGCAAATCATGTTAGTGAAAGATTGAGAAGGTTGATAATGTTTAACAAATCAAAAACCTGTTGACACCTCCGGCTGGTCTTTGATAAAGGATACAACCATGGCTAGTAGAATAATTGGCCTAAAATTTTTTCAGCCTTGTGAGTTGGATGATTAGGAAAGGTTCTCCTCATTCTGAATTTTTCATATAAAAGATGAGTTGAACAGTAATCCATCTACAAAAAAAGAGATCTTCTTCTTTCCAAGCAAGGTGGACTGAAGTCCTGTCTACTCAACTAGGCCGGTACACAATGGGCTCAAAAGAGGGAAATCAATGATTCAGAATCGTGGTTGTTTATTTAAATGATTTTTTGTGATGTTCTGAATTTTTTAGGATTGTAAAAATTAGATGCTATAAAAGAGAAATACAAGGAGTTGAGTAATAAATATATTTGAACAGTTAATCTATGAAACTATCTATGCCAGGCAGTGGAGGCTAAAATAGATATGAAAAAATATACACTTTAACATTGGATTGCAAGATAGTTTAGTACTTATTACTAACAAAGATAAGAAAGGATGATGGTAAGCATGAGAGTAGTCTAAAACTAGGAAGCAGAAATAGTATGAGGTAGGCTATAAAGACACTGCTGAAGTTACAAAACTTCCATACAAAGAAAAGACAATGAATGAATATGCAATATGTATGCCAAAAAAGCTAAAATAGAAGGCTCAGATAAAAATGAATAATATGTGATGTATATGTGGCATTTTATAGTACATCTATATATTAGCTTACTAGGCTTAATTATATTAGAAAAGCTAAGTAATGAAATAGTGTCTTTCATATGAGGGTGCAGGTACAGAATCTAAAAGGGTTGTCTGCATGAACACAATGCACAAATGAACTGGATGAAAAGATACTTTCTCACAGCACTTCTAAAATTGTTACAAAATTAGAAGGTCATTGGTGCAAGGTTTTCCTTATCAGTGCCATGATAATTTGTGGGAAGATAATGTTCAGTAAGAAATGTGTAATTTGAAGATGAAATTGACTCAAGATAAAGAGTAATGTAGCTGATTATTAGAATACTATAGTATGTATGGAGATAGAATCCTCTTGTAAGACAAATATACAAAGAATAATAGAAATAAAGATTAAAGACACTGCAAAAAGAAAGGCTACAATTAGTTGATGAAAGAAATGTGGAGGAAAAATACATATCAGGTAATGTTACCAAAATTTCATGTTAGGAAGTGAGACGCTTATTGAGGTGTGTGTGTGTGTGTGTGTGTGTGTGTGTGTGTGTGTGTGTGTGTGATTTTTATAAGTGATTGGCTAATCTACATCTACCTTAAATTTCTCTAAAGTGCTATGTTGGAGCCTATAGTTAATGCTACTAAGCTACAAAGCATTTGTTTTCTTTAATTGTAGGTACACTTCATTGAAATAACAAGAAGTTAGAAATGTATAATACCTACAAGTAATGCTTTCAAAAGAACAAAGCAAACTGAACAAATTGCTACCAAACTCTGGTTAAGTTAGTACACTGTCACATTCCCTAGAAAGTGTACAGTAACTGAAAACAGTGGTATATTGTCATATTTCCTGTAAGGAGTGCATTATTTGAAACAAACATATGAAAAAAAATCCAAGTACTTAAAGCATATTTTTAGGAATAAATTGATTACAACATTTTTTCCTTTGTATATGTTCACACCTACCGTATCTGTTATTTAGATTGTATTTGGCTTAAGAATACCACATATAATTACAGAACCCTTTCCCATAGAAGCAGTCAAATGTTACACATTTAGAAAATGTCTAAATTAAGCACCAAATTATTATATCGTAGAAGTAGCATATCATTATTCACTCTCTGACTTTATTTATATACTTAGAGCTTTTTTAAAAAAGAGGAAATAGTGGACATGGGAAAGGTAGGAGAAAGGAAAGAAGGGAAAAGAAAAAATATGACAAAAGGAAAAATATAGAAAAAAAATCTTTGTAAATAGGGAAGGGTGTAGGGGGTGAAGGGAGGGCAGGGGAAAATAAGAACCAAGATAAGTCATGTAAAGGTACAAGATCCCAAAGATGAATTAACTATACTGTATACCTAGAAAGTACCACTACACTTAATAAAAATAAAATAAAAATTAAAAAGAGGTAATAAAGCTAAGAATAAAATACTATTTTTAAATTTTGCAATAATGGTGATGACAATACAAAGGCTAATCCAGAAAAACTAAATCACACTGATAATCAGAGAGCAAAAACAAGGGCAGAACTCGCAGTCCTTTATCACACATTTATATAAATTCTAGAAATGTAGGCTCAGCTATATTACTGGTAAATCAACAGTTTTATTTGGACAGAATATAACACCTATATTAAACTATGGTTACATTAATCTCACAAACAATTAACCAATTTTGTCACAATTCCAGGAAATACAACATTTAAAATACACTATGAGGAAATTCAGCACAGCAATATATCTCAGCTACTATGTAAAGAATGAAGCAGTTGAGACTTCTGTTCTTTGTTCACAAAGTACTAAAATAAACCATCAAGTGTAGACAAAGAACCTCTTTTATTACATAATCTGCCAGTCTATTTCAGAGTCTATCTGTTAGTCCCATGTAGACATGTTTCCCTTAGCCAACAGTTACAGAGAAGATAGAGTAATATGAAGCATACATTGAAATATCTTATTTTTCAACCTATGTCAAGCTCAGAAATAGTAACCATATGGTCAAATTACACTAATGTTAATACCTTGGATCTGCTATACTTCTGTAAGACCTTCAAAATGTTGTTTTATTCATTTTACTGATTAAAGAATTGGTCAATCGTTTTAGTAAGAAAAAAAAAACAAGAAAAGAGATAAATTAAAAAATGAAACAGCATCCTATTGTGTATATTTTAGATTTTATTATGTGACAATTTTAGGAAAATTGTCATAAAGGGCAAATAATAACTTTGTTGCCAGAAAAAGAATTTGGTACATTAGATGTTTCTTCAAACGTTGCACAGGAAGTATTAAAAATACTGATTGACATCTTCAAATAAAATACTAACAAGAGCCAAAAGAGTGTCTAACTAATGATCACTAAACTAGTACTTAATGTTTGGCTGAATCCCTCTTCTCATCAGTAATCAATGCTAGCATGAATACAATATTAGATATTTTTAAATAGTACATTCCTAAAATGCATATATGCAATTCAAGATTAAAATATAAAATCAATGAGAGGAGGATAAGTGTCAACTGCTGACTAGGCTACGTTATCAAAATGATGGAAAAACAACTACGCATAAAAATAAACCTAATGTTCTATCCATGGGGCATGATGAAGATTAACATTAGTTTCTCTAGCGTAGCTACCATAATCATTAAATAATCAATGGCAAATTAAATTGTACAGGTCCTTAGGGAAGAGGAGAGAAGAAAAAAGTACATCAGTAAATGCAGATAGGTTCAAATCAATTTTTCACCCTAAACCTAGTGAGGTTCATTAATATTGCTAACATAAAGGTAAAGGAAAACACAGCAAAATGAAGATTTTATCTTCTTTTCACCTTAATTATATGGCTTCCATGGGCAGGGCTAGTTTTCAGACTGGCTATAAATAATAAACTGTTTTAAAACTAAAGAAATTCAAATGATCTGATTGAGATAAAATATAGTCTACCAGTGTAATTTTTTAATTTTTCTTATTTTTCAACTAAAATAAAACTGTCTGCATCAGGTCTTTTATTTCCAAAATAAATATTCAAATTCACAAAGATGGTTTGTAAAAGTACACTTATGGATATGAAGACAAAAAGAAAGCGATTTTCAGGCAAAAGCAATGTTCAGAATGCTGCACTCCTATTAGTCCAGTCAGATGAATTCTATGCCCACTTGACCTTTAAGTGTATGTTCATCAATCGGGTGAAAATTAGCAGGACACATATTTGGACTATCAGAAAGTAAATCCAGTTGGGGACACACTTTTGTGAACAATAGCATATTTCATATAAGGCACTGTATCATGGAGGTGCACACTAATAGCCTTAATATCCTAATAATTATTGTCTTGGAGAAATTAGACTTATTGGGTACAACAAACAATAATAAAAGATAGCTGGACATACATTTATTTGGTCAAAGAAAATTTACACATGAAGCATGACACAAAGAAAAGCAGAAATGTGAAGTTGCAGAGAGGAGGAATAAAGAAGACAAAATGTAACACACAGAACAGTAGTATAGTAACCTTGCTTTGTTGATAATACCTAAAATTGCCAAATGATCAAGTGCAGAGAAAGTGAGGTTTGCCATTTCCACAATATTCTCTGCTTTCATAGATCAATGTGGTGAACCTCTTGTGTTTAACCAAATAAAAAATTATTCAGTGACTTTTCACTTTAGAAATCAAAAATTAAGATTTGTTCCACATCACTGGTCATTTGAGAGATGCAGATGAAAACAACACTGAGATTCCAACTCACCCCACAAAGAATGGCTGCTATCAAGAAATCACACAATAACAAATGTTGGCGGTGTTGTGAGGAGAAATGAACCTTTCTCCATTGTTGGTGGGAGTGAAGACTGGTGCAACCACTATGGTAATAAATATGGAGATACCTCAAAAAACTAGGATTACAGGTTCCATTTGACCCAGTCATCCCTTTTCTGTGTATCTTTCCAAATGAATTAAAAGAATCATATCACAGTGATATATGCGTACCTATGTTTATAGTGGTACAGTTTGTAATAGCTAAAACAGACCATTTGCCCATCAGTTGGACACTGGATAAAGAAGATGTGGTTTTTCTGTAAAATGGAATACTACTCAGCCATACAAAATGAGAAATTAGATGTATTTGTAGGAAAATGGGTACATTTTGAGGATATACTCCTCAGTGATATAATTAAGTCACACGTGTAAATACCGATAAGTTTCTCTGGTGTGAAAAACTATATGGTACATAAGATCCTAATGATATAATTGACAATTTGAAATAGGAATAAAAGGGCTAAAGGTGTAGGGAAAGTGGGAAGAGTAGGGGAAAGGTAATAAGGCAAATGAAAAAAATATGAGAAAATGAAAAAATGAAATAAAGTGTTTGTAAAGGGGAGGGTAAGAGGAGATGAAGGGAGGGCAAGAACAAGGGGAAAAAATGAAAACCAAGTCCTGTCATGTAAAGGTACAATATACCAATGATAAATGTAACTGTACTGTATACCTAAAATGTACCAATAAACTCAATGAGAGAAAAAAATTAAAGTTAGCCCTCAGCAAGTTAAAGGTGAAAAAATATAAATAGTGATGCTTTTACATTTCAGTAAACACAGATGTTTGATGAGGTTTCAAAGAGTACTTTTAGTAAAAAATGATGTCATTATTAGAATAATTTCTCTATGAGGAAGAAAAATAGCAAGGCATAATGGCACATGCCTGTAATCTGAGCATTCTTGATAGCCAAGGCAGGAAGACTTCAATTTCAAGCCTCACTTGGGCAACTTAGTAATTTAGCAAGACCTCTAAAAATTAAAAGGGATTTTGGACAAAGTCCAGAGTAAAGGGCCTGAGTTCAATTCAATCCACAGTACTATGAAAATGTTCAAATATATGTAATATGTATAGCAAAACAACCATATTCAAGTACCTGTACTTCATATGTTTTGCAAACTTTCTTTCAGAGCCTAGTACATTTTATCCTAGGATATAAAAATAAATCAGGCAGTCCCTGTTCAGAACAGTTTATAGTATGGGAGGGGAAGAAGACCCAGATAAAATGAGTAAGGGTGATAATTTCTGAATAAATTTTAAGGAACGTAGTGCTTTCATTTGAATCTCTTGAATGGTGGGGTTGTGGGAACAAAGGAACCCTTCTCCACTGTTGGTGCGAGTGCCAGCCACTGAAAATCATTTTGGAGATACCTCAAAGAACTAAGATTAGAGGTCCCACTTGATCCAACTCTTTCTCTGCTGGGTACCTTCCCAAAAGAATTAAAAGAATCATAACAGGGGCTGGGGATTTAGCTCAGTAGCACCACACCAGTCTCACAAGCACAAAGTCCTTTGATCCCTGGTACTGCAAAAAAAAGAAAACAAACAAACAAACAAAGAAAAAACAAAAAAACCCACCAAAATACAAAAGAATTAAAAGAGTCATACCACAGCAATATATGTGCACCCATGTTCATAGATGCAGTTTGTAATAGCTAAAACTTGGAAGCAGCCCAGTTGTCCATCAGCTGGAGACTGGATGAAGAAAATGTAGTTTTTTAAAAATATAAAATGAAATACTACTTAGCCATAAACAATGAGAAATTAGAGATATTTACAGCTAAATGGATGCACATTTAGGCCATGCTCTTAAGAGAAATAAATAGGACACACATGTGTAAACACTGAATAGTTTCTTTTATGTGAAAAATTAAAAATGGAGATAAGGGTCAAAATGTATAAAAGATAATGTGAAATAGGAAGAAAAGGCGCAAAGGAGAAGGGAAAGTGCAAAGGGTAGGGGAAGGAAAGAATGGAATGGAATTAATATGAGAAAATGAAAAAATGGAATCAAGGTCTTTGTAAATAGGGATGGAGGGGTTGAAGGCAGGGCAGGGGAATGGGGAAAATAAGAATCAACATACATTATATAAAGGTACAAATCTCCAATGATGAATGTCATTATATTGTATACCTAACATGTACCAATAATATTAATTAAACAAAAAAGAGTGTAGTGCTATGAGGTCAAAAAGACAAGACAGTAAAGTAGCTCTGAAAAATTGGAAAATGTTTATCACAGAAGTGAACATTTGAAATCGATCTTGAAGAAACATTGGTTTTGAATTGAATCAAATAAGTGTAGGACTGGATTAAAAAGAAATTCTAAACTAAAGCACCAATTGTATACGGGCTTAGAGGAAAGTCTTTCTGTTTATTTATTCATTCATTTATTTATTTGAGACAGGGTCTTGCTATGCAGTTCAGGCTTGTCTTGAACTCACTATGTAGCCCAGGAGGGTCTTAAAACTGCGATCCTCCTGTCTCAGCTTCCAGAGTGCTGGTATTACAGGCATATGCCACCACACCCGGCAGGTGTTTCTGTTTAAAAACCAGTAAAATATTACATTTGGATGGGATTTCAGATGACATATGTAAGAGGCTGTGACTGGTGATGAAAGTGAAGAAAAAGTGATGCCAAATTATAAAGGGCCTTGTAGGCAAAACATATATTTAAGCTGAAAGAGAACTGAACAAATGCAGTTTTAGACAAAAACTGTGAAACATGAACTTAAAGTGGGAAAGATCGATGGTCATGAGATTTCATAGGTCTCTACTGTAATATTCTGAAATTCTATTACCATGCTTGCAATGCAGAAAAACATAAATATTTGTTGAATTAATATATGGTTGAATGAACACAGTAATATGCAACTGAACTAAGGTACTTGCAAAGGAGACAGAAGTATAAACAAGAAATTTATAATATTTTAAAATCCATATGTCTATGTATATCACCTTTACATTAGGCAAGAAATCATTGTGGTTAAAGAACACAAATGCTTACCAAACATTATAATTTCTATATAAATGTAACAAAATGTGCTGTCTTTTTTCCTTGCATTTATGTTCTACACAAATTCATTTCAAGCACACTGCTTCAAATTTGTATGGGAACCTAAACTGAATTCAGCTCTATTGGGAAAGGAGTCACAGAATCATTTAAAATGGATGTGACATTTAAATTGAAATCTATTACTTGGCATTTTAGTTTTTCAGTGTCTAAGTAACTGATTTTTTAACTATTTATATTAAAGCATAATATTAATTTGCAAGCTATGAGTAAATTACACATTAATGCTTGAATGAGCCGTGTATTTTTAGATTGCTAAAGAGAAAATAGCTCTAGAGATATCATTATCTAAAAATGCACATATAACCTCGTCGATCTTGGCAATTGCCTTCACTTGCGTTGGGTCAATTTATGAAGATACAGCAGCTAGTTGAGGACAAAAGGAATAAGCATGACATTTCAGAGTGACTATTAATAATGCTGTATAGTAAGAGACATTAATGAAGTAACTGAAGAGCAGGTCAAAAGTAATTTTCATATGTCAACATGCATAAGAAACAACAAAAATTCACACACAGAAGGCTATGCGTGAAAAGTGGGAAAAATTCTGAGACTAGCAATTCCGTTATATTAATTCTAGAGAGCAAGGGTTTTTGAAAGGCATTTAGCTTTATACCACTCAGTGTTCCTTTGAATGTCCTCAGCAGGACCAAAAATACAGGATTCAATTTTCCAAGATAATTGTGTCAGATAACTGTCTCATGCCTTTTCAGCAAGAATCTGATAAACACATAATTACCAGCCAAGTGACTTTAGAGGTGCACATCTGGGTGTGCGAGAAATCTATTGGGAAAGGTTTGGTCACCCGGTGCAGGAGGAGGGTAATGCAATTGGATTGCAAATTAATTTGCTTTGGCTAATGAAACTTTGCATACATATCTAAGGAGTAATTTGTTATTTCAAAAAAAGAGAATAAATTTTAGCAAAATATCAGTACTAGCCACACAACTTCTCACCAAAATCTATCAGAAGCAGTTAAAAAAAATGTTCCGTTGGAATTTGGGGTAGTTTATTTCTTTGGCAGATTTGTTGCAATTATGCTGGTGTCTATTATATTATAAAAAGGAAAATAGAGGGTTTTTATATTGGATGTTACAGCTTAGTTTTCATAAAGGGCTAAATATACATAGCTTTTTGTTTTTAATTATCCACATATTTTGCTGAACTCCTGAGTACTTGTAAATTAAGGATCATTACTATGCTCTGCCTTATGCTATGGTTTGGGTGAGTGTCTATCAAATGTCCCTGTGTTAGAAGCTTGGACTCCAGTAATGCTCAACTGGAAATTTCTTTTCTTTTATTGAGTTTATTGGTACATTTTAGGTATACAGTACAGTTACATTCATTATTGGGATCTTGTACCTTTACATGATGGGTCTTGGTTCTCATTTTTTCCCCTTGTTCTTGCCCTCCCTTCATCCCCTCCTATCCTCCCCTTTACAAACACTTTATTTCCATTTTTTCATTTTGTCATATTTTTTTCTTGTCCCTTATTACCTTTCCCCTACCCTTCCCATTTTCCCTACACCTTTAGCCCTTTTCTTCCTATTTCACATGATCAATTATCTCATTAGGATCTTATGTGCTATTATAGTTTCATGAAGCTTTGAGAGGTGTGTTCATGTGCGACATTCTTAGTTCATGTGGGCATACTTCATTCTTTTAGGGCTCTGAGGTAGTTCTTGAGAGAAGGCTGTAATAAAAGCTCGAGCTTGGCTCTACTCACTTGCTCCGATATAGGCTCCCTCATTGTCATCCACAGTTCTCACTTAAGGCTAAATCATTTCATTACTCCCCACATTCCTGCCCTGTCACCCAATGTTTGACACTCCACCTCCACAACTGTGAGCTCAGTAAGCCTCTGTACTTCATAAGCAGCCTCATCCAGGCATTTCAATGTAGTAACATCAAGCTCACTAATTTTTTGGCATCTAATGAAAACATGAAGTCCTTGCACAGTTCACAATTCCCCCAGCCTTGGACAGAAGAACGCTTTCTCATTAAAAGAACAATTAGGAGGTGATTAAATATCAAAGGACTACTCAGATTGAACTAAGCACAGATCTATCCTTTCTTTAAGTAAATATTACATTTTCTTGAAATTTGATTCTACAAATGCTCTAATTTTCCCTTCCAGAGAGATTACCGAACAGTGAAGAGTTGCAGGAGCAAATAAAATGACTACAGTCACTGAGTAAAATGCTTTCAGATGTAATAAATAGAATATACTGACTTATACACATCATATTCTCTAATTACCTCAAATGGTTCTAGTAGTCTACTGTCTGCTTGTGTAAAATGGTAGAGGACTAAATCAAAAAAGTAGTATATTAACATGAAACAAAACAGTGCAATAGAAAGGAGGCTCTTCTACCAAACAGGGAAAGGTTTCTATTTGAGCACATTGTACACAAGTTTCCTTACATAGGAGCTGTTATTTCAATGGGCATTTTAACCTTAAAAATAGAAGCATGACCATTTCCCATAAACAATTCGGTTTTCTACTTTTTCATTCTGCCTTTAAAGGTAAGGAGAAGATATTTTGCTTCAAAGAAAATACAATATAGAGTTTGTAAAATTAAATTTCAAATGCATGACCCTTTCCTAAGAATTAGATCAAAGATTAAAATTGATGCTATGAGTAATGTTCAAATGACCAGTATTAGATAGAAGTTATAACTTTTCTCTTACTTTGTCTTTATATGTGAAGATAACATGTAAACTTCATTACTTGGCCAATTTATACATGTTCCTTTTCTAAAAATGTCAATCCCAATACAAAGAGCTATTCTTTTTTATTCAAGCTAATTTTATCATCTATGTCTTTTGTACTTTTTTCACTCAAGTCAATTATTTCTACAGTATTAAAACATACTCTACATCTCACAGCTGCACACAGAAGGTGTAAGACAAAAAGCTAAGAGAATGGATGTTAAGTGGTCTCATTGCCAAAATAAGGGTAACTATACAAGATAATGAATATGATATTATATTTTACCATTCCAAAAAATATGTGTGGTTCAAGGCATTATGTTGAGTACAACAAATGCACAAAATATTCTTTCTAAATTTAAATAATAAAAATGGTTTAAAATAACCTTTTCTAGTAGAACGATTTCATGTACCCGTGTCTATTCATCACTTTTACAAATGAACTTTTCACCCTTCAGACTTATTCACTTTTATTATTTCTGTCTCCTTTTTTTTTTTTTTTTTTTTTGGTACTGGGGATCGAACTCAGGTCCTTGTGCTTGTGAGGCAAGCACTAGAAGAAATGAGCTCAATCCCCAGCCCTCTGTCTCCTCTCTTTATCTATTATATCTTAACAGTTTTTTTTTCTGACTGTTCTTTTCCTCAGTACATTGCATTTTTGCATATTTAAGTCACACTGACTGTGGACTATTATTTTGCTGGAATCATATTTACTTTGAGAACTTCCTCTGACTCAGTTTGATCAAAACTTATATTTATAACTTGATGATTTTCTGTAACTTGTTGAATAATAAATCAGCTGGTAAACCTAGATAGTAATATCAGACCATACTAGTGTTTTTTAATGTTAAATAACTTTCTAATCAAGTATTTCTTTTCATAAGATATCATTAGAAATCTTAATTTTGTTGCATGTCAATATAGTACATGAAAGTTATATCAGCTGTTGCATTGTTTTGTGATACATTATGTTTTATTCTTGTGCTTTTTTCAGCTTTAATTGAGTTTATTGGTACATTTTAGTGATACAGTACAGTTACATTCATTGTTGGGATCTTTAACCAATGATACAAAATAAAAGTTTATGAAGTCAGTTTCAGTTGTCATTTTAAGTCATAGAAGGAAGAGAAATCACAGGCCCATTCAGCAGTGTCATCAGATGAGAAGACTCAATAACTACAGCATTTGAGAGACCAGAAAACCTGTGATTGAGTCTATTTTTCTCTCAAAATAATTAAAAGACATGAGACAGAGATGTTATATATATATATATATATATATATATATATATGTATATATGCGAAATATTAGGAATATGTAGTTTATTATCAGATAAACAAAGCTTTGTTTCTCCACTGTCATCCTCAGGGTAGCCTTCATCTTTGACCTAAGCTACAGTTTGTATATCTAAGACTTTAGCTGACTCATCAGTTCTCATTCATGAAATAGTCACTTTTGGACAGCTTGATTCATGAATCTATGCCCTTTTGGCATAGATCGATCACGAATGATCCTCTTGTGTCGGTCTCACCACCATCTGTAAAACTGCCTGATCTGCACTAATGGATATTATACCCTATGAACCTATCATCCTACTGCCAATTATGTCAACCTTTGACTCCCTGGGCAGCCATCTTCATATTCCTTTCCACGGGGGACAGTGGTGATCAGACCACTGTTCACCTTTTATCCTTTTTCAGGAAGTTATTGGTCTTTAGAACACTCATGACATTTGTCTGTATTCATAGCAGCATTATTATGTTTCAAGATAAGAAACACTAATGACGATTATTTTAAGAAAGAAATTATCACTGATGAAGAACAACGCATGACAACTGTGTTCCTGAAGCACATTAACTTTTAGAAATGCATTATTTTATTAAGTTCCCTTAATATATTTTAGACCATCAACACAAAATCTATCAGAAATTCTTATATAAAAATTCTCACTATTAATGCTCAAATTCCATGACTGCTCTCAGTGTGATTACAGATAACATTACTCTTAAAATAAATTTAACATGGGCCAGAGTTTTAGCTCAGAGGTTCTGTCACCTGCCTCCTCACAAGTGCAAGGTCCCAAGTTTGATCCCCGGTACCAAAAACAAAAACAAAAACAGATTTATTGCTAATATCACCATTATTAGATTTTAATAATTATTATTAAAATATGCAGTCATACTTACACAGTGGAGCCTAAAAATGGACTTATCTGCTAAGAATATTGAAAACTTGTATGATTTTAGTATAAGAAAACAAAGATTTCCTTTTTAAACTGAGGTTAATACATTTAAAGTTTCTTAAACATTCTCCTGAGCAAATTATAGAAAATCAATTTGCACATAACATCAATACTATTATAGTGAAATGAAAAATTAGTATTTGGCAAATCTATTGTTTTCATGGGCTTTAATGTACCTATTGAATATTAATGTTTTCTTCATTGATGCTTTGATTAACTTAAAAATAGCACAGAGGGACACAAGATGAACACAAACATAGATAACATATTTGAAAACATATTACCATTAAAGATTACCAGAGAAATAAAAGAAAATTTCTAATTTTTATTTTTCATTCATTGTATTATAAAATTATCTTCAACTGAAAATTTCAAGTTGAGATTAGCTAAAATATTTTATTTTTAAAACAGATTTAGCTGTAACCATTTCTTATTTTTACTTAATGCTTATTGAATTAATTAGTTTTGATTAAAGTGAATTTTGATAAATAGCAATTTAAGAAGCTGAAAAACTGAAAATTATTCTAAATGTCTTTTAATTGCTAAAATAAATTTCCCCTCACTCGGGCTATCTGTTCAGATGCACACACACAAGCACAGCGCCTCCTGGGAGAAGAAGCATCTAATTGAACATGATATTTTACAGACCCAAGATATGCTTGTCATAACCAGAATGTGGAGTATTTACAGGCACTGTAGAAGTGGCTAAGTAATAAAAGACTTAGAGGATTAAAATCCAAGAATTCTTTAAGATAAATCATATATATATATATCACAGTACTGATCAATTAGTCTAATTATCACCAAATAATTATGTGAGTTTTTCTTTGTAAAATTTATATAGAAATACGTGTTTTCAAATATTAGTCTGTGATATGCAGCTACACTGTTTGCATCAGGTGATTACCAGCTGGTCTCTTGGAAACATGGGTTATATTTTCTTTTACGGATTGTTTATGCTTACTCTGTGGTACACAAAAATCTCCTTAAATCTTTTGCATAATATGGCCTTGATAATTACAAGACTTTCAGTTCCTCTTTAATACTATGTTTATTCACATTTCTACATTGCTCAAGGTATTACATTTTTTGGCCCTTAACCAATTTAATTATAAGCCTCATCTTTTCAAAGCTATCACAATTTGTATTTCTCTGCTTTTTCTCTGACATACTAAGAGAGAGTATAAAATAAATTGTAGACATGTTGCTCTGAATGTGAAAATGGCACTGATTCATGACTCTCCTGTGATCAATAGTTCAGATACATGAGAAAGGAAAGGGCTGACTGAGTCAGAGGTTGATTATGTGTGTAGGTTACATTGAATAAGAAAAGCCTAAAATATCTGACTCAGCAAATATCAATGGACAGTTTTCATTAAATTAAAGCAGCTTTCTGAAAAAAAAAAAATTTACCTACTTGTTTTGCCATCATGAAAATGAACCAGTCATCTCATTTTGTGATTTGTGTGTAGATGTCCCCCAAAGCCTCATGTGAACATAGGTGGGACTTTTCAGAGATGGCTGGATCTAGAGTGTGTGATGCTTATGTCAAGAGAGGGTGATTACTAAATTAGTCTATTTATTTGTTTGGTGTATTTCTGGATATAGGTAATAGGTGTTGATGTAGTTCTGGATGTGAGAGCTGCTCACCCAATGGGTAGATACCCTGGATAGAATATAAGGGACAGAAAGAGGGCTGCTGCCTCTACTTGCTGCTTGCCTATTTGCTGTTTTGCTGACTTCTCCCTGCTATGAACTTTTTTTCTTCTGCAATGACCCTCTGCTATATCATCCTACCTTGGAGCCAGGCAAGTATACACCGAATGCTTTATAAATTGTGAGCTACAATAAACCTTTACTCCTTTAACTTTGGGTGTCAGGTATTTTCTCTCAGCAACAGGAAAGTATTTGGTACCAGGGAATTGGGATTGTTTCCTTGACTGTACCTAATCACGTGTGTTAGGAGCCTTTGGTACTAGCTTGTGGGAAGAGTTCAGAAAGATTTGGAGATGAAGTCTGAAGAAGCATCCCCAGAATGCCTTAAGATATATATGATGGAAGAGTCTGGTCAGAGCTCAAAAGACCAAAATGTAAATGAAAATGCTGTCAGTAAAGACTAGGCTTGGGAGATTTCTGTTGAGAAGACTACATTGGCTGTTGTACTCCAGATGATGTGTGTTATGCCTTGGCAGAAGTTTATCTGAATTTTGCTCACATCTCAAGAATGCCTGAGACTGACATTAAGGATGGTGGGCTAATTAAATCTTGCAGAAGAAATTTTGAGACAGCCTAATGTTGAGATAGTAGCATGGTTATTGTTGGGGGCTTTTAGCAAGATCTATGGTAAGAATTAAGAGCAAATAACTCAGAAGAGTGATTTGAAATGTGAATTTGGTCAGAAAGGAAGCTCCAGTAAAGCTATAGACTACAAAGTTAGAGCAGAGGATAACTTGGTTGCTGAGAGGGACAGTGAAAAAGACGGCCTGAGGACATCACAAGGAACAGCTGGATTCCAGCCTTTGCAGCCTCAAAGATGAAAGAATTTTTTTGAAGAGAGCCCCTGATCATCATCTTCCAGAATAGTGGAAGCCTAGGGAAGTTATTCTTCAGATTTTGATTGAGACTGCTCAGTTATCCAAGCAGAGGGAAGACTAGCCACTGCTTCAGCTGGTAGAAGACCTTGGCATCATCCAAGTGGTGCTGATTTAAGGTGCATGCAGAAGGCAAGAGTTGTGGGGACAGGAAGGCTTCTATTCAGATTTCAGAAGAAGGCACTGTATATCAGGCAGTTTTCTCCAAAGAAGGCAGTGTGTGAAGCTGCTAGTGTGAAGCCAAAGGTGCAGAGGAGATTCCAAAAACTTGGAGAATTTTGGAGTGTGGATTATCTGAGGAAAGCTGCAAGAAGTGAGCAAAGCCAGTGAAATAAAGACACCATGGAGGTACAACCACCAGAAGTGCCATGGGGGTAGAACCATCCCAGCTTTTTGCAGTTCACAACTTGCCACAGATGGTCCAGGACACTGGGCATGGAACTATGGAACTATTGGAACTAATGGAATTAACACAGAACTATTGCCTCGATGGATTTTTTACCTTGCTTTGGTCCTATTCCTTTTGATTCCCTTATTTGGAATTGGAATATTTATCTTGTGCCCCTGTATGTTGGAAGTCTTTAGCTTTCTTTTCATTTGTTCAGGAGCTCCCAGTTGTTTGCCTTAAATCTCAGAGGAGACTTTAGACTTGGACTTTTCAGCAATGCTGAAACTGACAGGATTTGGCAACTCTTGGAGATGGACTCTCTTTTGCATAAAGGGATGTGCATAAGCTTTTGGAGGCCAAGGATGCAGTGTTATGGTTTATGTCTAGGTCTAGATGTCCCCACAAAGCCTCATATAGTCATATGGTGGACTTTTCAAAGATGGCTGGATCTAGAGTGTGTGATGCTGGTGTCAAGGCTGTGTTATTACTAAATTAGTCCACTGATTTATTTGGCATGTTGCTGCATGTGGATAACAGGAAAGCCCATGCTGGGTCTGAGTGCTATTTGACCTAAGGGCATGTAGCCTGAATAGAAAATAAGGGACACAAAGAGGGCTGCTAGCTTCATAAACTGCAATCTATAATAAGCCTTTCATCCTTTCACTTTGGATGTTGGGTATTTTCTCAGCAATAAGAAAATTAACTAAGATAATGGTTAAATTAAACAAATGACAAAGTTTTTCAAGTTTGTATATATTTAGAACATTTACATTGTTATTTAATGGATAATTCTTATCTTTAGATAGATTTTGCTACTTAGTATTCTTGTGTTCCAAAAATTCTTGCATTGAAATCCTAACCCATAAGTGATGGTACTAGGTGATGGAGCATTTGGGAGGTTAGGCTTTTAGGGTGTGTCCTTGTGAATGACATTAGGGCCCACATGAAAGCACTGCATTTACTATAGAGCTAGCCCATTCATCAGCTTTCTTCCTGGAGTAATCATTATCTCTTTCTTTTGAGCCATCACCCACCTAGTGCCATGTAAGGATGCAGCAAAAAGCTGCTTATAACCAACCATATGTTGGTACCTTAATCTTGTACATTCTATCTCTAGAAACTGTGAGAAATAAATTTCTGTTCTTTATAAGTTGTTCAGTTTCACATATTTTGTGTTTGAAAATTCTAACACATATTTTATGATTCATCAGAGAACCAACTTCACCAAAATATCACTATTGTATTGTGCAAGTAGAAGTGTTTTGCATGCTAATAACTTTCAAGGGAAATACATAACAAAACAATATAAAAACTATCTCTTTAGGCCCAGAATGTTTATTATTAAAGAATTGAAAAATAATAAATGTTGGTGAAGATGTATTGAAATCAAAATCCTTTCAATTGGTAAGGAGAATATAAAATGGTGTAGCCACTATGGAAAAATTATAACATTTCCTAAGAAAATTTAAAGATGGTATTACCATATGACTCAGAAATTACACTATTGTGTATGTATTTAAATAACTTAAAAGTAATTACCAGATTGATATTTGGAGTTATAACATCATTATTCACAATAGCTAAAAGGCAGACTCAACTGCTATCTACCAAGCATCTTCGTACAAAGGAAAATTATCCAACTCTAAAAGGGAAATATCCTGACACACTAAAACCTGAAGGAACCAGGGCAACATTATACTAAACAAAATAAGCCACTCACAAAAGGTCAAATACTATTTGACTTACCTACAACAGATGAAACAGAAGAATATGGAGAGCAGAGTTTGCTCTGTTACAAACAACAAATGTTACAAACAACAAAGAATAATGAGTTATCACTTGTGAGCATAGAAATGTGAATTTTTAAAAATGAAATAAGTTCTAGAGAAGGATGGTAGTGATGATTTCACAATGACATGATGTATTTAATACTAATGAGCTGTATGCTTAAAGACGATTAATATAAGAAAATTTATGTTCTATGTATTTATTATACCGAGAGTAAAATAGGAATTAATGTATTCATATTTTATCACCATAGTCACCATATCCCATAATTCATTAAAATATTGCTGATTTGGACTATTCAAAAACCCTGGGTGATCAAATTTTTAAAATTGAGTATTATAATTTTTTCTGAAAATTAAGGTATTGACTAAAATTTTACAAAATATTGGATTATATTTAATTACCTAGGAAATTTCTCACAAATTTTCCACTAATAAAAGTTTACATTGAGTTTCAGAGAGCTTTGTGAAGCATGGTCAAACTTTAGTTAATAACACACAAGTTTATACTGACAATAAACTTCTGCCTGCAAGAAACAAAAATAAATCTCAACTGACTTTATCATGAACTGACTAAAAACATGAAGAGAAATTTAAGAGGAAAAACGAGGTTAGCTCTTGGAATCCAAAACCAA
Source organism: Fukomys damarensis (assembly GCF_012274545.1). NCBI lineage: Eukaryota > Metazoa > Chordata > Mammalia > Rodentia > Bathyergidae > Fukomys > Fukomys damarensis. The sequence goes on from NW_022900936.1 coordinate 30,108,026, forward strand.
TGTTAAATAATTATGTTAAACAAAAGACTGCCAATTTAATACAAGTCATGGAAAACAGCTACTCAAACTGAGTTGGATTTTATCAATAACATATGCTTCTCTGGGGGATGATTTCATATTGTGTTTCCTTACTGCAAAAGTACTTTCTTCACATAGTTGAAAATGCAGACACTAACAGGTTGGCTTATCATAATATCTTCAGTGACTCAGACTAGTCAACTTGATCTATCAGTAAGTGAAGCTTATTGATACAGCTGTGTGGATCAGAGTGGCAGAGCTGCAGGTGGATCCCATCCAGGGCCCTACTTCAACCACAGAGGTACAGGCACAGGTGCCCAAGCCACAGGCTGGCCTAGAAAAATGCTGCACAGGTACATAAATTTCATCCAGAGTCCTGCCATATCATCAGTGACAGAAAAGGGCCCAAATGGAAAAGAACTACACAGAAGCAACAGCCAAAGGTTCACCCTGATACCATTGATAAGTGCCCGGAGAACCTAGCCAGAAGCCTATGCAGACAACAGGAACTGGGATACACAGCCCCCCACCAAAGCCCCTTCCAGACAACAGCTACCAAGGGACCCTAGTGAGAAGCACACCTAGATATCATCCCTGTGCACAGGCCCCAACCAGAAGCCCACCCAGACAACAGGTAAGCTCAGAGATATAGAAGGCCACCATTTTAAACCCAGGAACTGCTGTACTGGGGAGCAGCAGAGTGAAGGCTGCTTAGTGGCTTCCTGAGAATTGAACACCACTGGGCAGATCCCTGGGAACAGCAGTGTGGTCCAGGCCAGAGAGGCTGCAATCAGATGGCATCAGGGATCTGCCCCCCCAGAGGCTAGGCAAAATCATCCCAGCCTAGGCCCACCCAGTAAATGGCTTTAGAGGTCCACACCATAGCATCAGTGAGTGTGCACAAATCCCTGAGAACAGTGGTGTGGTCCAGACCAGCAAGGCTGCAAGCGGATTCCAGCCTAAGAGGTTGGGGGAAAGTCTGGCCAACCAAGGCCAACCCAGGAAAGAGCTGCAAAGGTTCACAAGCTTCAGTCAGAGGCCTGCCCCATAGCATCAGTGGACTGAACAAAGGAATTGGTGTACTGGTGAGCAGCACAGAAAAGGCCTGTTGGTGACTTGGTGAGAATTGAAGAGCACTGAATGAACAAAAACCCTCACTGGAGGAAAGATAGCCTCTTTAATAAATGGTGCAGGAAAAACTGGATTTCAACTTGCCAAAGATTAAAGCTAGACCTGTATTTCTCACCCTGCACTAAACTAAAATTGAAATGGATTAAAGATCAAAATATTAAAACAAAAACTCTAAACCAGCTTGAAGACAGGTTAGGTAGAATTGGTGTAGGAAAATATTTTATGAACAAAACCTCAATTGCCCATGGCCTAGCATGAACAATCAACAAGTGGGATCTCTTCTCATTAAAAAGCTTCTCACAGCAAGAGAAACAACCAATAGTGTGAATAGACAAACCAAAGTGTGGTAAAATCTTTTCATCAACTCTTTCTTAGACAAAGGTCTACTACCTAGAATATCTAAAGAACTTAAAAAACTCAGACCTTCCACATAAGACCAAATCCAAAAATGGAAATCTGAAATAATAAACAGACATGTCTCACAAAAAGAAGTAGAAACAGCAAATAAATATATGAAAAAATGTTCAAAATCACTGGTCATTTGAGAGATGCAAATGAAAACAACACTGAGATTCCATCTCACTCCAGTATGAAATAAACCAATAACAAATGATGGCAGGGCTGTGGGGAAAGAGGAGCCCTACTCCACTGCTGGTGGGAGTGCAGACTGGTGCCACCACTGTGGGAATAAGTATGGAGATACTTCAAAGGACTAGGTTTAGAGGTCATATTTGACCCAGTTGTCTTCCTGCTGGATATCTTTCCCAATAAATTAAAAGAAACATAAAATAGGGATATATGTGCATCAGTGTTCATACAGCACAATTCATGATAGCTAAAACATGGAAGCAGCCCAATTGCCCACCAACAGGATACTGGATAAAGAAAATGTGTGTGTGTGTGTGTGTGTGTGTGTGTGTGTGTGTGTGTATGTGTGTGTGTAATGGAATACTACCCAGCCATAAAAAGTAAGGCTAGAGACATTTATAGCTAAATGGATGCAAAGTGAGGAAATACTCTTAAAAGAAATATATAGGATGCATATATGTAAATATTGAATAGTTTCTCTATTGTGAGAAGCTGAAAGTGTAAATAAGGACTAAAAGGAATAATAGATAATGTGAAATAGGAAGAAAAGGTGCAAAGTGGAAGGGGCAGGGGAAGGTAGAGGGGAACAAAATGAACATAAAAAAATGGAAACAAAGCCTTTGTAGATGGGGAGGGGTGGGGGTTTGAAGGGAGGGCAAGGGAATGGGTAAAAATAAGAACCAAGATGTATTAAAGGTGCAAATTCCCAATGATGAATGTCATTATACTGTATACCTTAAATGTCCCAATAAAATTAACTAATTAAAAATAGACTAGTCAACTTGTCTTAGATGCAAAGTCCTAAAGAAGGAATTTATTGGTTTTGGTTGGCCAGATAATCATCTTTAGACCACTCAAATTTTATGAAGTTATCATAATTTGTAAGCATCACATGTTCCCCTTGATTTAGAATTGTTAAATACAAAATTTCTCAAGTAAAAGGTGATGAATATAATGAACCAAGTTGAGCAACAAAATTACTTTTATTCTGTATGTATTTGATGTATGCTAATTATCTTTCCTAGTTTACATCTCATCTGAAGAATGGTACAAACAGTTCATTTTTTCAACCTTCATTCACATATAGACATCACTTTAAAGAAAATGTTTATGTGCAGAACTAAGTCAGTTAGTCTCAGCTAGCTGATTGCAGACCCCTGATATTCAGGCTGAATTCGGGCTGCAAGGCCCAAATTGAGCTCCCTGACCTCCTACAGGGTAGAACTCTGCAAGGTTTTACTACAGGTCCCCTCTGCACTTTCTCTGAAGATATTCAAAGTTCTGATGGAAGGTGGTGATCCCTCCAACTTGCCAACTCCCAATAATGAATGCAACTGTACTGTATACCTTAAAAGTACCAATAAACTAAATGAGAAAAAAAGTTTGGTTCTTGGGTTTTAACATAAATCACATCCATGACATTATTGTTTAAATACATCGAAATACCTACAAATCCATCATGCTAAAAACTTATAAAATACAAAGTAAGTAAAATTAAACATATAGTCGAGAAGAATAATTATGTTAAAACTAAAGCTGATTTAAATTAATGTAATGAAAAGTTTGATTTTGTTTTTCAGCAATACATTATCTTTAATTTGAGTATCATGCTAAGAAAAAACAATGATTATCAGTTTCCTTTGATATAATACCATGTACACTGTAATAATTTGTTATGAATATTATGTGATATAATCATGACAGAAGTTATTGCTACAGAGATCTATACTGTTACTGGGCCTGTATTCACAATCCACATATAAATTCGCTTCTATTACTTTCATGTTGTGAAAAGAGTGAAATACTACTATTAGTAAGAGCACAAAAAATTAAAACACCAAAATCATGTGATAGTGTACAATTTAGAATAATGTTTTGCAGGTTTTATAGAGTATTCATCTCTCCTTTATATATATTTATATTTAATATCATAATGTTTGGAAAAAAATCACATATTTAAAATGTCCTTACCTATAGTGTTTAGCCTTAGCTTGAGAAATATTTGAATAAAACTATAGACAGAACAGAAAGACTAGTGATAGACTGAAACACAGAATCAAGCATAAATGAAATATATGTATCATAAAGAACATATTTTTCTCATATTGCTACACTATTTTTTAAACTGTTAATATGAAGACCTCAAGTTTGTATCTGTTAATATCAAAAAATATTTTTCCTGCAGACTACCCCAAACTTTGTTCTCATTTATAAAGCATAGCAATTAATTTAGATTAATTAAAAACAAACTGTAATAAAGTTATATATTATAAATTCCAGAGAAAGAGTTAAGCAGTAAATTAACAAGTTCAACTACCAGGACAATAATAGAGATAAAACATAATAAAACATTATTATAATAATTAACAGCAAGTAATAAAGATATAAGGAATTAACTACAGGTAAGTAAAATGGCTACCAACTAGAAGTTTTCATTTAAGCCATATCAATACTTGTAAACATCTATATTAAAAGGCAAATCTGTCATACTGATTTAAAAAGTATTATGATGTCCATGAGAAACTCACAAAAATAATTATAATAGATGGAATATAAAAAGGTAAAGACAAGTTATCAAAAATCAAGCCAATGAAATATGAACTGTCTACATTGATATTATAATCAAATTCTGAATGAGTAATATTACCAAAGTTAAGGATAATGATAAGTGAGTGAATTCATCAAGTAATTAAAACCTTATGTATACACTGAACAAGAGAGTTTAAAAGTACATGAAGAAAAATTATGAAGATAAAAACACAAAGAAGACCAAAATATTAGGTGGAGACTATTTCTAAGCAACTCACAGAAATCAAAATACCTATAAGACTGTAGAAGACCTGAACCTCATTAGCAACCAACTTGACCCAGGAGAATACTTGACCTTTACTTAGCAACTTGACAAACAATAGCAGAATACACATTTTTTTTATCTATGCATACAACATTTGCCAACAATGTTCTTATCATGGGTAATAAAATAAACCATAAGTGGAGTTAAAATACAAAAATACTAACTTTATTTTTTTAAAATTACATAAGAAATTCCTAAGTATTTGGAAATTAAGTATTACATTCATATATATCTCATGTCTTAAAGAGGAGCTCAAATGAAAACAAAGTCCTGCCTGTGAATTAAATGAGAAGAAAACTATAACATGTAAAACTTCATGAAATTTTTAATAAATAACTAGTGATTACAGTAAAATTTAAAACAAAAGTTTATATTAGAAATAAAATATCAAATACCTTTTGTAATACCTTTTAATATAAAAGTATAAAACTTCATTATATTACTATGTAATTAATTGGACTGAAATTTAAAAATTAAAAAAGGTAGAAGCTATTAGAACATGATAAACCAGGATATAAAGATAATTTCAACAAAACATGAAGAGTATTTATTTGTTGGAAATTTAGAAATACTGATAAGAAAAGTTAAATAATGTTCATATTAAAAAGGGTTATATAATTTTCATAGATTAGACAACTCAACATAATCCTAGAATCAGGTTTTCTCAAATTTATCTACAGTTTCAATACTCTCTGAATTCTATTCATAGACATTTTCAAAATGTAGATATAATCGCTGGGCATGGTGGCTCATGCCTGTAATCCCAGCACTCCTGAGGCTGAAGCAAGAGGATCACTGTGCGTTCCAGACCAGCCTGGGCTACACAGTGAGTTCCAAGTCAGTCTCAACTACATAGTGAGACCCTGTCTCAAAAAAAAAAAAAAAAAAGTAGATACAATTTTATTTGGAAAATTCTCATTGGAAACTTCGATAAAATAATTAAATTAAATAAAACATTTCTGAAAAAAGCTCACAGGACTTAAACTATCTGATTGCAATGATCATAAATCAAGACAGGGTTGCATTAGTCTAAAGACAGATATATGGATCAAAGAAATAGATCAGAGATTTCAGAAGTAGTTGCATGCATAAACTTATATGCATATATGAGTCTATATAAATTAATATACATATTATATATTTAATATTTATGGAGGTGCTAGGGTAATTCAAAGAGGAATGGGTAATATTTGCACAAAATGAATCATTAAAAAACCTTTTGCCACGTAATATTTTAACATAAAACATCATAAAAGTAAATATAAAACTGAAAACTATAGATAATCTGAAAGAAAATATATTTATGACCACAGGTTAAGCATATATTTTGACAAGACAAAATGTAAACACTAATTGTAAAAGAAAACATTAGACTCCCACAAAGTTAAAATTTCTTACTTCAAAAGACCACAGTAAAAAAATGAAAACAAGCTATGTATAAAAAGAAGTATGCACATAATTGATATTCAACAAAAAGCTTTTATCTTGAATAATTTTTTCTTCTATTCAGTAATAAAAAGCTCAACAAACTCCCCAGTAAGATGTAAGAATATATTAAGCAGATATTTTACTGTATATGGATGATGAAAAACATATTAAAAAATCAATGTTATGAGTCCTCAGAAAAAATGTAGATTAAAACAATGCAACAAGTTGGGCATGGCAGCACACAACTGTAATCCCAGTACTTGGGAGGCTGAGGCAGCAGGATCACGGTGAGTTCAAGACCAGCCTGGGCTACACACTGAGTTCCAGGTCAGTCTCACTAGATAGTGAGACCCTGTCTCAAAACAAACAAACAACAAACAAACAAAAAACACCACGATGATATATCACTACACAAACATTAGGATTACTACAATTTGCTGCAGCTCTTGCCCCACCCTCTGATCTGTGCAGCAGATCACTAAGAGGCAGAGCCACACAGGCTCCTGCAGCCACTCCTCCTAATGAACTTCTAGTCTGCTGGCTGTGCCTGTACCTGATTCACATCGCAGAAGCACAGGGGGGTCATAAAGGCCATTGTCTGAGCTCTAGCCTCAATTTTCATTTAATTCACACAGTTAAAGGCTATAAATTCATAACTACTACAGACTGTCATTTTCTAAGCTGTACTTGATGCATTTGTGTTTCTGATTGTGTCACTTTGGCTAGTTAAGATGATGTGATTGCTCTAATCAATTGTCCTTCATGGTGTAATGAAAAAGAGATTGCCTCAGAGTCATTAGAGACTCAAAACCTAAAGACCAGCTATAACAGGATGATCAAAGTATTTAACCCAGATTTCAAATGAAGGACAGTACAACAACAAAAATAGAAATGGAAGACAATCAAACAAGGCTCAAGCACAAACAGATTTCCAGGTTACCAAGGGAAAATTCTGGAGGAAATGAGGTGGAAAAGTCTGATAATCAACCACCTGGATACCCTGAACTGATAGCACAGGAAGTAGCAAAATAGATGAATGAGGCCCTATAAAAATTCAAAACAGAAATAACTTCCCAGATAACTACAGAGATGGGGAGCAATATGAAAGACATGGTTAGAGACTCTAGAACAGAAACAGACAAAAAAAAAAAAATTAGATGCGCTCAGGACCATGATAGAAGACATGAATGTTCAGCAGAGGAAAGAAATTGAATCCAAGAGAGGATGGAAATTAGTGACTATGAAAAGAAAAATCTCTTAAAAATAGTAAGGAAACATGAGAAATTGATTGAATAGCTCCTAGATAATAAAAACAAGAATAAGACTGATAAGAGTCCATAAACAAATGGGAGAAAGTACAAATGACATAAAAAAAAAGTGTTTACAGAATTACTGATAGAAAACTTGCTAAAGAGAGCAAAAGAATTTGACATACAGACAAATGAGGCATATAGGACTCCAAATAGCCATGGTGAAAAAAAAAAATCTACACCTAGACATATAATAATCAAGATCCCAGAAACCCAACGGAAGAACAAAATACTACAAGCAGTTAGAGCAAAGAAACAAGTCACATGCAAAGGAAAGCCCATCAGAATACCAGCCAGCTTTTCAATACAAACCATTAAGTCAAGGAGAACCTGGAGTACCTCCCTCAAGCCATAAAAGAAAACAACCTCCAATCTAGACTGATGTATCTTGCAAAACTATCTTTCAAGATTGATGGGGAAGTAAGATGCTTCCATGTCAAAGAACACATGAGAAACTTCATGAATACCAAACCAGCACTCCAAACAATTCTAAATAATATCCTAGAAATAGACAATGAAGATCCCAACTCTATGAGGCCCAACAGAACAAATCCAGCAGACAAGGAAAGAAATTAAAGGGAGAGGGGGAAAATTAAAAGAAGGCAACAACAGGATAATAACATGATAAAGATAAATCAATAAATATCAGATATAACAATCAATGTTAATGGCTTCAATTCACCAATCAAAAGAAATAGATTGGAAGAATGGATTAAGAAGCAAAATCCAACAATATGCTTTACACAAGAAGCCCACTTAATCCACAAATAAATTCACAGATTGAGAGTAAAAGGATAGAAAACAGTTCTCCATGTGATAGGAACCTGGAAAAAAGCAGGGGTAGCTATGTTATTGCATACAAGGTAAATTTCAAACCAAAACTAATTAAGAGAGACAAAGAAGGTCCCTACATCCTTGTAAAGGGAACAATCCAATAGGAAGAGATGACAATCATAAATATATATGCAAAATACTAATGCTACCAACTATACATAACAAACATTAAGGGACACGAAAAACCAGATAAGCAGCAATACAATTGTAGTGGGGGACCTCAATACCCTAGTGTCACAAATAGACAGGTCATCTAGATAAAAAATCAACAATGGTCATGTTAGGGTACAAGATCCAATTGAACTGGATTATATACTTAAAAAATACCAGTAAGCTCAATAAAATTAAAAAAAATATCAATAATGAAATATTAGAATGGATCCAAGCTTTTGAACAAATGCAGTGCTATGCCCCAAAAAATCAGAATATACATTCTTTTTGGTTGCATGTAGGTCATTCTCCAAAATAGACCACATACTAGCTCATAAAACATGTTTAAGTAAATGCAAAGTACTTGAAGTTACCCGATGTACATTAGCAGACCATAGAGCAATTAAACTCGAGATCAATAGCAGAAGAACCCACAAGAACTTTACAAACACATAGAAATTGAATAACACAGACCCAAACAACCAGTGGGTCACAGAAGAAATTAAAGAAGAAATTAGTTTTTACAAAGAAATGAAAATGTCAATGCAACACACAGGAAAGTATGGTACACAATGAAAGAAGTTCTATGAAGGAAATTTATAGCAGTGAATGCCCACACTAGGAAAACAGAGTGAGCTCAAATAAACAACCTAATGCTGAATCTTAAGCTTCTACAAAAAGAAGAACAAGAAAATCCCAAAACTCATACAGGGAAGGAAATTATAAAGATCAGAACAGAAATCAATGCAATAGAAACTAAGAGAATGATACAAAAAAAAATCAATGAATCAAAGAGTTGGCTTTTTGAAAGAATAAATGAAATTGAAAAACAATTAGACAACCTTATCTAACAAAGGAAAGAAAATGTTCAAATTTATGCAATTTTTAATGAAAAAGATGAAGTTACAAAAGATCTAGCAGAAATTCAGAGGATCATCAGTACCTATTTTAAAAACCTGCACTCTAATAAAATGGAGGACACAGAAGAAATGGATAGACTTATAGATGATATGAATTACCCAGGTTGAACTAAGAAGACATAAAAATTCTAAACTTCCCAACTATAATCAGTGAAATTGAAAATGTACTTAAAAATTTACCAACAAGGAAAAGCCCAGGTCCTGGTGGTTACACTGCTGAATTCTACAAAACATTTAGAGAAGCCTACTGACAATACTCTTTAAACTTTTCAATGGAATTGATAGGGAAGCAATACTTTAAATTCATTCCTGGAAGCAAGTGTTACTTTGACTCCAAAACCAGGGAAAGACCCCGTCAAAAAGAGAACTACCAGCCAATCTCCCTAATGAACATAGATGCAAAAATCCTCAATAAGATACTGACAAAAAGAATATAAAGGAACATCAATAAATTCATGCATCCTGACCAAGTAGGATTTACCCCAGGAATGCAAGGATGGTTCAACATATGTAAATCAAAAAATGCAATACACTATATTAACAGAGTCAAAGAAAAAAAAATACGACCATCTCCATAGATGCAGAAAAAGTATTCAACAAAATTCAACACCCATTCGTGACAAAATCCCTGCAGAAAATTGGAATAGATTGTCTTTGTCTCAATTTGATAGAGTCTATCTATGAAAAGCCAATAGTCAACATCATCCTAAATGGTCAACTAATGAAAGCCTTCATGCTAAAAGCAGGAACAAGACAAGGACATTCCCTATCACCACTCATGTTCGTACAGTTTTGGAAACAAGAGAAAGAAATAAATTGAAAAAAGACAGGAAAGAAGTTAAACTGTCATTATTTGCTGACGATGTGATACTCTACAGAGAAGACCCAAAAAGCTCAGCCAAAAGACTTATAGCCTTAATTGACAGATTTGGGAGAGTAGCCAAATACTCAAAGGCAAGCACTCAAAAATCAACAGTCTTCTTGTACACAAATAAAAGACTCATTGAGAGAGAAATTAGGGAAACAATCCCTTTCACAATAGCATAAAAAAAATCTAGGAATCAATCTAATGAAGGAAACAAAAGACCTCTACACTGAGAACTACGACACTCTGAAAAAAGAGATGAAAGAGGTTATGAGAAAATGGAAAGACATTCCTTGTTCCTAGGTAGAAAGAACCAATATAGTGAAAATAGACATACTTCCAAAATTGCTATACAGACTCAGTGCAACCCTGCTTGAAATCTAAACAGTGTATTTCACAGAACTAGAGAAAATAATACAAAAATTCATTTGGAACCAGAAGAGACCTAGAATGGCAAAATCAATTCTAGGCAACAGAGACAAGGCAGGGGTATCACAATTCCCAACTTGAAATTATACTACAAAGCCACTGTGACAAAAACAGCATGGTACTGACAAAGAAACAGACACAAGGATCAGTAGAACAGATTACAAAATGTAGAAACAACTGCAGAGGTACTCAGCTACTTCATCTTTGACAAAGGAGCCAACCAACTTACTGGAGGAAATATAGCCTCTTAAAAAATAGTGCTTGAAAAACTGGATTTCAATTTGTCAAAGATTAAAATTAGACCCACATCTTTTACTGTGCACTAAACTATAATCCAATTGAATTAAACATAAATATTAAAATAGAAGCAACTAAACTTTTTAGAAGATAAGCTAAATCGAACTCTTGAAGACAATGGCATAGGAAAACACTTTCTGAACAAATCCTTAGTAGCACAGGAACTAGCACAAAGAAACAACAATGGGTATCTCATCTCATTAAAAAGTTTCTGCACTGCAAGAGAAACCACCAACAGATCTAAGAGACAACCTACAATGGAGGGAAATTTTTTACCAGTTCTTCCTCTGACAAAGGTATAGTACCTAGAAGATAGAAAGAACTAAAAAAAAAAAAAAAAAAAAAAAAAAAAAAAAAAAAAAAAAAAATCAGGCCTCTCAAATATAAAGATCCAATTCAAAAATGGGCATCTTAAATGAAGAGACATTTCTCAAATAAGTAAAAGCAGCAAATATAATGAAAAAATATTAAACATCACTGGCCATTTAAGAGATGTAGATGCAAACAACATTTAGCTTGCACCTCACTCCAGAAAAAATGGCTGCTATCAAGAAATCAACCAATAACAAATGCTGGCAGAAGTGTGGGGAGAAAGGGACCCTTCTTTACTGTTGGTGGGAGCGCAGACTGGTGCAATCACTATGGAAATCAATATGAAGATACCTCAAAGATCTGGGACTAGAGGTTCCATTTGACCCAGCTATCCTTCTGCTGGATATCTTTCCAAAAGAATTAAAAGAATCATACCACGGTGATATATGCACACCCATCTTTACAGATGCACAGTTTGTAACAGCTAAAACTTGGAAGCAGCCAAATTGCCCACCAACTGGATACTGGATAAAGAAGATGTGTTTTTTCTATAAAATGGTATACTATTCAGCCATAAATAATGAGAAATCAGAGGCATTCATAGCAAAATGGATGTGCACTGAGGCCATATACTTAAGTAATATTAATAGGACACAAATATGTAAATACTGCATAGTTTTCTGGTGTGATAAACTAAATATGCAAATAAGGATCAAAATGTATAATTGATATTTTGTAATAGGAATAAAAGGTCTAATGTTATGAGCAAGTGGGAGGTGTAGGGGAAAGGTAAAAAGGGAAGAGAAAAAATAAGATAAGGGAGAAAATGGGAACGAAGTTTTTGTAAATAGGGAAGGGTGGAGGGGGAAGGGAGGCTAGGGGAATGGGGAAAAATAAGAACAAAAATATGTCATATAAAGCTATAAGAAACCAATGATGAATGTAACTATATTGTATATCTAAAACGTACCAGTAAAGATTCAGTTTTTTAAAAAAAGAATTTACTATTATTTGAAGTTAGGAAGATCCAAGTGCTTATATAACTATGTATTTTTAAAGAAGTCTAATATCTATATGCACTTATTATTTCAGAATTACTAGAAGAGATGTGCCTAACCTAATGATATCTAAATGTCATGCTAACCATGATCACACTTTGTGTTTTATCTCTAAGTCTTGAATAATGTTGCAACGCCCATGGCAAAACTATGCCACATAATTCTGAGACAATACCTCATCCCCAATATAGTCAAGGATGTCATATATTTTTCTGGATGATAAACTTTTCTCTTAGTACTTAATTGAGGATTTTATAAAAAGAAAATACCAATATTTGATAGCCAGTAGTCAATTTTCAAAGTTATTAAATATTTATAATTGAAATTAAAAATGAGTAAATATTTTACCAGTCCATGAACGCTCCAATTTAACTACTCCCACCATGCCCATTATTCAGACACACCTGGCCATTGCTGACCACCCTGAAAGACAAGGTCTAGAGGGCAGGACTCAGAGCTCCTTTTTGAGAATCTATACAAAGATGCAAAGAGCCAAGAATGACATGTATAATTCTGTTTCATATCTAGTAATTGGGAGGAAATGGTGAGACTGAATAAATATTTGGAATACCACTAAGTTCTGATTCAGAACCCAGAAACAAAGCCCTGGCAGAACAAAGTCTTTTCGACATAATGGTGAACATCTGTGATGGACCCCCAAAAGTTTGTATCTATCCCCTCATTCCAGGAAATTATACAAAACTATAACAAACATAAGGTCAAATTATGCATACAAGGTGACCTGAGAAGTGACAACTATACCCTACAGGAAAGTTTTTTCTTCAGCGGATCAGCTAGGAAAAACTGTCAAGTGCATGGTCTAGTGCCAAACAACAGCCTGGATTTGCTGAGAGGAGGCAAGACAGCCTTTCTATTCCCAGGCTTTTTTGGAAATCTTCACAATATGAACTTCTCAATCAGGAGGCACAAAATGGTTTACATTTGATAATTTTCTCAATATTCAGTACTTTTAATTCCTTCCCTAACAAACAAGATCTCATTAATACTCTTTCTTGGGGAATCTGAAATTTTATGTTTTATATTTATTTTTACAAAATATAAACTCCACACAGATACATTTTCATTGTGAAGTAATACAGAAAGTGTAAAGAAACAGCCTTATTTGTATGTAATCTAATAAAATTGCTCATCATAAATTACTTAAGTCCTAAAACACACTGAAAAAAGAAAAATTCAATTTCTTGTACATTGTTTCATCTATTTTACTGTTATTTTAAAACTATTCTTTATCATCTTCAATATTTGTAATGCAGCTACTACCAAATCAAATATTCTTTCTAGGTTATTCTTTTTTTTTTTTTTCTAGTATCAGGAATCAAGCTCAGGACCTTGAGCTTGCCAGGCAGGTATGGAACCACTGAACTAAATCCCCAGCCCTCAAATATCATTTCTGATTGGATAATCAAATAGGAAAATATAATTTGGGTGTATTATTCAGCATATTCCTAAAAGAAAATATTTAAATATTTAGAGTGAATGCTACATGTCTCTTAATATGTAGCAGATGCTCTTCAAATGATTTCCATATAGCCATCATTTTAATCCTCTCAGTAACACTATAATATGACAACAAGTGTGACAGAATAAACCAAAGTGCTGGCATTTCTGTATCATTGATTCTAACTTTCTCAGTTTTCAGACAGATTCTTGAGTGTGGAATAAAACATTTTTATGTGACTACACTGCTTGTAGTTACTTTGTAACTACTTTTCAGTAGTTACTTGTGTCGTGGTCTCTACATAACACTGTAGCTATATGTATGGTGATTATACAACTAAACCAAATTATTAAATCAAAAACTATATTACTTCTGTATATTTGGAAAACCAGTACATTTCTCATTTTCAGTAGTTTGTACAGAATGAAACAAAACCAGAACAATATAATGTCTCCGTTCTCCATGGCTAACGGATTGAATAAGGTTGATGATCAATAAATTTCTTCTTACCAGAAAAGAAATGAATTATAGCATTCATATTTAGATACTAACGCTTGAAAACAAATATTGCAAATGGATTACTGAATATCATCTTGTCTAATTTGAACAAATATCCATTGATAAAAGCATTTAGAATTTATTTTCATATTTTTATTTATGTTTACCCCTTTTATTATGCTCATAAGGTGGACATTCCCCTTCTATCTTTTAATTACCTGCTTAAAATACTAACTAATTTAAATACAGAGATTCCTACAACATACTATGTATTATTAAAAAAAATCTACAATTAAACTTTTGGAAGAATTCCTGCAGACCCTCAGTGTAAAATATCTTGGCTTCATGTTAAGCCCAAAGACTCTGCTTTAACACCAAATGTGCTATTTGGGGCTACTTATCTCTTTCTCACATCGTCTCCTTTATCATCTCATCGAATGAATGAATTAAATAAGCACGCGTTCCACTTTTCAATTTATTCATGAGCATATATATACTTCGAGAAACAACAACCAATGAGGCAAAATCTCTTGAATTCCTTTTGAATCTAGACAAAACTTGTGTTGATAGGAATTTTAACAAGGTACTTATTAGCATTTTTTTCAAAGTTCCTGCATCAATTGACTTGCTACACATTTTCTTTTCCCTATTCTTAGAATGCAATCCCAGAGGCAGTCACAATGCCCATCATAACAGCCTGTCATAAAGTGCTTCTTCTGAAGCTCTCTGTGGCAGCTCCTCACTTTTATTTTACTGCATTATTGGTGAGGTGTTCCTGGTTCAGGACATCCACAGAACAAGACTCCACTCGTATACTCTTTTATGTCTACCTTATAAAAGCCTATTTTGAGAAGAATTGAAAACTCACTCACTGGATAATACAGGCAACAACAAATGGTTTGCTTCTGACAAGAGTATTACAGGCACTATCACTGGCTTCAAAGGAGAGCAGGAGGTGACGGCAAGGAGAATACGGAAATAACTTCTGTGCAGCTATGCTTTGCAAGGATGACTGAAACATGCTAGCTATATAATAAAAATCCAAATTATAAAGGCAGAATATTTTATTTTAACTATACATCCTCACTGCTTCTTTACAAATAACAAACATTGTTTTCTTATGGAAATTTTTGAGAGCTTCATAAAAGAATGTTCGCACTGTTGAATATGATGTTTAAAGAGTAATCACAAAAGGTCATACATATGGCTATTACTATTAAAAATACATATGGCTATTAATATTAATATTAAAAAGAAGTAAAATTTTAAAATCATCATAGAATTGTATCAGAAAGTCTCAATACACAACAAGTAATTATTGTAAAGTGGGAATCAAAATCCGTGCAGCAGTTTCACAAATGTACACACATTTTGTCATGTAATCTCCACATATCACTGACACATAGTATTGTATTTCTGCAGATTGAAAATTCTTTCTTATGCATATACAACGATAAAATGTTCAGAAATATTGAGAGAATAAATGCATATAATTTTGAGGCATCTATATTTTTAAAAATCTTATGTTGTTACCCCCTACTTTAAAATCCTTTTACCTTTATTGAAGAAAGCAAGAAAGCAAGCAAGCAAGCAAGCAAGCAAGAAAGAAAGAAAGAAAGATTTTCCTTCAACTCTATATCCCAAGCACTTTTAGTGAAGCTTACTTTGATTGTTTTTCACTTTAGATAAAACTGTGTTCTGAGGAATCTTCCAACTTTTAATTTGGAATGGTTAAAAATAGTTTGAAAAATATAGCACATTGAATAAAACACAAGAAAGGGATATTTTGTGATTTAGTCATACTTAGAATCTTTAATTTCTGTGCTAATGTGCAATCTCATTTCCAGTTGATACATTTAGTTATACTTGCCTCTTTTATTTTATAATATCTATATAAAGATTATTGGACTGTGATTGTGGGGATGGTTTAACATACATTGCAATGCTTTATTATTATTGCATGATGTTAGAAAGGCTGTTTCCCAAAGGAGATACAGCTATCTTTGTCTTATAATAGCAATTCTAAATAAGAGGCAATAAAAAGCACTATCAAACTTTCTGTTTACACTACCAGTAAAATAGTACTTCTCTAGCATGTTAAAAAAAAATAAAAAAACTTTTGACTTTAGTTTTCTGGGGTTTTTTTTGTTGTTTTTTGTTTTTGTTTTTGTTTTTTTGTAGTAGTAGTACTGGGGATCAAACTCAGGATCTTGCACTTGCGAAGCACAAATGGTGTCACTGAGCTAAATCTCTGAACCCTTTAGTATATTTTTGATATATAGTTATATATACATATATACATATATGACTTGAATGAGGAAAATTTTTCATTTTCTCATGTATTTTATCGTAACAACAAAAATGTAAAGAAGTGAACTATCCATTTCAAATAAATAAATACAAACAGATTAATTGTTTCCTAATTTTCTCCTAGCAACTTTAGAAAGGCTCTGACTACACTACTTCTAAAGTCAGATTGAAGCATGGAATACCAGTGCCTGAAACTGGCAGAGGATTTGTGATATTTAGCACCACCTAAAAGCAAACTAGCCATGATCAGTACTGTAGAACACCTAGCATTAGGAGGAGCACAATTGCCATGTTTTCTTTATAAGGACAGGAAAACGTTGTCTGATTTTTTCCAAAAGCAGCTGTAATTTATTTAGCATGAATCTCAGTTTCCAACATGCTAAAACACAAGCATACATACATCTTTTTAATTATATCAATCTGACTTTGAAGAATTAGTTTGGCAGGGAGAATAATGTCTCATTTTTTTTTTGAAAGAAGAGTAAAATAACAGAATTAAGGATTCTGAAAAACAGTAAAATTGTTTTCAGTGTTAAGCTTTAATGCTTTGAAATCTTTCTCCTTTCCTTCAACAGAATAGAAAACTCATTCACTAAGTATGGGAGAAAGAATGTGCTCCTTAGGGTTTTTCCAGGATAGGCACTATAAAAAAGACATGTGCATAAAAAGGACAAGATATTTAACTTTTAAGAGAAAAACCCCATGTCTTCAGAGTACCAAAAACTACCATTGTAACATTTGTTTATCTTTGTTAAATTGAAAATTAAAATAATCTGATAATGTAAAACCAAAGCAGATACAGTGCATGAGTTTAAAAACTACATAATTTTACTGACTTCAAATAAATGCTTTTCAGAGAAATTTTCTATCTTTAATCTGTTATAATGACTTTGAGTTCATATCACACTAATAAACTTATACATGACATTTAAGAATGATCCCAAATGCATAGAATGCATAGTCAATAGTATGTTTGTTTTATGTCACAGTTTAGATATAAGATATCCAAATAAAAAATATCTAAAGGAGTTTTGCATAGAGTGTTATTGGATCTCTATAGGAAGAGTATATTTCCAAATTATATCTTTATTAATTAATTTCTGACTTTTATCTTTAATTTTCTTTAATATCAGAGATTGAACCTAGGGTCTTCTCATGAGACATATCTCCAATCCTTCTTTTTGAAATTATTAGCATTATTTGTTTTCATTTGAGACAGATTCTCGTTAAATAACTAAATTGCCTGTTTTGGACCTGAACTCATAATCCTCCAGCCTTGGCCTCCCAGAGGGCTGGGGTTCCAAGCTTGTGCAACTACACCTAGGTCATCTCTGACTTACTGAAAATAGCAGAAATAATTATGTTTTTCAGAAAATAACTCTGTACTATATGCATGCTTTGAAATAAATACTAAGTAGTTAAGTAAAATTGTAAAATGAAAGAATATTTTTCAGAATATACAAAAGCAGTAGCACATCACTATTAGTAAAATTAGGTTAGGGAAAAAGTTATAAACAAATATTAGGAACTTACTACTAATTTGAACTGCTAGAGAAATATATTTATCCTACTAATTAAGCATATGCATAAGTGAAATAAATCAGACACACAAGCTAAAACATCACATAATTTCTCTTACATGTATAAGGCAAAATATAAATAAGGAGCAAAAATAAAAGATAATATGGAACAGAGAGATAGCTTGTTTGTAAAAGGGACAGGAGATAGAAGGGACTAAGAGATAAGAAGGAGAGAGAGAATGGGAAGGGGTGAAAAAGAATTAAGATGTGTTATGTACAAGTACCAATTCCCCACAAAGAATGTAATCATTGTGTGCTACAAACGTACAAATAAAAAAAAACTGAAAAAAAGTGGGATATTTAAGCTTGCCATGTGCTTCAAAAATCAACAGAGATTTGGTAGGGGCTCTGCTTGTGGGACTACTAAAAACAATTTCTTCAAAGTTTCTACTGTCATGAAGGAATATATCTGATTAGATATTTTCTTGTTTTCTGCTTCCTACAATTGTTTTTTTCATTCTACAGCTTTTCTCATTAAAATGTATTTATGTTTTAAGACAAAAGATAAATAATTTAATTATATTAGACCACACTAAACCCTACCGATCTTTGTCAGTTTAAACTATCTGGTTCAAATATATAAAATTTATTACACATTAAAGTATTTTTCTAGTTTTAATTATATCTCTTTCATAATTTTAAAATACTGGAATGGTAGATATGAAGTTTAAAACCAAAATTTAATATGTATTATAAACTATTGAAAATATTTTTTTAAAAAGTTGTAATATAGTATGACAATCGTTTACAGAGGCTAGACCAATAATGCAACCAATAGGTATTCTGTGGATTCTATAAATTTGATAAACAGGAAAGTTATGATATCTACAAGCTGGCTTTTTATAATTGTATGTGATGAATAGACAATGGTAAATGATAAATAAGAAATCAAATCATAATAAAGAATAAAAGTATCAGAATCAAGGTATCTTACACTGTGATCACAGAGCTAGTTGGAGGCACAGTAAACATTTGGCAGCCAGGTTTTCTGATTCTCCATCTGTACCACTTCATATCAGTATTATTTGCTGGACTTATAATAGATGTAAATAGGTATTTAATCTATTTATGCTTGCTTAAGATTATTTCATAATTATTTACATAATAAATTATTCCATGCTCAGTGTTTCTCTTCTAGTCAAATAAAATATAATTTAGTTTTTAAAAATAATGTATAATTCTAGTTTTAATGTATAATTCTAGTTTTTTGCCTTAAGAAAAAACTGTAAGATCTGAAAAAACTCTTGCTACAAACATTCCTTCTACTGATTTTAGATAGCTTATGGCTAAAAATTCTATTAAGTATATACTAAATGAGCTCAAGAAAAATAAGAAAAATTCTATGAACTCAATACAAGGAAATGATTAAACACCAGAACATAAAATATGTGAACTAACTAACCCTAAATCTCCTAAGGAGGGTATATTGCTCTCAAAAATGTAGAACAATTAGTCTTAAATTGGTAAATTGTGCTCTTGAGAGGACATCTGGAAATACATGGAGACCCTTTAGTTAAAGCTGGAAGGGAGTACATACTATTGATACCTCATGAGTACAGGTAAGAATGCTACTAAAGTTGAACAATGCAGAAGACAAAATTTTCTGGCCCCACAGATATAGAGAAATCCTATAGGTTGGATAAGTTCCCTGCAGAAGTCCAGGTTTTAAAAGCTTGGTTTCCAGGTTAGCTCTGTAGGGTAAACTTATAAGAAGTCCTTAGGTCAGGGGTATTCAACTGATGGCCTGTGGGCTGCCTGGACAGCTAGTGACATGGCAGTACAAAACTGTGCACTTCTAATTCTCTGATGTCATTTTTAGTGATCTGTTTCATGACTCAGTTGTATAGTGCTCAAGAAACTATCAATCATATCATATAACTCTGCTACTTATGCCTGCCACACATAGCCAATTCAAAACCCACAAAAATCAGATATTACATACATTTGTGAGGCTTAGCCAGTTAAAGGTAATAATAATATTTCATTCTACTGGCACTTATGAACCTGTGAAGACACATATTTATATTTATTAACCAGACTTTAAGTTTTTTATTAAATTTGGGCTTGTACTATTTTGTAAAACAATAGCAAAGTTAGATTTTTGCATCTCTGAAATAGAAATACAAAATTTATCAAATAGTTTTTGCTCATGATATTTTATTACATATACGACATCATCATAAAAGGAAAATAAATACTTGTGTATTTATTAATTTTAAAAATGTGTAGAGTAACAACCATATATTCAGATAAAAATTTTTTGATCATATCTCTTTACTAGACATCTACCAGACCCATCTTCTCAGACAAAAACTGACCTTGCTTCATAATCACACATTATTCATGTCATTACTTTTTGGCAGTATTTAGATTGTGAAGAACTGCTTCCAAGGATGAAACACACAAAGGGAAAAGAGAGGTAATTTTTTTTTCTAATTGAGTTTATTGATACATTTTAGTTATACAGTACAGTTACATTCATCATTGGGATCTTGTACCTTTACATAACAGGTTATGGTTCTTGGTTTTTCCCTTACCCCTGCCCTCCCTTTGCCTGCTCCTCCCTTCCCTATTTACAAATATTTTATTTCCTTTTTTTCATTTTCTTATGTTTTTCCTTCCTTTTTCCTTATTACCTTTCTCCTACCCTTCCCACTTCCCCTACATCTTTAGCCTTTTTCTTCCTTTTTCACATTGTCAATTATACCATTAGGATTTCTGTAAAATTAAAGCTTTTCACAACAGAGACAACTGTTCAGTATTTACATGTGTGACTTATTTGTTTCACTTAAGGGTATATCCTCAATATGTATCCATTTTCCTATGAATGACTCTAATTCCTCATTCTTTATGGCTGAAGAGTATTCCATTTTATAGAAAAACCACATCTTCTTTATCCAGTCTCCAACTGGTGGGCAAATGGGCTGTTTCCCTTTTTTTAGCTATTACAAACTGTGCCGCTATAAACATGGGTGTGCATATATCACTGTGGTATGATTCTTTAATTCTTTTGGAAAGATACCCAGCAGAGGGATAGTGGGGTCAAATGGAACCTCTAATCCTAGTTCTCTGAGGTATCTCCATATTGATTTCCATAGTGGTTGAACCAGTCTGCACTCCCACCAACAATGGAGAAGGATTCCTTTCTCCCTACAACCCCCTCAACATCTGTTATTGGTTGATTTCTTGGTAGCAGCCATTCTTTGTGGGGTGAGTTTGAATCTCAGTGTTGTTTTCATCTGTATCTCTTGAATGACCAGTGATGTGGAACATTTTTTTTCATTTTACTTGATGCTTTTACCTATTTGTCTGAGAAATGTCTGTTCATTTCAGAAGCACATTATTGAATCAGGTCTTTATATTTGGGGTTCTGATTTTTTTGAGTTCTTTATATATTCTAGATAATAGTCCTTTGAAAATTTCTGACAAGCACCTTCAGAACTAATTAAGAATTGCAAATGCTTCCACAGAACCACATAATGATATGCTAGTCTCACACACAAAATATCAAGTATGCCATTAGTTTTGTGCTGGTTATTTCTTCTTTTTTACCGTTGAAATAAAGATACAAAAAATAAAGCTTTTGTATTAGTATACTACTCTATATATTTTATATGGGGCCCATAATAATTCCTCTTTACTCAGTGGATCCCAGATAAGCTAAAATTATTGAAACACACGATTTAGGTATAGTGTGTCCTTTAGGGACCTTTCTCTTCTTCCCTGTTTCCTTGCAGTTGAGGTGAATATTTTTTAAAAGTTCACCTCATCCTCCTGACAGGATGTGCTGCTTCCATCAGAAACCCAAAGCATAGATCCACTTGTTTATAGACTGCAACCTTCAAATCTGTGAAGCAAAGTAAACCATTTCATTTGTAAGTTAATTATCTCAGATTTTCCATTATAGTAAGGGAAGACTGACTATTGTGCCTCCACTTGGTATTAATTCCCAGGTAAAGATGGGAGATATGGCCTTCGGCTAATACCAGCTTTGGTTAAAACTGAGTTACCTTATCTTATATAGTTAATGTAAGGACTAACTTGCAGCGAAATGGTGAATTAGAGAAAAATCTCCAATTCAAGCAGAAGCAAGTTTACATATTTTTGAGGGAACCCAAAAAATCTGTGGCCATGACCCACCCTTAGGCATGTCTGCCTTTGGTATTATTTTATTGGACACTAGATAACCTTCAGCCTCAAAATTGACCCTAGTGTTGTGCAATCCTTGAAAATCAAGTAAAGGTTAAATTCAAGTAGCACTGCAAAACAATATTTTTCAATATTTCCCATGCATAATAGGCTAACTAAAATTAAACTCATGATGCAAAATACACAATGAACAAGAGTTTTCAGAAGTAAATTCTACAGAAAGCTTCAAATCACAAACATTTCAGATAATAGATTTTTTTTCTGCATATTGTTTTTTAAAGAGATTTTGAGATTAAGAGACTTGGAGAATAAAGACAACATTAAAATGATAACAACTAGGACAAAAAAAGATTGAGTTATATTCAAAGAGTAAATAGCTCATTTTATTGCATATTGGATAAACTAAATAAATTCTTAGTTTTAAATAGGAAATAAATCTGGAGAAAGATAAATAAGTATATATCAAGAGTAGCAGTAGTGAAATTGGACTGGAGCAAAGGCAATAAAAACTGTTAGGAGAAACTGGAGACATAAAAGCAAAGCCAAGCATAACACAATAGTTACCCAGACTACAAGTTTTATCCATATCCATATCAGAAATCACACGACAATTTTCTGACAGATATGGTGCTACATGCCTGTAATCCCAGGACTTTGGAAAACTGAGGCAAAAGAATGCAAAGTTCTAGCCCAGCTTGGGAAATTTAGTGATTTAAAGTTTAGAGAGACCTTGCTTTAAAAAAAATGGTCCTGGGTTCCATCCTCAGTACTAAAAGCATAAAGAAAGGAAGAAATAAAGAGAAAGAGAGAGAAAGTAAGCAAGAGAGAGAGAGAGAGAGGGAGAGAGAGAGAGAGAGACAGAGAGAGAAACAGAGACAGAGACAGAGACAGAGGGAGGGAGGAAGGGAGCAAGGGGGAGAGAGAGGGAGAGAGAAAGTAGCATCCTGGCATTAAATGTCCTGGATACCTAAAGCCATTTCCAAATCAAATTTGAAAAATATTCCTCAGTGAAAAGAACACAAACACCTGTTTATTAACTCTCCTTTGCTGGGGATGTAGCTCAATGTTTCCACCATATGCTTTGCAAGCGTAAGGTCCTGAGTTCGATCTCCAGTACCAAACAAACAGACAAATAAAAACAAAACAAAAAAACTACATCACCAACAGAGTCACTTGATCTTTTTAAGTCTCAATGTCCAATCACACCATCAGATTTATAAGTCTGTATCTCTGTGTGTATAACTATTAACAGTTCTTTTTTGGATCTCTGTAGATGATTCTAATATGTAAGCCATGTCTGAGAGCCATTATAGTTAAAAAAAATTAACAAGAAAGAAATGAAGCATAAAGTAAAGTATGGGTAAGCAAGAAAATAGCAACTAAATAAATGGTGAATATATAAAAGAAGGAATGGGAATTAGTAACTATATGTATATAATATCTCTATAATATCTCTATATTTAATATAGGTACATCTATGCTACAAACTAAATATTAAGGAAAAATTAGGATTTCTCATTCATAGGCAATATTTTTAATAATATAGCAATTGAATTAAAGACCAAAATTTAGTTCAAAATGTTTGTATTTGAAAATTTTAGAATTAAATATTTAAATGCAAATTAGTTAAGAGAATCTTGAGTAAAGGGAAAATCATTAACAATGATAACACAGATATTACTTATCAGAAATGGTTCAATACATTTAAAATGGTATCTAATAATGGAGTTTTATTTCAAAAGAAATAAAATAGAAGATTATTAACAAAAGTTATATTCTAAGATATTATGAAAAATAAAATAAATCCAAAGAAATGTGAAAGAAGAAAATACTTAGAATAGAAATAAAAAAATAAATAAATAGGGTAGTAATAGGGCATGTAAAATTAAATATCAATTCTCTGAAAAGAACAATAAAATCTATAAATCTCAAGGGAAGTGATTTAGGAAATGTTGAGAAAATATAAATAGATTTTGGTAGGACTAAAAGTACACAATAAATATATAATAAAATGGTACAAACGTGTAGAATTTAAGAACTGTGCAAATGAAAATTTTGAATAATACATTTTCTTGAAAAAAGTAATAGAATAAATTCTACTACTTTTTAATAATAGAGCACTATAGAGTTGTGAAAATAAAGTTCTATTTATAAATATAAGGAAATCTCAAGGGAATATTATTAAACAAAATGAGTACTAGGAGAAAAGTATATATAGCATGACATCATTTAGAAAATATTTAATAAGATGCAAAACCAGATAGTTGAACACTTTCTGTATGTATAACTTATTAATTATCAATGTAATTAAATATAGTATGACACATTACCTCTAAAGTGGGAAGGGTAGGGGAAAGGAAATAAGGGAAAAGAAAGATATGAGAAAATGAAAAAATGGAAATAAAGTGTTTGTAAATAGGGAGGGAGGAGGGGGTGAAGGGAGGACAGGGGTAAGGGGAAAAAATGAGAACCAAGACCTGTTATGTAAAGGTACAAGATCCCAATGATGAATGTAACTGTACTTTATATCTAAAATGTACCAATAAACTCAATGAGAAAAAGAAAATTAAATTTGGAAAAGTCATTTCTCCCTCAGAAGCAAGTAGGACAAAGAAATCTCAGAAAGATGTTTGTAGGAGGCTTCCCCTGTATTATTAGTAATGACAAAAAATGAAGTATCGATATAATTATGGCAAAATATTACATTACAAAAGAGCTGGTTGGTGTATATGAATGGTCACAATTTTATGTATTTTTATTTTTATTAATTAGTTACATTCAAATGTTAAGAGTAAAGAAACACAGCAAGTTTTTAAAAACATCTATAACTAAAAGTATGCATGAGTTGATTTGAGGGCTAAAGTATCTCTATAAATATTCTGAAATTTGCTTTATAAGACTGTGGCAAGTTGAAAAACCTCTCCCTCAAACTGAAATCAACTGATTTATTTGCAGAACTAAGCAGTGCATCATGTAGTCAGAAAACCTTTAGCCCTGGTCTCCAGTGTGAGTAACCCAGGAGATGAACCACTGCACTGATTTCCTCCACATTAAGTCTGAAGAGCTTGAAGCATTCAGGGGTGAAATGGACACATCCAGAGGGTTTCCCTGGCACAGTTTAATGTTTCATTTGATGCCAAAAAGTATTATTCTTTCATTCCACTTACATTCCTCTGTTTGTGCATGACTGAAAAATTTTTAAATGTCAAAGAAGATCACTGAAAATAAATTAATATTGCTCAAAATAAATTTTACTTTATCATAATTCAGTAATATTTTTTCGCCTTTTGCATGAGTGAAATCTGGGTCAGACTATAGCTCAAATAAATTATCCTCTGTAATGCCAAGATTTTACAGATAGCAACTGTTCAACTTTCTGTCCATGAATTAATTTCACACGTAAAGTTAATCATGTTAGTGGAACAGAAGCCCTGAATTCTCACATTCACTACATTAAGAATTTATTACTGTATTATTTTATACTAATTGTTTTTCTCATGATTTTTAATGTACCATATCAGCTCTTTTGCATTAGTGTGCTGGTTATCCTTATTGACCAAGTTATAATGGCGGGATGCAAAACAAATTATTTAAATCTTAGTTCGGGAATCTGAGAACATATGGTTCACTGAATGCCTGGGCATTTTCCATTTTGTCCCTCTGTCCTCTTTCTCTAAAACTTTCATTCTAATACCTCCTCCACACTTGTAACCATTCTACAATTTTCTAGAGAAAATAGTTACCAGGATAATCTTGACTAAATGCACTAAAGCGAAGACATAGAATGTACCTAAAGTGGGGCCACATTTTATTCAGATGACCTTGGAATTTGGGGATTTTGAATTGTCTTTATTTTTGTTTTGTACAATTTCAGTGGTTTTTTATACCTTAAAAGTAATAGGTGGAGTGGACATCTGTAAAGCTTCAAAATAACCCAGGCATTTCACGTAGCTTATGTGAGTTTAGAAGTAAGAGCGGCCTTTGTTATAGTGGTACTTGTCATATTAAGTCACAGCAACAGTGAGAGTAGCGGAAGTAGTAGTGTGATGTTGAAAGGAGTATTTGCTACTACTTTCACAGTAATTATATAATAAATATGAAATATTGTAATACAACCTGTCCCATAGGAATTAATGTTTTTGATTTTGTCCTATTTTCTGTATTTTAAGTTATTCTGAGTTTCTTTCAACTCTTCCATTACAAATATTCTATTCTATTTATGGTCAGGAATAAAAGAGCAAACTATCTTCATTAAATCAAGACTGAACTTTAGCTCTGTGATCATAGCATAATGTATTGATTTGGAAGTGGAATTGCACATCATCTTAGCAATAATTAAATATATTTGTCCATCAGCTAATCGCGGACAACACTAAAAACATTGCTGGGTAATTCGAAATTTTTATTGTTATTTAATTTTAGTAAATGGGAAAATCAATCAATTATTCTATAATAACTTGTTGGAACACTATCCTGAAAGTTATATAAAGTAATGTATATATCATTATTTTGCATCTATATTTATATTATCATTTTATGAAAAAAGAAATAAAAATATGAAAAAATGGAAACAAAGTCTTTGTAAATAAGGGAGGGTGAAGGGGGTGAAGGGAGGGCAGGGGAATGGGAAAAAAGCAGATATCTTTACAAGATACGTCATGTAAAGGTACAAGATCCCAATGATAAATGCAACTGTATTGTTTGCTTTAAATATACCAATAAACTTAATGGGAAAAAGAAATGAGAAATAAATTAGTAATGAATAATAATTGTAATATGGAAAATTTTCTGTCAAATACAACCCTTCACAATGAAGAATGTCTCCTTTTTAAAGCTAAAATTTCACATCTATTTGTTGAACATATTTTGCTATCTTTGTTCAAGTTCATATCCCAGGAAGCTGAACCCTCTCTCATATGTCACTGTCTTTAAATTGAATAATAAAATGTTAATTCGTGCTTTATATGAAGAGATTGTTTTTCCCTGCAAGGGATTTGGCATTGATATAAATGATCATTGTTAAGAAATCTTCATAAAGTCATCTAGAAGAAATGTTTTTCAGTTTTTTACTAAGATTTTGAGATGAAATATTTTTCATTCCCATTAGGGCATCTTTTCTAAAATGAACAGATCACTGTCTCAGATTGCACAAAGGCCATGAGTAGATCTTCTTTTGTGTAATGTCTCTGTAGCGGGCCCAATAAAAGGCAGCTTCTAGGCTAAGAGGCTGTTAAAAAATGTCAGATGAATCCCATGAGTCCTGCACTCTGTCATATTATTTTCTCCTAATGTTGACACAAATGAAATGAGTCTTGTATTACTATTCATCAGTACAGTATTATCAAAGGCAGCAGCTGATATCTATATCAATATGATAATTTCAATTTGCATATTATAACTAGGGATAGGGTGTATTTCCTTAGATTTTAAATGAGTTAACAATAGCATACCTGTTTTGCTTTGCAAAGAACATAAAAATTTCTCTTTTGAGTATTTAAATTATTGATTTGTGACCTCAAATATATTGTGTTATACACAAGTTGGCATTTGAATTTTACTTATATATCTGTTATTAAGTACTGAGACAATTTATACCTAAGTTGTAAGCAGGTGCATACAATATTTTCATGTATTTATAAGCACATAACTTGAATATATGGATATTACTTTAGATTAAGGAAAATTCACATATGAGTAATTGCTGGAGAAGATTGAGATATAAAATACAGCCCATAAAATATTAACAAAAATTGGAGAAATTTCAAAATAAAACATTTAAGTAGCTAGATGTCAGAGTTGGGATGTATTTCTCTCCAGTGAAAAATCATTTTTCATGGAATCATAAAAATCTGGAACTGAAAGTAAACATAAGAGGCATTTATACCAATGATGCCATTGTACATAAGAGAAAATTGGATGTCAGAAAGAATGTGACTTACTCTCTGAATATAAATCAAAATGGTTTTCTTTTCAGTTTAAACATAATGAAAAAAAGAAATCATATTCATTCTGTTAGGCGAATATGCTGAGACTTCTTTTCAAAGTACAAATTTAGTTGTTTCAAAAGATTGATATAAATGTATAAAAATCCAAATTTACATTCTTGCTGACTGCCTTTTTACTTTCATAAAATTATTGACATATGAAGTTGATTCTGACTTGCTTTTCATTTCACAGAAGTATTTTTCTTCCATTTTTTATACAGAACACATTTTCTTTTTGCCTATTATCATTTTGATTTAAATCCTTTGCTTTTTTGGATTGACTGGTTCTGATAAACTATTCCTAGTTCATCTTCTTCTGTTTGGCTCTGATGAGCCACAGTAATTTTGTAGCCTTTGCTACCTCGCCACCGCTTAGGTCTGTGTAATGAGGTATGCAGTGCCTTCATTTCTCCTCCTTTATGGTTTAATCCTAAAGAATAATGTGGAAAAGGAGATTGGTATTCTTCTACTTAGGAAATGCACAGATGTCCTATTAATAGCACACTGCTTGCTAAACTGTCCACTGTCACAAGAAGATTTCAGAGCCATGGTTCTATATAATTCATTCATCCTTTGCCTTTAATAAAAAAAGATTGCTCCAAATATGAGAGAATATACTTACACATTTGATGAGCATTCCATACAAAGTGAGCCTCCTGACATTCTTGAATAGTCAATAGCAAAATATAACATAATAGTTTGGTATCATAACATGATGCACAGATTCTGAATCATAGAATTTTTTTAGCCCTGTACTCATCTTTCCTGGCATCAAAAGTGACCTTGCTGCTCTAAGATGAAGACTAATTTATAGCATAAATACTGCTCTAACTGCACATTTGTTTGACACAGGGAACATAAAAAGTAGTGATGTATCTTCAAAAAGAAAAATGCAAAAGCATTTACTGCTCTTCCATGGTAGACTAGTAAAGTTTTTAGCCTGTGAAATGCATGTTGGAGTATAGAAATCAATCAATTTTTACTGTTCTGATGAAATTTTCAATTGAGTTCTGGACAACATTAAAGGCAGACGCATAGCTTAATACCTCATTTATCTTAAGATCACTTATCAGGTAACATAAACTCTCCAGAAGTCATATGAGAACCAAAGAGGAAAATAGATAACATTTATTAAGTGATTGACATACCCCTCAATTTTAAATACATAGTAAATTTAAACTTCACAAAAATTGAGATAGATACTATTGTTGAGAATAAAACACATGAATTGAACAACTTTTTCATGAACCTAGTAACACACTGTGTAAAAACTCAAAACTAGGTATTCCTATTGTCATTCCTATACTTAACCACTACTGTGTAATATGAGAAAACATCTTCAATACATAAATAAAAACGAATATCTTCAACACATTAAAATGTGCTGATGAATCAGAATAAATATTAAAAATTTCTTGTTTAAAATGTTTGGTTTTTCCTTATAGAGATTTAATTTTACTTAAGTTTATTGTCTTGCCCTTGCCATATACATTTACAATATACACCTTAACCTGTACTCTACTTCAACTTGCAATTTCTTAAATGTATCATGGAAATTCTTTTAACTATTGCACAGATTATTTTGACATGGGCCTGTCAGAATGAAGGGCACATTTCCACTGTCCTAAGAATATTCAGCAAATAACAAAAATGCATATAAACTGTAATATCAGGGTAGCAACAAGAAGACATGGGTAGAAAAGGGTGAAGAGA
Source organism: Fukomys damarensis (assembly GCF_012274545.1). Taxonomy (NCBI): domain Eukaryota; kingdom Metazoa; phylum Chordata; class Mammalia; order Rodentia; family Bathyergidae; genus Fukomys; species Fukomys damarensis. The sequence continues at coordinate 30,137,913 of NW_022900936.1, forward strand.
GGGAGTACCTGAGTAGACTGAACTTTTTCAAACTTCACACACAGAGTTAATCCTTTCTCTTATCCTAATTTCGCACAATATTGTTGATCCACTTTGAATATTATATCTAAGACATTCTTAGGGTCTCCTAACTTATTACAAATTATTTAACTCACAAGAAACAAAGTTTTACTTTTGTAAAACATACTTTCCAGTGGTTGTTTCAACTTTTGGATGAATTCTGGAGGTTCTTGCTCTCAATGATGGATATGAGAACACAGGAACACAGAATCCCATTAAACACTCACTCACATTTATTGTTATCAGTGGGTTCCAGAGTTGACATTTGGTTTCAACAGAATTGCTCCAGGGCACTTGACAAAAAATTAGCAGGCAAGAAAGGTGGATTCATATTAATTGGGTCATTTACTGATAACCTTGGGCAACTCTTGTTTTCTCCTTTTGTTTCATATTCCTTCTCAAATCTATCAGCAAATTAGGTTAAGATTTTCCACACAATATTTCTCAACATTTCAACTTTGCCACTGTTGGAAAAACATTCTCACCATACCCCTGACATATTGTGGTGGTCTCCTAGCTGTTTGTCATATTTTTTTGTTACTCTGCCATCACCTAGTTTATTTGTAATACATCAACAGCCAAATGGGTATAATTTTTTTAATACATAAACCAGATCATTATCTCCTGTACTGAAAATCTTATTTTTTTTTCAGAAGATTGACATGTCAGACTTTTGACCAGTAGAACTTTCAGATAATTTGTTACCACAGCAATAAAAATGAATATTATTGTGGTGATACTTTAAAAACCACAATCTAAATTTAAATTAGAGAAAAACAGTCATAAGGAAGTCTAAGAAATGTTCATCCACAGAAACACCAAGTTCACAATGGTATACGGACCAAAATGACTTTATGAGAAGTCTGCCATCCTTTCAAGAAGGTTTAGTAAATAAAGATAAGAAGGAAATGAATAACAGTCATATTAGTTGGAATGATAAAAAAAATCTATTACACTTTCCTTGTCTCATGTTCCTCCTCCAAGCTTATTCCTCGGTCAGAGAGTGAGAAAGTATGGGAGAAGTTCAAGCCTGGCTGGGCCAGGTGCGTCACACTCCTGTCTTCTGAGCAAACTCGAAGACCTCTCTGAGGCTCAGCTAACTTGCCTAAGTAAGTAGAGGCTGGGTCTAACAGGCTGTACCTCCTACCCCGTCCATGACTCCATCGCCTCGCCCACCAAACACCTAACCAATTAGAGATCACCCAACGTGACCTAGTAATATATAAGTTTACATAACCTATAAAAAAATGACATTTCATCAAGAGTTCCTCCCTTGTGGTTAAGCAATTGCAAGTTATATAAGCCTGCACATTTCCGCAATAAAACGGAAGTGTTCCAGAAACCTCCCCGGCGTCTGCCTGGTGATTCCACGCTTTAACCTCCCAGTCTGAGCTCCGGAACCAAACTCTGCAGACCAAACAGCGTATGACAACAAGAAAGGAGCATGTGTTCAATGTCCCATAACAAATGTGGCTTGGTAAAAGATTTTTTAAAAAATAATAATTGTGAAAACACAACTCACTACAACATATATAAATGGAAAAATAACTGTTGAAATGTGAGGGTGTTGAAAATGGTTTAAACGTTTAAAATAATTATTCTTTCTAAACATTTATATGAATTCAAATAGTAGAACATTAGAAGTGTGAATTCCTAACATAATGAATAATTTATTTATTTATATAATTTGATAATTAAAAAATAAACTACTTGGTATTAAATATCTAAGTGTTTTAGAATGATATTGAGAGGTAAAATGTCAGAGAATGGCATCATCTCTGATTATGTATTGTATGTATACCATTTATATATGAAAAATTGCTGACTCTAAAGTTCAGTTGAAAATATAACTTAGAAGAACACTCACATTTGCATGTTTTCTGACATATTTTTTAGTCTTTAAAATAAAAGGAGATGATATCTAGCATTTGAATAAGGCTAAGTGCTGATGGGAGAAATTTGGTCGTTAGCTGCTTGAAATCTACTGAAACACTGCTGTAGGCATCTCTGCCCCATTGATAGAATTAGTAAGTCAGTCCACCTTCTATGACTTGAGGGAACCATAAAAAACATCTATCAGTGATGGCAGGCAATGAAGGAAAAATTGTATGCAATGTCACATGGCTGAATATAGGAAAAAGATGTATGGTAATGAGAGTTCAGGCAGACAATTGCAGGTATAGGATTATTTAAAATGATTGTCAAAGTAAAATTATACACAATCAGCCTTTTCAATTTACTTTTTTGATTGAAAAGAGAAAGTTTTTATTTCTTAGAGATAATGTTTAGGTCAAATCTGACAACTTGAATAATGATCCTTCGATGTAATAATTCTAGCTGACTGGACAGAGTATCTGTCAGTCAATGACGGAATGACCATACTAAGAGAAGAATTTTCCCTAGAGTCTAATGTACCTAATGTTGCAAAAGGAATGATTAATTATTTTTTGATAGTAACAGTGCCAATATTTCCAATGCTGACATTATTATATGTATATAAGCATATAAACATTTTCTAAGCATCCAATCAGTCTTTATGTTCTAAGATACAAAATTAGAATTCTACCTCTGCACTTTTGCTTTTCAATACACACACGATATACTATTATATCACTGAAGTTTTACTTGACATTAATACATTCATTATGTTTTCATGTATCTACCTTTTTAATGTGATCAATTAAAGTAGCAATAAGTGATTATTTTATATCTATAAAACTGACATATGTAAAAAAAAATTTGTAGAACTGGCTTATATTAATCATGAAGACTACTAGAAGGATGCTTATATTACAGAAATATATAATATAAAATATAATGTCAAAAGTTATTTTTAAAATGTCAAGAGTATTGAAATACATTTCATCATACAGGCATCTTGAGAACCTCATTGAGATGCACAGACCTGACCACATAACACATAAGTGTTAACCAGATTAAAGTTTTAATAATGAAAGTAGTACATGAATATACACATTCTTAAGGTTTAGCTTTAAAAGCTAAACATTTAAATTAAATATGAGTTAGAGTCTAGTTGTATAGTCACCACCCAAATTAATGGTCTGATGATTTTCAGTGATTAATCACATTTCCTTATATTGGATTGGGTCCATAAGGTGTATTTTGGCAATGCATTTATACCTAAATTTAAACCTTTGAATTCAATAAATTCAAAAAACATTTATTGAACAGTAACTGTACAATAAACTTCAAGTTCAGAAAGTTTTTTTTGTTTTTTTAGACCTTACAACAGACAATTGGGCACTAACATTAAATAATTGAGTAAAGAAGGATAACAGTAGTCCAAATTTTGTTCTACTTAGGTGACAGGCTAATTAAAATTAGTATTTTTGATTGTGGATATACATGTGAGACTGGAAATTAAACATGAGTCTTTTTTTCATAACACTATCTACCAGGGAACATTCACCCTGAAAGAGGCACTAACTCACAAAATATTTGCAAGGACTTGGCAGTTGACCATTTGGCTCCCTAGCTCCCTACCTTCCAAGCTCCCTAGCTCCTTAGCTCCCTTTATGATCAGCCACACCAGTTCTCTCATCTTGAGAGAAGAGGAACTATGGCAGTAGGGATGGAGGCTATGTCTAAATCCAGCAAGATGAACACATTTGTCAAAGCTGATCTAATGATCTGCTGTGAAAATCTCTGGTTCTCGATATGATACCACCTCCTAAAGATGCCACTTAGTGGAAAAATGATTTTTTAGGCACCAGTTCATTCTGGCAGGAAAAAAGCTTAATTTGACTTGAGTTTGCCGTTTTCTTCACTTGCCTTCTGCTAGGATTACTACTGCAGGACTTCTACCAGTGCAGAATTCCATATTTTATTGCACCACAGCAGAGTAGCCACTTAATAGCAAATAGATATGCCAGAACCCAAGGTCACATCCTACACCACCTAGAAAAGATACAGTTCTGAGAGAGCCTTTTGCGAGTTTTCAGAAGACACAAATAAAGGGCCAGACCTAAAGCTTTAGTACTTCAGATGAGACACTCTGTTCCCTGAAGTGGTATACATTGGGAATCACAGACATTTATATAATGCCATCTCTCAAAAGGTAAAACTCCTGATCCATGAAACTCATTAGTGGTAGCAGCACAGGCTGCCATGCAATGTTTTCATGAATGCTGTTAGAAGTTGTTTTCTCTCTTCCTACAAATTTAGGATCATGAAAACAATTCCAACAGCAAATATTCCATTCAGGAATAGGCTATGAATTTCATGTTTAGACTTCTTTTGTAAAGAAACCATCTTTTAAAAAAGAAGTCTATATTCCATCAAGGATAATTGACTATGATGGTCAAGATATGCTACAACATATAGAGGCAGAGAGTAATTTCTAACATCTAGGTGGTCTATGCGAGTGCCTCTTGATACACTAATATCCAGATGAAGTATCTAGCAAGTTCAGACCCTAGCAACACAATGATCTGGGAAGCAGACCACTCTAGGACAAGGGTCTGGGTCATCCCATGTAGTAATCACAATGATAAGCTAAGAGGCTAACTAATCATAAAGAGAATCTAGAATGGACAATGGAATATAAAGGAGTAATTATTAACTATGATCTCAAGCCTCAGCATGGTGGGGCTACATTTCATCTGCCTAATTTTCCTCTTCTAATCAACTGCTATAAAGACAGTCCCTCAGAAATCTTGGTGCTTTTCTAAAAGAATTTATGCTAAAAAGTAGATAGAGTAACTCAAAAGATGGGCTTTGAAATAAAGTCTTTGTAAATAGGGAGGGGAGGAGGGGGTGAAGGGAGGGCATGGACAAGGGGAAAAAATGAGAACCAAGACCTGTCATGTAAAGGTGCAAGATCCCAATGATGAATGTAACTACTGTACACCTAAAATGTACCAATAAACTCATTGAGAGAAAAAAAAGATGGGCTTTGATGAAATTATGCTCTCACTTTTCTATATTCATTCACCTTCTAAGAAAAACATTTTGTCCTTCTTAGAAGGCTGTTAGCAAAGAGTTTTCACCTCTGTCTTCCCTTAGGAGGTAATTTAGCCTCAAAGACCCATGCCATGGCTGGCCATACATACACTATGTGCTCTAAATCAAATGGCTGATTGATGCAGAAAGCTCTGACTGTATCTGTCATTTCCATAAGTGTTTACCCCCAAAGCACATTTAGTAAGCATCCTAAATGCCTATTCTCACTGAGGGTCAGCTTGCAGGGAAACCAGCTTGGAGTACCATATAACAGGTTATGTTAAGGTAATCTAAGCACTCTCTGATGATTAGAACCTAAGAATTTGGATAATTCAACTTCACAAATCCTCCTTAGCTCTTTCCTTTCTCTTTCCCTCACTTGTCTCTTCCCATTATCTTTTCTTCTGATTTTTTTAGTATTTTTCTGTTCTTTCAAGCAAACAATCTTCTGTTTTTTATTCTGCCCTTCATTACTTTCTTTCTATATTTTTCACTTTCACAGAAACACTCAATATAGAAATTTAGTGTCATAAAATATGTTACCACAAAATTGCATATATACCCATTTTTGCCTGCAAGAAAATCCTGTATTCCAAACTAATGTGAGCCGTATATCACATACGACATATTGAAATTTCCTGTAATTTAAAATAACATGGACGCCATCAGCTGGTAAGCAGCAGAGAATGTAGCAAATATCCCAGGTAAAAGACAATGTGGAATGATTTTTATTCCAGTTTTCATTGTACTTTGTTTATATAGTCTCTCTTTTGTCTCTTTCAATGTGTTACTATAATAATCATCATTTTCTGAATATGCTTAAAATTTGAGCAGTGCTTTGCAAGTTTAAAATGCAAAGAGCAGTCTTGTTTTTACAGGTTTTCTATAATAATACTAAGAATGAGTCACTCATCCTGATAGTGGCCTTCTAAATTACTGTGAAATAACTATGGATGCTATTACACACACTTAGAGATGTGATTTAAATTCTCTGGAACTCTTCTGTACTCTGAATGAGAATTAGCAGCTTTGAAAGATTTAACTTCACATTGAAAAACGATCAAAGCAAGGAGCAAAATGAACTTGAGATGATTCATCAGGACTGAGATCTTGAAAGCTTTTGAAGCCCACTGAAACTTCCAAAATGTTTCAGTCTCTTACAAATTTACTACAAGATAGGTAATTTGACTATCCTTATAAATACCTACTAATTACAGCTTTTTCTTTTATATCATTAAACTGTCATTCTTTGACTATATATTTTTTTTAAATCAAGAAGAAAGAAGGAAAAATGTTAGTCACACTTTAATTATTGCTTGCCAGAGCTTTTCCTCGGTGAAATTGTACCTTGTAAAGGAAGCGGACTACTGCCAGTACTTAGGAGGTTTTGTCCAGTGGAATAAGAACTAGGATCAAAACCTAGTCTTTTGCAAAAGACTCTGACAGCATCATTTTCTGCTTCTTTTTGGCTAGCTATTCCCTGCAGCCTCCTTGATTCTCAGTGGGTTCACACCACCTTCATGTGCTTAACTGGCAAGGATGCTTTGGAACAACAGGGAGATACGATTGAAGGTGCTAAGCCATGTCTCAGAGATGCCAAAAGCTATGGACAGGATGTGCATCTTTATAAGTCTGTCACTGAGAGCCCTGTGGGAAAATCTGAGAGCAAATTTGAAGTCAAAAGAACAAAGTGTTTTGGCAAAACTACAAAATAAGCTAATGGAATTTATAAAATCATGGTGGTATGCAAAGTGATATGATCATTGACTGCTTGAAATGAAAAATCAAGTAGAAGTTTAATTTTATTTATTTTTTTCAGCTTTAATTGAGTTTATTGGTACATTTTAGGGATACAGTACAGTTATATTCATTGTTGGGATCTTGTACCTCTATATGACAAGTCTTGGTTCTCATTTTTTCCCCTTGTCCCTGCCCTCCCTTCACCCCCTCCTCCCCTCCTCATCTACAACCACTTTATTTCCATCTTTTCATTATCTCACATTTTTTTCTTTTCCCTTTTTACCTTTCCCCTAACCGTCCCATCTTCACTACACGTTTAGCTCCTTTCTTCCCATTTCTCAATGTCAGTAATCTTATTAGGATCTTCTGCATTATTGCAGATTATTCACACCAGAGAATCTATTTGGTATTTACACATGTGCACCTTATTTATTTCACTTAGGAGTATATCTTCAATATGTATCCATTTTCCTATGAATGAATCTATTTTCTCATTCTTTATGGCTGAGTATTATTCCATTTTATAGAAAAACCACATCTTCTTTATCCAGTTTCCAATTGATGGGCAAATAGGCTGTTTCCAAGTTTTAGCTATTACAAACTGTGCTGCTATAAACATGGGTGATATGATTCTTTTAGTTCTTTTGGAAAGACACCCAGCAGAGGGATGGCTGGGTCAAATGGAACCTCCAGTTGAAGCTCTTTGAGGTATCTCCATATTGATTTCCATAGTGGTTGCACCAGTCTGCACTCCCACCAACAATGGAGAAGGGTTCCTTTCTCCCCACAACCCTGCGAATTGACAGATTCAGTAGAGTATCTGCATACAAGATAAACACCCAAAAATCAGCAGCCTTCTTATACACAAATAACAGACTCACTGAGAGAGAAATAAGGGAAAAAAATTCCTTTTACAATAGCATCCATAAAAATGAAGTATCTAGGAATCAGTCTAACAAAAGAAGCAAAAGATCTCTACACTGAAAATTACAGCACTCTGAAAAAAGAAATTGAAGAGGATATAAAAAAATGGAAAGATATCCCCTGCTCCTGGGTAGGAAGAATCAACATAGAGAGAATGGCCATACTACCAAAACTGCTATATACATTCAATGCAATGCCAATTGAAATTCCAACACTATGTTTCACAGAACTAGAAAAAAAGAATCCAAAAATTCATTTGGAACCATAGGAGACCTAGAATAGCAAAAGCCATCTTAGGCAACAGACACATGGCAGCGTGTAGAACACTTCCCAATTTGAAACTATACTACAAAGCCACTGTGATAAAAACAGCATGGTACTGGCAAAGAAATAAGCCTGAGGATCAGTGGAAGAGACTGGAAGATACAAAAACAAATGCAGATGTACTCAGCTACCTCATCTTTGACAAAGGAGCTCACCATCCTCAGTGGAGGAAAGATAGCCTCTTTAATAAATGGCGTTGGAAAAACTGGATCTCAACCTGCCACAGATTAAAACTAGACCCTTATGTTTCACCATGCACTAAATTAAAATGCAAATGCATTAAAGATCTAAATATTAAAACAGAAACATTAAACTTGCTGGAGGGTAAGTTAGGCAGAACTCTGGAAGACATTGGCATAGGAAAAGACTTTATAAACAAATCCTCAGTAGCACAGGAACTAGCAGATAGAATCAACAACTAGGATCTCGTCTTATTAAAATGCTTCTGTACTTCAAAAGAAACCATCAGGAGAACTAAGAGACAACCTACAATGTGGGAAAAAATTTTTACCAGCTGTTCCTCAGACAAAGGGCTATTATCAAGAATATATAAAGAACTCAAAACAATCAGCCCCCCAAATATAAAGACCCGATTCTAAAATGGGCATCCGAAATGAACACACATTTCTCAGACAAAGAAGTAAAAGCAGCAAGTAAATATATGAAAAAATGTTCTACATCACAGATCATTCGAGAGATGCAGATGAAAACAACACTGAGATTCCACCTCACCCCACAAAGGATGGCTGCTATCAAGATATCACACAATAACAAATGTTGGCGGGGTTATGAGAAGTTTGATTTTAGAGCTTAGAAGCTATAAGTGTCACAAGTGAAAGTACAAATATTTTCTTTACAAAAGGACTTTCTGCTAAGATGGACATAATTCTGTTCCGATTATAAGCCATCACTTAACTGATTTCCAGACTTCATAGTTTTATTTATTTCAGGTTTTTTAAATTTATGAACCATAGTATACTCTGATAATTGTTACAGAACTTATTTGAAAAGCTATGTTACTTTATTATTAACAAAATTACTACAGAAATGCTCCATGAAATAAATGCAGTGAGAAAAAAATTGAAACATTTATTGGATTATCTTGTGAATCTTTATTGACATGGTCCTGCAGCACAGTGCCTCAGATTTCCTATTTATAACAATAAAAACAATTTATCTCAGCAAGTACTCCTATTCTCATCTTAGTTAGATTTGATTTTGTTATTAAATAATCTTCCATTTGCAATTATACTATATGCTCACCATTTCTCCTGTATGCCTCCACAGTATTTGTTTAAGGGAAATCTTATGTGTATAATTTTGAATGTCCTAAGATAGTTTCAAATTCAATATCTTCCCTATAAACATGAGCTTTTTTTCTACCGTCAAGCAAGGACTGAAACCAAATATTTTAGGAAAAGTTGGCATTATTTTCTGATTCTATAATAAGTTGAATGTTTGCACTGGTTCATCAACAAACACTTTAAACATTATGTTCTAGGTTTGTTACAAGGGCTTTTAGTACCAAAACAGATTATACTTATTTCATTGGGATATCTATCTGGGGCATGTGAAAGTATCTTAGTCTCTCTCTCTCTCTCTCTCTCTCTCTCTCTCTTCTATCTTAAGGGTTTCAATCTTAACTATATTGTAACATACAAAAGAAACAAGTTTGTTTGTTTCATAATCATATCAACAAGCATATCTTATAATCAGACAAGTAATATTGAATTGTTTCAACTACTTAAATGTAAATTCTATCTGTATGACTATTTTAGCTCTAAATACACACTTTATGCTGAATTGTCCAGATGCCAAAGTCCATGGATGATTTTCTGTGAGTGGAATGCCTGCCCTTCCACTGTTTTATGCAATTCAGATATTTGCCATACGCCTCATCTGAGCTGTGTTGTGAGAAGCTTGGCTCTGGAACTCAGTCCTACTAGGATGTGCTGCCATGCAACAGACCAAAAGACAATGGGGCAAACTGACACAGACTGAAACCTCCAAATTTAGAATCTAAATCTTTTCTCTTCAAAACTTTATTTATCTTAAGTGTTTGTAACCCTGACAAAAAAGGGTAACACAGAAACTCCTTTGGGAAACCAAGTTTCTGCTTTCTTGGTTCCTATAAGAAGATTGCTTTCTTCTATGTCTTCCCTCCTGATTTCGTGACAGGCACATGTTTTAGTATCTTGTTCAACTTGACATTATCTTCTAGGGTTAGATTCAATTCTTTCTTCCCTTCCCTGACAAGGTAGGAAGTTTCTTCTGGATCCTCTGCTACGACACTGAACTAAATTCCACAGAGTGAACTGTGTGTGTTGAGCAGACCTGCACGTAACTTCACTGAAAAAGGCAGTCTCCTTCAACCTTGGAGTTTACTGAACTCTCACTCTGTGAGGTGACGTCCTATAATCTCCCCTATGGATCTTATATGTTTAATGCCACTCTAAATTTCCCATGAGATCAAAAACAAACAAAATTCAATCCTTTAGGCAGACTTTCTGTAATACAAGGTACCATAATGATAAATATACTTGACCAATAGGTTATACGAAGGTGATCAAAAAATATGGCGACTATTTAAATAAATAATCATTGTAATAAGACACATTGCCATTAATCCCTCTCAAAATCCTGCTCTCAGCTTTGAAGACTCTCATCTGATTGTTCTTGCAACTTTATAAAGTACCTCAAGAAGTACTCTTCCCTAAATGTATTCATGAAGTATGATTAAACCTATGGTGAACGTTGCTGCCAGGAAAGACAAAGGAAAGACATTCTTTTGAAAACACAACAGTGGGTCCTCATCCACCTTATCTACCTCACTTAGTTTGGTGTAACTTCTGTCTGCTTGTCAAAATTGAAATGACCAGGAAAAGAAAATGTTTATAAGGAAGATTAATAGCTATTGATCTTTTATTGTAATAATTATTTTTATGTGAATACAGAACATATTTTTTCAACCACATCTCATAATGCTCTCTCTATTGGGGAACATTAAATATTTTATTTGTTATTTTACATAAGAAATGAGAAAATAATATACTTAATATAGATTACCACTGTTATTGAATATATAATAAAATTAATTTTGTTTTCTTTTTTTTCCAGCTTTAATTGAGTTTATTGGTACATTTTAGGGATACAGTACAGTTACATTCATTGTTGGGATCTTGTACCTCTACATGACAGGTCTTGGTTCTCATTTTTTCCCCTTATCCCTGCTGCCCTCCCTTCACCCCTTCCTCCCTTCCCCATCTACTGAAATTATTAAGTTGTGTTACATAATGGAATATGATGAATTTGAAGATTTCACTCTGATTACTTTTCATTATAGATACTGTATAAAATATTTGTGAAAAATGTGTAGATGTAGATTAAAGTATAATTATAATAACATACTGCAGGAATATTAATTCAAGGCATTTTTGCATATTTGTGAGATACTGTTCACATAATCAAATCTTTCATATAATACAAATAACATTTTACATATAATTTTAAACTCAGTGTAATACTTGTTTTTGCTATGTTGTATTATGTAAAATGTTCTCCTCAATAATCTCCTCAGTTTCCAGTTTAAATTTGTATTAATTCTCCCTTTGTATTAACTATGTATCATTCATAAAACCACATTATCTTGTGTAATTCTATATATGATAATTGTTGAAATACAATGTAAGACAAGTATTAGAAGATAAAATATTCTTTGAAATGTGTGTCTTCTTCAAACAAAACACAAAACAACAAATCTAAATTGTGATCAGAGTAGTTTTTAAGATCTTATATCTTAAAGAATATCAAGAACAGTGGTTGATATTATAAAACACAGTATGAATTGGGAAGTCTGCTGTAACCCTTATAGAGATAAACACTTATAGAGAAACCAAAATTCCAGGGAGAAGTCTAGATTAATTAAAGATTTAAAAGCATGAAAGTGAGATATATTTTGTCTTCCAAAGTTTCAAAATGGATCCTGGGATCCAAGAGAGGCAATGTTGAGAGATGATGGAAGCTCTAAATGACAAGGCTGCATTGGAGGTCTTTGAAAGAGATAAATGCTACACTCTAGGCAGTACATTGTTTGTTTTGTAAAGGTAGTAATACATGGAAGAAAATGTCCTTGGGAATTGAGATTTATGGACCTTTAGTTCTTGTTGTCCTTAGTTGAAGTCAGGAGTTACCTTGCCAGTTAATAGAGAAATTGGTTAATGGCAATCTTAGTTGACACAGGTGATGCTCCAAAAATCTATTTTAAAAATTGCATCTTATTTCTTTCAGCTCTAGGGAAAACAATCCTAACATTCATATGGAACCAAAAGAGACTCAGAATAGCAAAAGTAATCCTGGGCAACAAAGCAGGACAAGAAGTATTAAAATCCCAGATTGAAGTTATACTACAAAGTTACTGTAATTAAAACAGGATGGTACTTGCACAGAGACAGGCATCTAGAACAATGTAACAATACCAAGAAAGCAGAAATAATCTCAGACTCATTCAGTTATTTGATCTTTGACAAAAGGGCCAAAAACATACTTGAGGAAGGATAGCCTTTTTAATATGTGGTGCTGGGAAAATTTGATATCTATATGTAGAAGATTGAGTCTAGACTCACAATATTTCAGCATGTAATAAAGTAAAATCACAAAGAACAAAGACCTAAATGTTAAAATAGAAACACCTAATGTGCCAGAAGGTGAAATAGGTAAAGCTCTTGAAGACATTTGTAGTCAAGCACTTTCTGCACAGAACTCAAATGACACAAGAAATAATAATGACAATCAACAAATTGAATCATATCAAATCAAAAGACTTCTGTATAGCAAAGGAAACAATTGACAGAGTGAAGAGATAACCAACAAAATGGGAAAATTTTTTTGCAAGCTATTCTTTGCATAGAGGACTAACATCGAGAATGTAAAATGAACTGGGTGTGGTGGCACATTACTGTAGTCCCAGCACTTGAGTGGCTGAAGCAGCAGGATCTCCACTAGTTTTGAGGGCAGCTTGGGCTACAAAAGTGAGGCCTGTCTCCAAAAGCAAGCAAACAAACAAAGAGACAGGCAGACAAACAAAAAAATATAAGAAGATGCACCAAATAAAAGACCCAATCAAAAATGAACAACTAAAATGAGAACAGACACTTCTCAAACATACAAATGGCTAATAAACACATGAAAAAATGTTCAACATTGCTGAACATTAGAAAAATCCAGATTTAAACAACTAAGAGATATCATCTTACTTTAAAAAAGAAGAGCTATCACCAAGAAGTAAAAATATAACATAATGTCAAGGATGTGGGAGAAAATGAAAATGAGAGTAGAGATTCCTCAATAAAACTAAAACTAGAAATTCCATTTGATAGAGCTATTCCATTTTCAGGTATCTTCCCAAAAGAGTTAATCATCATATTACAAGGACATATTTATACCCATTAAATGTAGCAGCACAATTTATGATAGATAAATCGTGTAAACAGTCTATATTTCCCAAAACAGATGGATAAAGAAAATGTGGTATTTATATACCAGATTATACTACTCCACGATGAAAAAGATAAACTCAAGGTATTCATAGATAAATAGATGCAACTTGAGACCATAATATTAGGTGAAATAAGACAAACACAAACTTAAATACCACCTAGCTTATCTTACATGAGAGAAATGACATAAATATAGGGATAAGAAAGGTGAGAGAAAGGGGATGAGGAGAAAACTCATTGAAGGGAAAAATGATGCAAACAGATCTTTGAAAATAGGAAGGAGACCAAGAGTTGGAAGGAGCAAAGGTGAGACTAGGGGTAAGGATGAAAACAAAAAGAAGAAAAAGGAGGAGGAGGAGAGGAAGGGGAAGAGAAAAAGGAAAAGGAAAAGGGGTAAAGGGGAGAGGGGGAAGGAAAAGGGGAAGAGATGAGAAAAGAAGGAAAGGGGAAAGGGGGAAAGGAGAAGAAGGGGAAGCGGAAGGGGAAGAAAAAGCAGAAGAAGCAGGAGAAGAATAATTACAATGTATTATGCAGATGTACAAACGCCCTAACGTAAATGTAACCATGTACTACAAGCATGTATTACTAAGAACATTTTAAAACTAAAAAGAGCATATTGTGGTAAATCTGAAATAGAAATGGTTTGCAAGGTGTTATTTCTACATTACTGCAGTTCCCTTCTGTTTGTTCATTCGCCCTGCCATCCATTCATCACAAGGACGCATGTTATCAGACAGACTAGCGAGTTCCATCTTGGCACATAAGTACCTACCTGCATACTTTGATCATGCCCCCATCTCTACATGATCTCACCTTACTTTCATGTCATACCCCCTCCGAGTTTCTCAAGGGAATAAGAATATGCAATATTGGATTTTCTGTCTGACTTATTTCACTTAGCAAGCTGGTCTCTATTTTGATACATTTTCTTTCAAATGACACGAGCCCATTCTTATCTATAGTGAATAATGTTTCATTGTTATGTGTTAAATATTTCCTTTAACCAATTATCTGTCAATGGATAAGTCTGGTGTAGGTTTTACTGTAAGGATATTCTGATTTAACTTTCTAAGTATGAGATAGTGCCTGAAATTAAATGCTGAGGTCATACTTGGGTTCTTCCTTTCGGAAACGGTGCCTTTTTAATGAAAAAAATAACTGTCCTTTTAATCCGCTTTTTAAAAAACTTAGAAGTAACCTAAATTGTTACTGTTTGTGGACTTGATCAGAAAGAATCTCTATAATGCAAGAAATAGTAAGAAAAAAATAAATATGAAGTGTCTAGAAAATCTTAAATTACTAATTATACGTCTTATAAATGTTATTATTACTTGTTTTACAACATAACAAATTTAACAATGCTATAAATGTTTCTAACTTTTCATTGATGGAATCAATAACAACTTCATTATCCCCCCATCTTCTGTCCCACACAGGGACAAGCAGCTCAGAGAAGTACAACAGATTTAGTGATAGGAGATAGAGACAGAGACAAAGACAGAAACAGAGATAGAGAGCTAGAGATAGAGGTACAGACAGAGCTAAGGTTAGAGATAAAGATAATATAGAGAGATTGAGATTCTATTAGGGAAATAGAGATGGGGAGACTGGGTGACAATGAGAGAGAGACACAGAGAGAGAGAGAGAGAGAGAGAGAGAGAGAGAGAGAGAGAGAGGAAGTTTTATCATTTGGATACAGCATAGAGCAACCTTGGACATTTCACCTTTAAATAGAAGTCAGCTGTCAACAGCCAAAGACTAATGGTAGGGACAGTTTCCACAAGTATTGAGAAAAGAACATTGTAAAATTCTAGTATTACCTGTAAGAAACGCTAATCCCTAAGCCTCCTGGAGAAACAAAAAAGAAGAAAAAAAAAAAGAAAGAAAATGAATTATCAGTTGTTGATAATAATGACATTCCAAAATATTGAGAAAACATTAGTGTGAAAAACATTCCCTAAATTTTACTGGAAAAAAGTATCCTATGTAGCAAAATGGATGTTGTTGTATAAAAAAACTTCATTATGTATTTTTGTTTACATGAGCTTGGGGTCATTTATAATTTATCACTTATACTGGGCAGAATTTAGATTAGAAATTATCTCATAACATAAAGTACTCAAAGAGAGTAAATTTTTAAATGTATCTTCGTATTAGAGATACTAAAAAACCTGCCAATATTTGAACAGTAGAAAAGTGAAAATGAATTGAAATTTCAAATTGTTATTTGCATACAAAACTTTTAGAAAATGTCTCATCAGGAAAGAAAAAAAGATCACATTACTTTCAATGGAGACTCTGCAACTAAGGTATAGGATATTTTCCGAAGATATCAGTTAATTAAAATAACTCATAGTTTAAGTTCAGCTGGTTTAGCAAATTTTCACAAATATGTGTCTTTTATGTTTCCTGTAAGTACATAAAGTAGATTTAAACCTGCCAGAATTATAGCGGCAGAAAGAGAGCTATGGTTAATGATCCTTTATATGGGGATGGGCAACAGAATCTGAAGCAAAATCATTTTACCATACCACATAATATAATTTCAAATAGTAATATAGACAAGCATAACACTTAACTGATCTTTGATGGTAACATAGAAAACGGCATGTCAATTCATGTTCTAAAATTAAACTCTAACACTAATTGTGTACAATTTTATGGACCTCACTACACTATAGAATGTATCAAACATACCTAAACCTTCAGGGCTCTATTTTTGGACAAAAACATAAGTGTACAGCATCCATTCATTTAAGCTGAATTTTTGGGTGAACGGGTATTTTTAGATTAAGACTTAAATAGAACAGGACACAGAGGAATCACCATTCATACTGATATTATTCAGATATAATTAGAAAAAAACACACCCTTTAAGACCAAAAAAGTAGTGAACTTTATTGTACTGTTAATATTTACAATCATCTGTGTACTCTACTTGTTCTCAATTTTAATAGGCAAATATACACAGTAAACAATAACAGATGCCAATTAACATAATTGTTCAGAAAAAATAAAATTAATGCCTTTATTACTCATAATGTATTCACACAAATGTTTCATTAGCTTACTAATGTAATATTAATAAGGAAAATAACAAAATTGTGCCTGTCCTAACAATTGTGAGCTGCAAGCTAATCATGAAATCCCTATTCCTCTTTCACTCGTTTTCTTCCATACAGGTTTTCTCTTAGGTTCTCATTCATAGATCACAAAAGAACAATTTAGGTTACTTCAAGAATTAATTAGACATTTGTATGAAAGCCACTAGAACAACTGCTCCCCCTATGAGTTCATAACGCTGTTTAATTTGCTCTTGTGTTTTCACTCAGAGAAGCTGGCAACACCACAATAATGCACAGCATGCAGACAGTCAGCCAAGTTTCCGACCAAATTGTTCACTTCCATTTCCTATGCTCATTTCAGAGTAATACCTTTTAGCCTTATCAGTGACACAGCCGGGACATTCTTCAATCATAATGAAAAATGACTCAAGGTAATGTTCTCCCTGGCAATCTTTGAATGTTCCAGCAACACTCACTGTCTTCTTTTGGAAAAGTAGTTCAATTCTCTCTGCCTTCGGATAGAATTTAAACTGGATTGACTCGGTGCTTAATAATTCATCCAGTAAGTATATTTCTTAGGTTTCATTTAACTCAAGTAAGATGTAGAGTACATTTTAATTCATCTTTGAAACTAGTGCACATGGATAAATATCAGATTAGATTTAAACTAGTTTTTAGATTTAACTAGAACATTGACCCTGAGATAATTCCATTCTACTATCTTGCTTTAAATTACAGAGGCATACAAATACACCTTCTTAATATTTTGCATAGATTCTGCCTCTTGCATAGATTCTGCCTCTTTCATATTTCAAAAATATTCAATACTGAATAATGCCTAAAATTTTTCCCTCACAAGTATTAAATTCCTCAAAAATCTGCAATTTGCTACTCAAGGAAAGAATTCCACTGCCTAACACTCAAATGTAATGACAACATTTTTTCTTTGTGATGCCAACACCTGGGCCCATCCATGAGGACAGCACTGTGCCATGCAGAAGGGAGAACAACAATTTCAACTGCACGTAGGTGCCAATGTGGGGCAGTTCAGAGTGCCAGCCTGTGGAACTCATCAGATAGCTGATCTTTTCTAAGAAAATCCTCTCAAGAGCAAGCAGTGCCAAATGAAAGCCAAATGCTTCAGTACTAAGCTTCACAGCTGCTGGTGCTCCTGGGCATTCACAACATCAAAGAACATTTCCTCCTCTATGCCTGGTTGCACTCTGCCTGAAAGCTAATCACTTTACATAAAGAAAAAAATAGATGGGATTATTTTGAAACACAGACATTATTTATTGCATCATGTGCCAATTTCTTTACATTTCTTATTAAATATTTTTTGTGAAATAGCAGATTCAACAATTCAACATAATGTGATTTTATTTATGTAGTAATAATTTATAAGTTCATCAAGAATTTCCTTGAGGATAAAGCATGAATGCTTTGTATGTGTGGGGGTCTGGGTATGTGTAAAATGTTTATACTATAACTAATACAAAAAAAATAGGAGATATTTCATGTGTAGAATCTGGCTTACACAGGAAACATATCATAAGTAGGTAACAGACACAGACTAAATCAAACCTGAGTAATATTGCTGTGAATAGTCAATACAAAGTCAATTGCTTTCGGCTACAGAAGCCAAAGACACTATCTTTGAAGAAAAAAATAGTTACCACTTTTGCACAGAAAGTAAAATGTTTTGGTGTTAGCAGAAAGGGATCTATGTGCTGTGTGTTTAGAAATTATATTAGGTAAATTTGGTTTTTCAGTGATGAAGAGGAGGATCAATTTTAAGATTTTCTTGGTTTGAAGTAGTGGAGGAATCTTATTTCAGCCGCACTAACAGCAGCTTCCTTTCTTATACAAAGGAAAGTACTTTGAGATATTATCGTTTTATCCACAGGGAAAATTCCATTCAGCAACAGCAAACACAGATGATTCCACTATATTTTATGGGCTACACAACAATAACTAGGTTACATAAACTGTGGTGTACAGAAAACCATATGAAACCAACCACCTTCCTTAGTTTTAGCTTTCTCTGTAGGGGAAGCCTTTATTACCAACCAAATTAAAATTATCTTTATAAATAAATCAGCATTTACCAGTCAAAGACACCAGAAAATCCTTTCACTTACTAATAAAAAAAATTACAATGATTTACTTCTTTCCTTAAAATAAAGTATGGATATCTTATGAAATAATGAACAAGTGATTAAGTTTTCTACTAAGCATTCAGAATACCTAAAAGCATGCGATTGAGACAGACAAATCTTGAATCTTGGGCAGATTACTTAAAGTATTTTTAGCTTCAGTTTCCTCATCTGGAAATAGAAATGGCAGTCCAGAGTTACTAGAAGTGTGAACATAAGGTAATAGTTGTAAGATATTTAACTCCCAATCCAATACTTCATTATTCTCAACACCTATAAGAAATTAATATACTAAGGCAACAATTCACTTTGATCATCATAATGTCTTTTCAAAATAATATTTTCTTTTAGTAATTATGTATGCTTGCTGCAAAATTTTAGAGAGTGAAAAACATAATGAAAAGCCAAAAAGATGAAAAACACAACTCAAATTATACTGAGATTTTTTAAAAAGTATGATTTGGTCTTGCATACTATTTTTCCTTCTTTCAATGCATTCCTTCATACAAAGTCAATTTGAACCTAATCTTTAGTGCTTATAAAAATGTGTTATGGGACCGGAGATTTAGCTCAGGGGCCCTGCATCGGCATTGCAAGCTCAAGGTCCTGAGCTCAATCCATGGAACAAAAAAAAAAAAGCATTACTTTGTACAGAAGGAAATTAACACTCATTTTTAGCTATATGAAATTCATCACCTAGAGAGATAATTAAATATTCTATATTCTTTGTACAAGATAAAACTTTTGCCTTGCATTCTAAAATTGCATTCAAAAAATTTTTATCCATGTGTCTATTAATTCACTGTTTAATCTACTTGTATGTTGTTATTATACACTTACAAAAGGCAAATAGTAATTAATTAGAGTAAAATTATTGAACACATTGGTTATTTTTAACACATTGATACAGCATATAACTTTGGTATACTAATACTTTTTAATGAATTCCTGCTGAAATTACACAACAAAAAATGAAAATGGCATTTTAATTCCGATTACATTTGCTTCTGCTTGAGCATGACACTTCTGTGGATATCATTACAACTATTTAATGATTTAGAGCATAAGCCAAATTTCCAAACAGCTATGGGGGAAGAGAACACATTAGAAGTACATTTGGTCATTAGAATACTACTGTATGTGTGTGTCAGCCTGTATATCTCACAGGAATTGGAACAAAACAAGAGAAAATAAGTGTTCTCTTTGATGCATATATTTGCTTTTGTTTTGAAATTTAACATACTTATGAATGCATTATCCTAGTCTTAAATATTGGAGAATGCAAAAGTATCTGTATGTGTGTTAAAGTCGATGCTCTATTATTTGATTTAATGGTGATGAAGATGTCAGACAATAGTCCCTCACAGCTGCTACAAGAGCCACTATTAAAATCAGTTTGAGTTTCCTCTCCTCTCCATGAGCTTGGACAGCTTCCAAGGGAGAAGACAAATGACAAATTGACAGGTAGCTGGAGGGCAAAGAAAAATAACAAGGTGATCTGAATAATCTATATGTGAATAATCGTCACTGCTCAGTAAAGAACTGATAGAAAAATATAGAAAACTTATAATTAATATTTTAAAATGGTAACTCTTTACTGCTGAGATAGATGAGGAAGAAACGTGCTTAATCCGTACTGAACTGCAGTGATAGGTGATTGATATTAATCTGCAAAAAGCATTTACTAAATTATCTTCATGATACTTAAAAAAAAAATGTCTGTAGAGTGTCATGGAAAATAATTCAAATTCAGGCAACAGAATAAGTACATTATGACAGGTTTAGGACATTGTCCCTCAGTTTAAAGCTAAAATTTTAGACCTTTTTGTGTCCATCATACTTCTTCATAACTGTCCATAAATATAAATTTCTCTCTACTGAGGATCTTAATCTCTTGAAACTCCTGATCCCTGTACAACTTAATAAATAAATGCTTTTGCTTTTTATTGTTAATGGGTTTGTAGTTACTACTGCTGCTGATGTAGGATTTAACCTTGAAAAGTGGGCACTTTCCTCCCACCTTAAAATTTCACTGGTCAAAACCTTCAAGAAGACTTAGAGAAAATTATTGAATATACTGTATTCTGTACCTTTGTTACTGAAATTATAAAACAGAAATACCTGTAGTGTTTACTTAATAAGGTTTTTGAGAGAATAAAATAATATATATCATATTCTTTTATTTATTCCTGTGTACCACACATGTAGCATGTCAAAATAAACATTTATTATTTCTGTCTCTATGGGTCACGAGATGAGGTGTGGATTAGTTGCATCCTCTGCTTTTGACCTCACAGCCTTAAATCAAAGCATGTGCAGACTCCCACATACTAGGAGCATCTATAGAAGGAGATCAGCTTCCAAGTTTACTCATTTGTTGGCAGGATACTTGGTGGGATGGGGTGAATGGGATGGGAATACTGTGGATCCTGGTTTTTTGCAGATGATTTTTGGTGGTAGCTCTGAACTGATTATTTTTTGAGAATTGCCCTAAGGACTGTGTTTACCTCCTGGGTATAGGGTCTCACAACATGACCTCTGCTTCTTTCAAACATAGTTAGCAAGAAAAAAGTCTCCAGATCAAGTCTGTCAACAAGAAATACAATACACCAAGAGATGAGAAGAATGAGTGAATTTAGTTCAGACTACCATCACCACCAAAATGGCGGGAGGGGGCTTGTACAGGACTGCGTCCAGTTATGACTTAGATGTTGCAATGAGACGTCTGTGAAACATGGAAAGGGATGACTGCATTTGGGCCCATGTGCAGACTCCTGGGAAGTCTCTAAGTTGGCCATTTCATACTTCCCAAGCCCTAGAGTTTGTGCTTTTCTTTCCCTTGAATGTGACCAAGATGTGTGACCTGTCTCTATGCAATATCATATGTCAAAGTAAAAGGATGTTGTTCCCATGATATAGTCCATTTATAGTTTCCTTGCAGTCTCAATGAACTAAGAAGACAAGTTAAGAAATCTTCATGCTAAGGAACTACAGGTGGACTTGAGGAACCGTATTTGTCCTGCAGGAGGCAAGGCTCACTTCCACCAACAAAGTAGCTTCACTTCACAGCCAACTAGAAACCATCACCATCACTCCTACTGCCTAAAGAATTTAATTTGTCAACAAAGGGTGTAACCTTGTGAATGAATTGATTCTCAAATCAGCTGCTAGATGGAAACATGACCAGACTAATACCTTTGAGTCTACTTTTGAAATCCTAAGCAGCATACTCAGCCAGACCACAACTAAGCCACTCACTTTGTGTTAATTTTTTATGTGGAAATAAAAATTATTTTAAAAACAACTTATTCATATCAACAATTCAATAAATATTACCTCTTAATAGTTTTTTTTTACAGAAATAGTAAGTCAGAGTTCACAAGAGATAGATATTGGGTTGAAAAAGTGTCTCTGTCATTTATTGATAAATGGCGTTGATGTAGATAACTTAACCTCTCTGATTCTTAGGTTTCCATATGTTTAATAAAAATAAAGGGAGAACATGGGCTTGGATACAGGGAACAGGTGACAATGCAAATTAGTACATGAAAATGCTACTCACACAAAGACCCCATACATGTTAGACTTTTTACTACTACAGAGATAAATATGAGTTGTTGCCACTAAAGTAGGTCTTCCCTTGTTACTTTATTTTTAATAGACAAATATTAGACAAGATGATTTAAAATAATCTGAAGATATATTAAGTACTTATTTAAAATTGTCACATAGGCAATTAAAAAAAAACTTACTCCAGTTTTAGACAAATTCTTGAAGGATTCACAATAAGAAAACCTTACATATGAATTATCTTACTGGTTTTTCAATAACTCAGAAGTTCTCGGTTATGTTTTAAAAGGCATTTGATTCCCAGTACCTAAGGTAAATTTGGTACAAGTTATATCACAGTGTAGCACAGATTCCAAGTAAATACACCTTCCCAGAGGGTCTCTGTTTTATTCTGACATGAGTAATCTTAAAGATCCTCCTCTTAAATTCTAGGAAAATAATTATTTGATGAATATTTATAACACAATAGTGTGTGACTTATTCCATGCTCTTTCATATCTAGGAAACTATCACCAAAATATAAATTTAATAAAAATTTTGGAAGAGATGATCGTAGAAAGTACTTTTCTATTTTTTAAATTATACAAATAATGCATGAAAATATTTTTCTGATAAAACATTTAAGGTGTACACACAAATATTGAATAAAATGAAAGTTTCATTTCATCCAAGCCTCACACATTGCATTGTCTCCTTTAACAACTGGAAAATTTTCATATTATATTTAAGGAAAATTTTCTATGAAGTGTGCATGTGTGTGACCACTGAGTAAATTTAATTTATACATGTAATAGAAAAATTCTTAGAATATAAAAGCTCTTTTATTTTAAAACAGTTTCTAGTTTATTTTATATTAATTTTTATCAGTTCTCTCAATTTGTTTTTAATTATACAGTGTATGACATATTATGGCAGTGTCATGATTTATGAATAGCCATTTGTTTTTTCAAATATTTTTCTTAAATACTTGGTTTTAATGAACAACTTTTAAAAATATACTGGCAAGCAAATACAATGTTAGGTACATAATGTATTAAAGTTGTACACACTTTAGTCAAAAATGTTTATATTTAAATCAAAAAGAATGTTTAAATTTAAATCCAAGTAAATATGACATTTAAATTTTTTTTTTTACCAAATGTCAGTTTAGCTCAATTAAAGACAGATAGTTGTCCTTCCATTTCTGTGGATTCAATCAGCCATGGGTTAGAAATTCTAAGATTATTGCTGACATGCACTTTACAGTTAGGCCTATGATGGTTGATGGCTGGGTCTGAACTGAACATTTACAGACATTTTTCTTGCCATTATTCCCCAACCAATGCAGTACAGCAGCTATGTGCATGGCATTTCCATTGTATTAGGTGTTATAAGCGATTTAAAAATAATTTAAGCATATGGGAGGATGTGGGTTGATAATATGCAGATACAATGCCACTTGATACAAGGAAGTCAAGCATCTGCAGAGTCTCATATCCACAGGGGGCCCTGGAACCAGTTCTCGACAAGTGCCAATGGATGACTGTAATGTACTTAATAGGGTAATTTTAAAATTATCTGTTGAATATTAATTTATTCTTTTTATTCTGGAACAAGTTCTCCAGCCCACATGTACTCAATAGCAATAGAGTTGGGTATGGAGACGGTGAGAGTGAGAACTGTCCTCCCAGAAAGAAGAAATATTTTTTCATAAATATTTAGAATTATTGGCCCTGGTAAATTTTATCATTCTTTCTGAATGAATCCTACTTCTGTACTCTCTGAACCTCAGGTTAGCTGTTGGCAACAGGGTCTAAATCTGTTCTCCTCCTATCCACTCCACACTATGGAGAAGTTAGTAAATTACTACTAGATGGTTATTGTGGTAAAAGAAAAAAAAGATGAGTTTTTTTCTTGGCACCCTCTTTCTGAGTGTGAAGACTTTCACAAATGTGATTATTTACAATTAAAAATGGAGGAATTCTGAGCAAACACGGACAATTGCAAATAGGTCATAAAATATATCAGTAATCAAAATAATTGCTTTTATAACCTGAATAAAAAAACCCTTAGCCCAAGCATTTGTCTCACATTAGCACTACAGATCATACACATTTTGATAAAAAGTAAATGCACTGATGATCACTGAGGCATTAATTTGGTATAGATTTCCTGTAGCATTTTCATCCTCATAATTTTTTCAACCATCAGATGGCTTTTTACTTAAGGGGTGCATAAATTAATGAAAAATTCTTTCTGTTGAATATTACCTACTATACAACCAATTTAACTCATGGCAATTCTCCTAAATTATATAACTAGAAATATTGAGTCATGGTTGGTTAATATTTATCATGGATGCAAGCTTTTTCTGTAAATTAAAAATAAATTTAGAATATTATAAGGATGAAACATACTAGTGTTAATTTTTCACATTAGAGTTAATCCAGTAAGAAAGAATTTGTTTAAAAATTATACATTTTTATAATAAATATATGTATTTTGCTTAATAGCCCTATAGTTTATACTGCCTTATATTTATCTAAATTTTGTAGGGTATTTTATTTACTTCATATTGCATTTTTATTAAATCACTATTTTATTTTAATTAATGATCAATGATTTGAATTAATTTTCATTGTGTTGTCAAGGATAGGAACCAGAGCATTTGCACTGAGCTACATCCCAAGAGAGGACTTGAACTTTTGATAACTTCTGGCTCAGCTCCTCAGAGTACTGGGATTACAAGTGTGCATCACCATGTGTGACTTCTAGTAAATAAATCAGCATGAGAGTAAAACTTTCAAAGTACAATATGAAAAAAAATAAATAAATGCTCATCAATAGAATTCATTTATGGTAATTTCACAGCAAACAATCTAGAATATAGACTAGAAATGGGACAAATGAATATTTGATAATAAATTTTTAATATGAAGAGGCAAATTTTTTGCAACATTCAATTTGACATTGAAATAAAATCATGGAGTATCAGTAATACAAAGAAATGTATAAAACCACAATAATAGATTAAGATAAAATATAATAACAAAAAAGATACAATAAATAAAATGAGAACAATAAGGCAAGAAAGAATGAGACCCTTAAAGAGTAAAAGAAATAGTAAAGTCTTTGGTTAAATGCTTCTGCTGAAATTTTAAACTTGATTTTGACTTCCAGTTTTGACCCATCTGCAGGAAACAGCAGTAAATCTAAGGTTCAGAAAAGGTTGAAACATTCCTAAGAAAAGCTTCACAAGAGCTAGATGGCAAAAGATGTCTCTTAATATAAGACAAAGTTAGCAATATTCCCCTAGCTTATAAAGGAATTGAAAGAAAATTTCAAATAAAGAAGTGAGTGGACAAAATATATATATTGTAATTTTAGGTTACAAGCTACAAGATAATTTCATGAATGTTTATAATCTAAAAGAATAAAATCAAGTAAGAGAAAACTGAGCATATAAATTCTTTTAAAGTCTAAAATGTTACTTCTTATAAGTATATGATCGACACAATTTTTTCTTAAATCAACATTGTCCATTTTGGTCTCAAAGAATTTGCATGGATAAAATTCAAATGAAGTCAAGCAAAGTGTCCTAAAAGTAACATGACTTACAAACACCCACACATATGAAAAATAGAAAATCTGAGGGAAAACAAGCAAAAAACTCTGGTACTAAAGTTATCAATTAAGATTTCACCAATTTTTAAGAAAATAAAAATGTTAGAAATATGAGCAAATGACTAAGATAAATACTGAACTGCAAAGTAGATCTTTTAAAGAACATAGAATTTTTAGCTATTGAGAAAAATTGAAATGAAGAATATATTTGAAAAAATGATAAACAGGAAACATATATTAAAAGAAATACTTACCAGAAACTAATAACCATTAGACATTGTTCAAGGTGCAAAATAACAGACAAAGACTTGGAGAACATAAATATATCAGCAATTAGGAAAGTCAGTGCAGGAAATCTGCAATAAATCTATTTGGAATTCCAAACCAAAAATAAATTGAAATTTGGATGAAGTGATTATTTAGAAAGAAAATAGCTTGAAAGCTTTCAGAAATAATCAGAATAATTTACCAAAAATACAACAAAAATATAGCTATTAACAGAAGTCATCCAAACTTAGCCATGCCATAGTAAGACATCAGGATCCTAAAGTCATAGAGTTACTAAGAGCTTCCAGAACTAAAGGGGCAGCTAATCTTCAAAAGAGTTCACTTGAGTATTCATACAAAAATAGCAGTAATAATAGAAGCCATGATGAAAGTGGGATAATATTATTCAATATACAAAAGTAATATCACTATGAAGACATAACTCTGTACTGGTTGGAAGTATCTCTTGAGATTTAACAAAAAATAATTTTTTTTTCTAACATAAACTTCAGGTTTCATGTAACAATCCATTAATAGAATAGGAAAAAGAGAACTCATGACATCAGGGGGAAACTTGTTGGAGCCAAAGTTCTGGAGTGTCTGAACACATAGATAATGGTGCACCAGTTTATCATAGATTATGCTTCAATTAACCTTAACATTACATATACTTAAATTATTTTTAAAGTTTCAATTTGCTCATGG
>NW_022900936.1:30165066-30207791 GCF_012274545.1 Fukomys damarensis
ATATATCTATCATGTGTGTGTGTGTGTGTGTATATATATATACATATATATGTATGAATATATATATATATATGTATATATATATATATATACATGTTGATCAGCCATTAGCCAACAGTGATCCTCATATTGTGACCTATGATCACAGAACAGGCACTGTGGATAACATTGTCTGTCTCTAAACCACAATACAGTGATCTCTGAGAATCTTCACTGTCATTAAATGAAAGACAAATGGTTGAAATGGTGGTAAGATGTGAGATACTTGAAATGGAGGCTGTTGACAAATTACAATTGGAAATGAGTGGAATTACTTATTGCAAATGCCTGTGCATTACACAAGCAAAATCTGTGGGGGAGATTGCTTCAAGAAATTAAGAGAGGACTGGGGATTTAGCTCAGTGGTTCTGCCACCTGCTTCGCAAACCCAAGGTCCCATGTTTGATCCCTGATACCAAATAGGAAAAAAAAAAGAAAAGAAATCAAGATAAACCTGATTAGAAGAATCTTTTAATTATATGTATGCCAAATCTATAACTTGGAAATAAGATCTGAGTATATAAAACTTGAGGACTGGAAGGTGATGATGAAGGAATAGTAGTTGTATAGACACATGTGATTAAAAGATATGGGTAGGAATGGACTTTACTATGCCCAGGATTAGGAAGCAGGACACCTGCACTCCCAACCTCCACGTGTGAGAGGCGCAGGAATGAAAACAGACACTGATAATTTTAATGATCTCAGGGGATGTCTAGGTTCTGAAAGCAGCTGGAAGGTCAAGTGGCCTTGTAGAGAAACAGTTGACTGTATGCAGAATATTGTAGATAATGGGAAATAAGTGCCAGAGGCTGCTGTGAAAGTAATTCAGAAGTTAGAAATGAATGGGAAATAGAATAGGGAAATGTGAATCTTTATGCATGAAAAATGCATGAGGATATGCAGCATGGGTGTTAAATAGCATTAAGAGGGATGAAACACATAATCAGATTAATTCTGATGGTTTTGTGAAAGACAGTATTGACAAGTCAGAGGGGAATAAGTAAAAGTCCAGGTTGGAGCTGAAATCTCTTTCAAAGAAGATACAGACACGTTGAGATTCCAGAATATTATTCTTAGGGCACTGAGTTTGTATTTAATTGCTCCAAAATCTTACAAAACTTTTAGACAATAAAATTCATTGACAATGAGAGATAATCGTATCATTTAAACATCATGAAAATAATTCTTAAGACAAATTTTATCATGAACACTATGTGATATTATGAAAAAATTTATTGAATTATATTTTGTATGTCTGCCAGAAGTAAAAGCATCAATAGTTTATTCTTTATTCTTCTATTACAGTGTTACAGCACAAATAAGTCACTTCTATCCTAGCAGTATCTTAAAATTCAAACTTAGGGGCTTTAATATTCTAAGCATTTAGAATAACATGAACCAAACAAAGAAAATGTAATTTTCTTCTTTTAAAGTAAATCTGTGCTTCAGGCGTTGCATATTCCATTAAAATTTCTATCAAGTAAATAACAAAAAAAAAACTAACACTCTATCTTCAATTAAGCAGACATACTCCTAAAGGGCATCTGAAATAGTTAACATTTTTCAGATACCTATTTTCTAAGGAAAAAAAAAGTGTTAATTCTTACAACTTAACCATTAGCATTTTTAGCTCAAAAACTGGCACAATTCATACATTTTCTGGAATTAAGAAAAAGTTCAAAATATATCCTTTGAAAAAGAGTAGTGGCTGCCGAAAATGAAACATAAAAAAAGAATATATGATTTAAAGTAAACCATAGGCATTTCTAAAATTTCTACTCTTTCTGACATTAACCTGGCTTGGAAAAGGTGAGCATAAATGTAAACAGATATGGACAAATTTCTACCTTGAATACTCTTGGAATCTAACACCAAATCCATCTAACAGTAGTCAATATAAGAAAAATGAACTATTTTTCTGTATCATTTGTTCAAGCTACTATCATCCTATTCCTTTTGATGTCTATGTGCTGACTTAAGTGAACTACCATCCTAAAGATAATCTCAGTAGAACACACATATTCCAAACAATACAGAAAGGTACTAGTGAATGCCTTTAAATAATAAAGAAAAATAGAGTGAGTTTGTTACCTATTGTCTTTACACTGGCATAATTACATCCCTTATGTTTCTTTATTTTTGAAGTTTTTTAAATGTAAACATCACTTCAAAGTGTTTAGTAAAAACCAGTAGAAGTGCTAGAGAGAAAATAAACTTTTATTAGCCTAAATTAAGTTATTTCAAATTCCCACAATTTGGAAGTCTTAAAGGAAGTGAACTCAGAAATTAGGAATCTAAATTATAATCTTCCGTCTTGAAAAAATAAAAGACATATATAGAATATAATGATTTTAGAAGTAATTTTAAGCATATCACCCAAATTTTATTTAAAAATTTTGCAGTTTTTTCTCATTTGATATGAAATCATATTTTAACATGCTTGATTTTTTTCAATATGTGATAAACTTGCAAACCCTTATTTCAAGTGACTAAAAACATGATTGTTTAAGTCCTCCAAATTTACCATGAAATGGTGTTTTTTGTCCAAATGAGACCATATAGAATTTTCCAGGTTTTTCCTATTCCTCATCCTCTGCTTCCTCCTCTTCTCCCATGTGATAAAATTTCAACATGATAAATATATTAATTTAATTTTTGATACTCCTTTATTTTATAAATGGCAACAGAATATCAGTAACAAGATTTCAAGGCTAATAAACAGAACACACAAAAATTAGATTAACACATAAAATCATATTGAAAACATCATTTTATCAAGATATAGGTAATATGAGTTGGGAATGCAAGCTTATGATCTCAGCTACTTGGGAGGCTGAGGCAAGAAGATTGCATATTTAAGGCCAGTATGGACAACTAGGTGTGACCTTATCTTAAAATAAAATTTAATATAGGATGAAAAATGTAGTTCAGAGGTAAAGCTCTTGTACAGCATGCCTGAGTCCCATTTTCAATATGTCAACAGTTCCTTCACAGACCTGCCTTAGCCTTTGCTTCCTTTATGATCAGAGTTCAAGGCCAGACAAGAGTGACAGGGTAGGCACTCTCAGTCCTGGGCATCTTCACAGCTCTGTATATAATCATGGCCTTCTAATTCTCAGGAATACTAAGGTGCTTTCATAGCTACCTCTGGGTATCTCAATACCTACCTTTTACTTTTAAGTGTTTTCATTCGCTTATTGGTCCTAAATATTGTCACTGCTTAAGCAAATGTGATACTAAAAGTTATAGAGTTCCCTGATAGATAAAATGGCCCTATTCCCACATCCTAAATGGCTTTTCCCGGGAGAAAAAAAAATCAGTCTGGGGAAACAAAGACCCAACTTTTCTGCCACAAAGGTCTCCCACATGTAGTCCTGCCAACCGGGAAATCTAAACCTGAAATGCCTCACCTCCAGCTGCAGCCAAATATCCACCTCCACTATGCCCCGCCCCCTTATGACCCCTTGCCCATATAAAATCTCACCCAGCCAGCCCCTCCCCATTGATCTCGCCATTGTCCAAGACAGTCCGGCACCCCATCCTTTACACCCGCTCTCCCTAAAAAAAACTAGTTTCGGGTGCTCGTGTCTCTGGCTCAATTCCCATCCTCTCAAGAACAAGTACCTCTGATTACTTCACTATGTACTAGGGACCAAAAGACACAGATACGCTCTGTGAATGCAGATTTCCAGGAAGCTACCACACAGATTAGGCAATGACATTCCTCTGGAGATGAGATTTTAGGAAAAAGCCCATTCTGGGGGATTCATAGGATCTGTGATTTGTGTCTGTTTGTTACAAGGTTACTAAAGGGAAATGGGAATAGGGTTGCCTAAAACCTGGACAGCCATTCTTTGTAATGCAGACATTTTCTCTAATGAACACTTCTTCTCCAACTGTTTGGTGAGCCCCCCCCCCATTTTTAATTGTGCCAGGGCTCGAACTAGGGGCCTTGAGCTTGTGAGGAAGGAGGTAGAACCACTGAGCCAAATTCCCAGCCCTGGCAAGCTCAGTTCTGAAATTTGTGAGTTTGGGGAATTTGGTCAAGGTTCTAATGTTTTCATTGGAAGAGTGGGATTTTGGAAGTCTTTACTACAACATCCCCACTGGTATTTGTTTTAAAAACATTATTTAAAATCAGTACAATATTGTTTACGCATTGATTATACATTTTATATACATTTTATATGTCATCCTTAAATTTACCAAAATTTTATTTTGAAATTTATATAAAATAGGCTATTTAGTTGAATTTAATTCATAAATATCCATGTTGTGAAAGCTAAGCCTTCTTTGCTTGTGGTTTAAGAACTTCTCCTGATGAAAAATTCTTCTAGACTCATAAGTTCATTGGTTAGTTATATTTTCTTCTACCTATGAGTTATGATTTTTTGTATTTTAAGTGTATAAGTAGAAAATAGTTGTAAGATATACATTTGTCTATGTTATATTTATAAGAAAAACATAGCATATATAATTTTTAGCATTTATTATATTAGTCTTAATTTTGCCATTAATTTGTGATATTTTGTATGTTTTTTAATTAGGCTTGCTTCTAAGTTATATATTCTGTTAGGCAAGTTTGTCAAGTTAAATTTCCCCTTTATATTATTTTTAATTTAATGAATGTTTATCTTTTAGGTGTGATCATTACAAGATGGGATTTGTTTTTATTAACTCAGTAACAAATTAAATCTGTAAAAATAAAACAAGCTATACAAACTTAAAACAGGGTCTCAAGGTTTTAATTTTAGAATTCTGTAATTATCACTTAAAATTAATCAATATTCCACAACAAGTAATTTAGTATCACAAACAGTAACAAGTGTATTTTGTGGAATAATTACATGCTGTGATTTTATGGAAAATCTGGTTCTTTAGAACCTTACCAGTATAAGCAGAATACAGATATATTGCTTTTGTTTCATAATAGTAGACAAACTTCCTTTCCCAAGTGTTTCTTCTTCAGGAAAGGATGAATAATAAATGTGTTATATGAAATTTCTGTTGGTTTAGAGATATGCATGGCAAACATGCAAAAGCCCAGTCATTATTAATCACCATCTTCCTTCCCCTATGAGGCAAAGAAGGCAAGGCAGGAAGAGAGCCAACTGTAACAACCACAGCTAATCAAGTGGGATGAAAAGCCCTACCCAGGGATACAGAGTGCCGACAATTAATTCAAACGTTAGCATGCATTTGTTACCTACACTCTTAGCTCCAATATATTACGTACAAAAATGATCCTTTCTTTCCTCAAATATAGGTATGAGACTTACTTTATGGAACTATAAAGTATAAGTTTATGTATTCTTGGTTTAAAACAAATTTTGGTGGTAAAATGGCTAGACAGGTGTAGCGAATATGAAATAAATATTTTAAAATAAAAATATAAGGGCCGGGGATTTAGCTCAGTGGTTTGGTGGCCTGCCTTGCAAGTGCAAAGACCCAAGTTGAATTCCTGGTACCAAAAAATTAAAAATTAAAAAAAATTAAAAAAAATTAAAAACAAATAAATAAAATAAATTAAAATATAAACTTAAAAATCCCATTAATTTAAAATTGGATAAAGAATACTATAATTTTAAAGCAATTATTGAGCCAGCCACAGTGGATCATACCAGTAATACCAGCACAAAGGGAGGCTGAGGCAGGAAGATCACAAGTTCTGGCCCATCCCAGGCAACATGTTGAACCTCTCTCAAAATAAAAAAAGAAAAACAGGGCTGAGGTTGTAGCTTAGTGGTACAGTGCCCATGGGAATAATCACCAGTACTGAACAACAAAATTCTTGATTATAAAATAATCGTTTATTTCTCTTTTGTTTATATAAAGAGCAGTGACGTGATAATGAAATAAAGCTTATGACAAACTAATCATTTTATATAATAAACAGTACTCTTATCAGTCAACATTTTATCAGGATTCTGACAAAATTGTTCTACTTGGTTCTTAACATTCCACATGCCTTTACAAAATGTATTTTGTTGTAGAAAGAGTAATGTCCTCTGTTCTCCACCATGAATAATATTCTTGTTTTAGTCCATGTATCCTATTAAATATGATACTCTGGGGGGGGGTTGAAACAAGATCTCACTATGTTGAAACTGACCTGGAACTCACTATGTAACCCAGGTTGATCTCGAACTCACAGTGATCTTCCTGCCTCAGCCTCCCAAGTGCTGGGATTACAAATGTGCACCACCACACCCAGCAAATATGATACTCAATGAAAAAGTGAAATTCACAGATGAGATTAATATTAAAGACTTGAGAATGGTTTGTTTCCCTGCACGAGACAGGTAAATCTAAGCTAATAATAATCCAAAAAAGCAGAGAATCTCTCGTGGTTCAGATCAGAGACAGATGTGAGAAACCAAGAGATAAAGAGAAAGAAGACACTGAGGTTTCTGTTTGCTGCTGTTGACCTTGAAGATGAAGGAACAAGGGAAATTAATTATTTCCTAGATCTTCCGGATAGGAACGTAGCCCCTGGAAACCTTGCTTTTAATATAGTGATATTGGGTGTTTCTGAGCTTCGAAAATGTAGCATAATACATTTTGCACTTGCCTAAGCTAATAACTTTGTAGTAGTTTGTTTTGGCAGCAGTGAGGAACGATGCAAATAAACCTTTACTATTTGGCAATATTCTAACCTTTAATCTCACATTGCCTAATACCCTTATACTGAATTCCAGCTGAATAACAATTTTGATCTCAATGACTCTGCTATTATTTATTTATTCATTTAACAAATATTATCATAATTAAAAAGGCCTCAGGTTATAGATCTCTGACATAGTCTTCACTTCTAATAGTGCTCACAAAATGTCCCATGCACATATTCTGTTGTAAAAGAATAAAAACTAAGGTAAGAACATTTGAAAAACAGATATTATTATCAGTATGTATATTAAGTTTCTTGAAGAATAACAACTGGGCTTTAATAAAGACAATTTGCCTTTGTTCAGTAATGGCAAACTGTAAGTTATAAATCCAGGTCTGTGAATGACCAACTCATTTGAGAGTAAACCTCTTGGAAAAATATTTTGCACTAATGAGACGATACATATGAAAACATCTAACTGTCTGGAATTTCTAATGCCAGATATTTACAACCATAAAATAGTATGTTAGGAGAATCAGTACCATCACTTCTGTACCTTTCCAAAGTCATTACTTATTATCCCAGTGTTCCAAATCCCATAGATAAAAATCAAAAAGGTTAATTCTCTAAAACTTATAGAAGTAATTGTACATGCCAATAGTAAATACAACATAAAACATTCCTTTTTATAGGCTATGTGAAATATATAGGCATTTCTATAGCATATATTGTTACCTATATCTTCCAGCAAATGTATACGTATATATCCAATTGCTTAGGGAAAATATAAATGTAGCAAGGCAAAATATATTTCTCCTACTTCATGTTAAGTGTCAGCATTGGAAAATGAGTGTTCCCAGTACAAGTCAAATCATAAAATTAAGAGATTCATTTAATTTCCTTTTTCTATTTGGTCTCCTAAGATAAACTATGCAGCTAATATG
The DNA here is from genome assembly GCF_012274545.1 of Fukomys damarensis. NCBI lineage: Eukaryota > Metazoa > Chordata > Mammalia > Rodentia > Bathyergidae > Fukomys > Fukomys damarensis. The sequence goes on from NW_022900936.1 coordinate 30,172,660, forward strand.
AATTTAAGTATTCGGAAATTATTTTTCTTAATTATATTAACCAGCTTTTGTTAATTTCATCAGCATATGCTTGTTAGCAAAATTTTTAAATTTAATTTATTGGTACATTCTAGGTAGACAGTAGAGTTACATTTATTACTGGGATCTTGTACCTTTACATGCAGCAAAATTCTTTTTTAATAGCTAGTAGAAAGTTTCTACAAAATAATGTTCAGCATGATTTCTAAAATTTTAAGGTTCAAATTAGGATTTTCTGGTATAGTTTAAATAAGGCTTTATGAACCTGGCCTTTCTCTTTCAAATGCTAAAATACTTAAACCTTCTTCTGATTTTTCATTCAAAAAATTGTGCCTTGATTTGAGTTAACTGTATGTCAGACAGCAAAATTGCTTTTTGTTTTACCTTTATGATGTGTTCCTTCCAGTGTGGGAAACAGATGTCCTTAAGTTTTTATAGGGATACTATACAGTGATATTCTAGGGTCATAGAAAACTTTTTTGTAAAGCTGTAAAGCTGATGGATTAAGAAAAAAGAAGAATCGGGCCGGGGATTTAGCTCAGTGCTTCAGTGGCCTGCCTTGTAAGCCCAAGGACCGGAGTTCAATCCCCAGTACCAAAAAAAAAAGAAGAAGAAGAATCATCCAGAAGAAAATGAGCTTGAGGGTGAAAGTATTGTTATAGAGAGAAAGGACAGCCCAGAACAGGAAGCAAGAGAAAATTTGATATAATTCCAAGAAATAAAATGAATTGCAATTTGTGATTTGTTTTAGTACAAATTCAAACCAATAGTGTGCATGGGCAAGACTGGAGAGTTAGGTATCAATCAGAATGTGATGGATTCCACCAAGCTATACTTATATTGAGGCAAAGGGAATTGACTATATTTATTTTCTAGCATTGTTTGGAGTTAGGAAATATTTTTGTTGAAACTAGTGAGGATACTGATAGACAACTAAAAGGCCAATATTGTGATTAGTGTCCTGAGAGAGTAGCATATAAGGAAGCTTAAGTACTAGAATGATCCTTGATAGCATGGATGCATTCAAGCATTGTTGCTGTTATTCCCAGCCAAATTCCAAAAGGAAGACAAACACCACTTTCATTTGCATGTGAAACCTAAAAATGTCAAACTCATAGAAACTAAGAGTACACTGTGGTTACTAGAGGCTAGGGCTGGAGGATTGGGGAGATGATTACAAAATTTCAATTAGACAAGGGAAAAGAGATCGATTATACATCACGGTGACTATAGTTAATAACTATATTTATTATATTATGCACCTAAAATTCATGAGAATAAATCTTAAGCATTCAAACCTCAAAATTATCAAGCATGTGATATAATGCACGTTAGGGTAAATGTGCACATAAATCAAAACACCATGTTGAGTGACATAAGCATGTTTACTTCTCAATTAAAAATAAATAAATAAAACTTTAAAAAGACAGAAAAAATGAACTTCCAAAAATCGTCTCATTGTAACGTGCATATATTATCCTTTTAATCAAATACAGAGATTTGCTTTTCTGAAGAACATGAGGCCTAAGATCCAAAAATAATTTATACACCATTTTCTCAAGGAGAGTAAAATACCATGGAAAAGTACCAACATCAGATTAAGTTTCTCAAGTGCCATCTTTAAATTATACTGTCTAAAATGTATTTAAATAAGTGTCGTAAGTAGTGGGTGCATTATGTTTTATCAAAACTCAGGCCAGTATTTTTTTCCTCCTAAAATCATTGGAATCTTCAAATTTGGAATTTGAGTGAAATGATTAGTAAAGAGAAATTGTAAGGAGAAGCAGAACTCTAAAATGGACTTTGAAATGGATGTATTAAACAACTTTCAGGTAGTTACTTAAATATATAAGATTATTCTCAAGATTCGTAAGGAAGGTCTTCAGGAAAATTAAATACCAGAATTATGGAATTGTGCATAAAGGTAGTCTAGCAAAATAAATTTAATAAAATTACTTGAATAAATGCATTGCTTTTGACAGGAGACTGTATATATAGCATTCCTTTATATCTTATAATTTAAAATAAATTATTAGTCACAGGCACAAAAATATTCTACTCACATATATATCTTTGACATGTATATATTTTTATAATGTCTAAATTTTAATATATTATAAACCACAGTTATTTGTGATACAGAGACATATCAATGTCAAGTTGAAGATTTCATTTATCACACTTTCCAGCTTGTCTCAGTGTTAATTCTTCTGTCCTGTTTTTACTTTCTGCTTCTATTTGAAAGAAAATGCTTCTAAATAACTAAAAAATAACATTTAAAATAAGTAACATTTTCTTATCAAGTTAAAATTAAAAGGGGAAAAAAGGAGACGTTACTTTCAAGGAATCCTCGAAATGTTTGAAAGTGATGAATAAATACTTTATATTCATATATGTAATGGTGTGTGTAAATTTTGTAATCTGTCTTTGTGAAACTTATTCTTTAGCTTAGATTATATGCTATTCAATGACATTGGTAGCAACATATAATACATCTGAAACGATGAGCCATTTCTTCACACAAGTGTTTTTAAATATAGTTAAAATGTTCGTTTTAGAATATAAAAAATTGGAGACTTCCATCGAAATATAATTTGATTCCCTTTTTCTGAAAGAAAAAGGGTAATAATATGAGCTAAGAACATTTTATAAAATTGACAGTGTTACTTTGCTTCTAATATTCTGTCTATATATATCTGTTATGATAAAAACCTTTTTCCATTTTTTTTCCTCATTTTTTGAAGGAAAATCAATGATTTTAGAACAAAACCAAGAAGGAATATTTTTTCAATCTGTAGAATTTATTAATATACCTATATTTATCATCTCCAGGAAGGAGGAGAAGATAGGATCTGAAGCATGGAACAATTTATTATGCTTTTTTCAGGGATGTGAGCAAATGAAGAACATATGAACATCTGATAAGTGGTATATATTGAACTTTATTTTAGGAAAATAAACGTTTTCAAAATAAGGCTGATATTATTTACATTTAATGCATAACAAATCAATGCCATATTAAACCTAGTGAGAAAGCAGGTCATCCAATAGAGCAGTTTTGCTTAATCTTCCTGATTTAAAATTGTAGAAACTTCACTTTGAACTCTGATTTAATCTTACTAATCCAATGTGGTCTACTGAATATTAATTTAATACCCCCCACTGGAACAGTGCTGATTTTCTCTTTCATCCTTTGAAAAAATTAAAACAAAACATCAAAATATATAAAACCAAGAACAGAATAAGAAACCTTATTAAGAAACTCTGTAGGGAGTGTAGAAAATTCAAGCAACTTGAAAATGGCAACTGAATAACATTAATGTGATTTGGGAGATTAAGAGTCTATTAATAAGCAATTATATTAAAATACCTCATTATTAAATGTAAGATCTGGAGTGAGATGTAAGGAATAAAGAAAGACAATTTGTGTTGTCATTGGTTTTACTATCTAAAATAAGGCAGTGTAAATAATATTACACAGAGTTCCCTTTCATTAAAAATAAAGTGTGTATGGTTGTATTTTTCCTTTAATTTATAACTTTAAAATACAATTACTGTGTTGCTTGGAGAGATATTTGCATGGTAAAACTATTACCTCCATTCTCCGATACTAGAGTGAAAATGAGCAATTGACAAATAATTTGCTATTTTAGTCCCTATCATAGAATATGAGTATATTTACATATTTCTAATGTGGTGATAGTTTTTTTCAAATTTACAACTACATATTTATTTGTATAGACTTTACCTTTGTCCCAAAAGACTAAATGTTCACCCTTGAGGCAATGAGTTTAGCTGGTGTCTTAGGTCTTTCAGACTTAATCCCTCACTTTCTGCACATAACTGCTTTTTCTGTTTATTTTTACTAAAAAGCATCTTCTTGGTATAATATTAGTCTTAAAGGCTATTTTGTTGCTTACCATATATAAATAATAATTGTTATTATAACAACAGATTTAATTTTTGAATTGAGCTATAATTTGGCTAAAGTGAAAGATATAATTAAATAAAGGCAGGGAGGAAACAATGCCAACTACAGGACAATGAATCTGTATAACAAATTGCAAGTAGTATTATGTCATTATTATTGTTTATTCAACAGCCCTAATTCACATTAATAAAGAATGGTGACTTAACACCTAGCAGACTTAACTAAACAAATTTCAAAAAATGTGGTAGAGATGGAAGAAAATGGCACCTAGGCAAGCTGCCTCCTCAGACATGTGCCATCTTCTGGGATGTTGTACACTTTATACACTGTCATCACTGCAAAAATACAATGAAAAAGAGGTGCATCTACTAATGTCAGACAGATCCTTGTACTAAGATAACATGACATCATCACCACCTTCTTGACTGGGGAATCGATCTAATTTGCTTTTATTTTTTATTACTTTTTAAAAATTTCTGATTCCAACTTATGAAATGAAAAAAAAACACAAAAAACAAATTAGAAACAGATATGTCATCCCCAAAAGGATATTAGGTTCATTACTTTGGATAGAGAGCCACCAGACTGAGGAACAGAGAGAAAGTATAAGGGGAGCAGAATAAAGATCTAGAAAATATAAAGTCTCACTGAAGATGATCGCTGTGAGTTTTCTTGTTTTGTATCTGACCAGTTACCATCAGTATGGAGCCGGCAAGTAGAACAGGGAAGTTTTCAGGTGAGTGATTAAGAAGCATTAAAATGACATGTATTTTTTATTATGTAAGGACAGAAAAGTTAATATATCTATTGAAATATTTATTTTAAATGGATGAAAACAGACAAGTGGATATACTAATCATTTTTTCTGCTTTATCAAAATTAATTTTAAAAATGGAGACAACTAATAGATAAATACTTCTCTCATTCAAATGTCAAATAGGTGACCTGAGTTCAATTTTGAGATAGTTATAATATATTAAATGTAATTACATTTGATTTTTTTATATAGAAATTATATTATATATTAGAGCATTGATTATAATTTATAAATGAGATACAGATGTTACTTTTTATAACTAAACCTTTAATATGCAAAGACAAACAAAAATTTACTAAAATACAGTGAGAAAAACCTGTAAAATTCTATGTGACAACATGATATATAAAGAAGTAGTGCATTAATTTTAAGATTTCTATGTATAGTAAAAGGCAAACTTCTTCAAAAGGAAATATGAGTAAGAAATGGAAAATTTGGGACCAAGGATTTAGCTCAGCGGTACAGTGGCCTGCTTTGCAAACACAAGGACCCAAGTTCAGTCCCCGGTACCAAAAAAAAAAAAGGAAAATTAAATCAAATATGAAAGTTTACTTAAAATAAGCATAAGGTGGCATTTCATCAAGTAATTTGTAAACCTTACAAATAATTACATCTAATTTTGTTGAATGAGGCCTCATTTCACTGTTACCCACATTTTGGAAAAAAAATCAATTATATAAATATATAAATAAATTATAACGAAACCCCATTTATCCAATTATTTAATTCAACTGAAAGCACTCCTAAAGGAAACCAATACGAACAGGGAGCATTGCTCTCTTGGACACACTTTACTGAGAGAATGACATATATATTCAGAAAATGAAAACATTATTAAATTAAAGTAATTCGGCATATAAAGCACACAAAATTGAGTCTCTTTTACTAAAGAATAAATCAAGAAACCTGTGGAGAGACTGAACGTGATGATAAGCTTCAAAATAATATTTGGACCCCTCCAAATGCTTTCCAAATCTGATCACTAAAGTTTAAGAAAAATAAGTCTATGTAGAGCACATCTTCCTATCCGTAACATCGATTTTGAACTTTGTGTGAAACCAATCATGTCTTATTCAGAGAAGTAACATCAGAGGACATTATAAAACATTTCTTAGTTAGCGATATACACACATATACAGATATATAGTTATCTATGCATATGTTCATACATAAGGCATATCAATGTGCATAGGTAAGGCAAAAGATGTAACTATCTAAAACTAAGTTTAATATATTTGCAAGAATAATTTAAAATCTGTGGCTCAAATTTTAAGAGATGGGATAGGGATAGAATTTATGGCAACCTTGTCCTGAATTCAGAGAATAACGTTAATTATGGTAAAGAAATTCCTTAGAATTTGTGATGTGTAACTAAATAACAGTACAATCACCAGGGATTTAGCTCTGTGGCTCTGCCACCTGCCTTGCAAGCACAAGGACCCGAGTTCGATCCCTGGTATGAAAATGAATAAATAAACAAACAAACAAATAAATAAATAACAGTACAATAACAACAAATATCTACATACAATAGAACAAGAATTGTGTGCAATGCAAATTGACATCTAACTCATATTTCTGTGACATCTAAAATGCAACTTTTCAAATCCAATTAAAGCACTGAATGCCTTTCAACTATGAATTTTTCTGTACAAAGCAATATATGTTGTGAGACAACTCCGTTCTCAAGGGTATATCTACTAGGGACAGAAATCTTGCAATTCCCCTAAATCTATGAGTAGGGCTTGGAGAAAGCCCTAGAAAGAGGGTGTTATTTATTCAAATATATGTTCTCCTCCTTTCATAGGTGTATAACTCAGTTTTTTTTAATTGAGTTTATTGGTACATTTTAGGTATGCAGTACAGTTACATTCATTATTGGGATAATTGGTTGCCTAAATAAAGACCTATTTTTTGAAACCAAGGGATGATCATTGGAATATAAGTGAAATAATTTGAGGCAATTTCTTTCAACATTCCTTGAAACTTAACTGTCTTTCACTTTTCGCCGATGCTTACAAATTCTTTTCTCCATCCTGCTATCTGGAACATAGTTGGGTTGAATGTGTTCCCTCAGAGTTCATGTATTAGAGTTTTAAAATATCCAATGCAATGGTAATAAAATTTGAATAGGTCAAGATAAAAGAGCCCTCATGAATGGAATAATATCATTATTTGTAGAAGTTAGTTCATGAACACAAAAGTCTGTTCTTAAAAATGAGGTGAAACTGTTAGAAGAAGGAAGAGAATCAGGAGGAGAAAGGACATAATAAGCAAAGGAATTAGCAAGGCTGGATGTAGACAAAACACATGTGTATGGACTGGGAATTTAGCTCAGTGGTTCCGCCGCCTGTCTTGCAAGTGCAAGGACCCAAGTTCAATCCCAGTACCAAAATAAAAAACAAAACAAAACAAAATATGTGTATGCATGGAGACGTCACAAAGAAATCTGATAATTTGGAAAATAACATGTGCTAATAAGTATAATGAAAATTCTAATTCATCTAAAACTGTAAGTTGTGGGCTGGAGATGTAGCTCAGTGGAAGGGTATATGCTTAGCATATGCAAGTCTCTAAGTTCAATTTGTACCACACAAAAAAGAGAGAATTAAACATTGAATCTTTTCTTTCTAATTCACATTATCTATTATAGATTTTGATCCTTATTTGCCCTTTCAATTTCTCACAACAGAGAAACTACTCAGTATTTACATGTATGTCCCATTTATTTCACTTAAGAGTAAGGCCTCAATGTGTACCCATTAAGCCATAATCCCTCTATGCTTTCTTTTTAAATGTTTTCTCAGTCTCACTCCCTCTCTCCCTTCTGCCTTCTGCCAGGAGATAATCCATGAAACAGCACCAAGGCCCTCACTTGGTGCCATTTTTTCCTGGCCTATAAAATGGCTAGGCAAATAAATCACTATCCCTGTCTCTCAATTTCTGTCTTGTTGTCTCTGTCTCTCTGTCTTTCTCTCTGTATGATTTCTCTCTATTTTTTTCTCCCTCTTTTTGGTAATTGCACTGACCTGGACAATTCCTGATTCTGGTAGTCACTGGTGTAAGAAACAAAAAATGAAACAAAGCAAATATCTTTGGTCTCTTATTCATTACCTGTGCTATTTGGAAACAGTAGTTGTGCTTTCTTTTTTCACTGCAAGAAAAATGAAGTTTTGTTACTATTTCCTTGAGAGGTTTTCATTGGGCCTGAGATAGAAGACATTAACAGGAGAAGAACAATACCAAATAGTTTCTCTATTTGGTGTGAATAAACTATAATAGTACATAAGATCCTAATGATGTAACTGACAAAGTGAAATAGGAAGAAAAGGGCTCAAGGTGTAGGGAAAGTGGGAAGGGTAGGGAAAAGGGAAAAGGGGAAAGGAAAAAAATATGATAAAATGAAAAAATGGAAATAAAATTTTTGTAAATGGGGAGGAGAGGAGGTGGTGAAGGGAGGAAAGGGACAAGGGGAAAAATGAGAACCAAGACCTGTCATGTAAAGGTACAAGATCCCAATGATGAATGTAACTTTATTGCATACCTAAAATGTACCAATAAACTCAATGAGGGAAAAAAATAGGAGAAGAGCAAACAAATTTATCAAATACAAGTTTTATGTGGCACTGGAGCTCTAATTAGAAAACAAAGATCCAAAGTTACAGTTGGAATTTAGCAATCATACAGAATTGCCCAAAGTATGAAATTGTGAAAAAGTAACTAAATTACGGAACGAAGCTAACAGAGTGGATTTATTTTGACAGCATCTCTACACAGTTTTCTTAGTGCCACCTCTTCAGAAGAATGCTACTTTCCTTCTATTATAGCAAGGGCATTGTTTTCAAAAAGCAATACCATCTTCTTTCAGGAAACAAAATGTAGTTCAGAGTGAAATTGTACCTGTTTCTTTTCAAGTACCTAGACACATTCAATATATTGTATATAATGTAATGTATATTACATATATATATATATACATATATATATATATATATGGTATATATAGATTTACTCAATAGATATACTCAATACACTCAATATATTATTTTGGGATATTATTAACTCCTTTATCAGTTTCTTTAAAGGACAGGTTATGACTATAAATGTAAGAAGTCTTTAATTAATAAAAGTCCACTTAGGGGTTGATTACAACTAATAGGATTTATTTTATTTTCCACATTTTGCAATTTCAAGTTAGTCCTTTAGAAACATCCTCTAATAGTGTTGCATTCTTTATGTAAAGTTTTAGAATTTTAATGGGCCCATTTGGATTTTAGTAAAAATTATTTTTAAATTGTAACAATAAAATAGAAATAAATAAGAGCTCAACAGCAGATATAAATTAATATTCTCAGACTGGATGGATAAACATAAGGAGGGAAGAAGGGAGGAGAAAAAGAGAGGAAGGAAGGAAGGAAGGAAAGAAGGAAAGAAAAAGAAAATAGGAATAATAGGGAGTCTATGATTGTGGTAGACCTGTACCTCAGTGGTAGAGTGCTTGCCTTGCAAATGGCTCTAAACTCAATTCTCAGTATTGGAAAAAAAAAAAAAAAAACTTGAAAACCAAAAGAAAGTAAGACACTGATGAAGGTTTTAAGGAGCATTTCCACTAACCAAGAACTGGTGATATAATGAATGTTATTTAAAATTATAAGCTTCTAGATAGACTACAAGAAAGAGAAGTCAGTAATATCAGAAAGTAAAAGGGACATTATTATAAATCCTAGAAACAATAAAAAGTTATAATGAATACTACCAATGACCCTATGCTGACACTTTGATAACCTAGAGAAAATGAATGAATTTGTTCAAAACAATGTCAAAACTCACATAAGACGAAATAGGATTATAGCTATTAAAGACTGTAAATTATTAATTAATAACCTTTCAAATAAAAACATCAGGCCTAAATGAGTTCATTTGAGAATTTTATCAAAGCTGAGAAAGAAATCATTTCTGTATTCACATACTATGTATCTTTTATTTTTTTTCCTTCTTTTTTAAACAGAAATATGCTAGTTTGGTAACTTCTCAGCTATAAACTTTTTAAGTGGCCATACAAAATTACCTTTAAATGAAGAACCAGAATGTTTATAAATAGTTTTTTGTTGGAAGGTATTTTTAACTATAATGAATCAGTTGACCTAACAAATTTTATTTATTAGTCCTTAGACAATAATATCAGTTACACAAGAACTGAGGGACAGAAGCTGAAACTAAAAACCTAAAATTAAACAATATGATATATTGATAAGAGTGTATTCATATAAAATTGTCTTGGCTGATAAATGTACGTGGATTATTAGATGTATGAAGTCTATAAATTTAAAAGGAATTGAGAGGGAGGGACAATGAAGAGGGGAAAAGAATATAAAAAGAAATAAGGTATGTTATGTACATCCTAACAACTCAGTCATTCTTACTGCAAATGTGTACTGATAAACATTAAAAACAATTTAATGGGCAATGATACAAGTTTTACGAGTGGCCTACACAACTCAGAAATGTGGACAAAGATATATAGGTACATAATCATAGAATTTTTTGCAGGCATATTCAGGTGACTTAACAAAGGGCCTTCACACTGAGTTATATTTCTGGTACTTTTATTTTCAGGTGGGGTATTTCCAATCACTAATTTGCTTTCTCTGTGCTTGAACTTGATTATCTTCCTGCCTCAGCCTTTGAGAGTGCTAGGATTACAGATGTGTGCTGCCATGCCCAGCTAATATAAGAAATTTTCAGCTGGATTTTGCCTACAATTAATTAATTCATGGTAAAGACAAATATTTTAAAACAAAACAATTATAATTCAAAATTATAGAGGTTAATTATAGACTTTAATATCTTCTTATCTTCAATCAATAGTGTTAGAGCTCTCTTAAGTATTTTTCTCAAGAAAGTACTCTTTTAATACTTAAAATGTTAACTATTTACTTTAAAACCTCCTTGGAAAAGAAGTTTGCCTACATGGTTTAGAGCTGAAGGTGGTTACAATAATTTACCCATTTCACTGTCTCAGAAGAGGGCATAATTTTATAGACTGCACTTAGTCTGTGTTAGTTGGTGCTCTGAGTTTTCTAAAAGTGACCAACAAAACACACACATTCAATTCTGCTAGAAAGAATGATCAAACTTCAGACAATTGCATTTTAAGTTAAGTATATTTAAGTGTTTGTATACCTTTATCAATCTAAATGAGCTTGCAACAACATATGACTGAAAATAAACATTTACTGCCATACGTTTGATTTTTTTCACATCAGTACTTTGCTTGCAATGGAAATACACACACTCAAAATATAATTATATATTATTTGAGAAAACAGCATTGTGCTCCACAATGTCTCACAAAGCTTTCCACACTCACCACATCACTTGCAAAGGTATGGTCTATAACTTTTTCTGCCAGTTGTTAGTGTCCATATTTTATAAGGTAAGAGAAAAACGTGTTCAAAGTAATTGTGAATTTGCAATAAACCCTTGTTAAGAGTGTTGACAAAGACTAACCACAGATATTTAGAGAATTCCTGTCTTTTCTTGTGGGATATTTGTGTGTTTATCAGTGTACTTGTCTAGATTATGGATTAGGATGGAAAGAAATGGCAAGAAACACAGATGTGTCAATTTATTTTTGGTTTTTAAGAAGTACCACAATTATTTAGATGAATATTGTCCTTAAAAGGAAAAAGTGAAATATGAAAATAAAACCAGAAGAATAAATGAGGGAACAGAAGTCTAGACTCTCTGGTAGGAGTATTGAGATAAGCAGAGAAAAGGGAGAAGAGTGTTGGCAAAAAACTTGAGCCTCTTACAAATGTCCACTTATAGCATTATTATCTTGTTTTGTTTTGTGTTTTTTTGTTTTTTGAGACAGGGTCTCACTATGTAGTTGAGACTGACCTGGAGCACACTATGTAGCCCAGGCTGGTCTTGAAATCACAGGGATCCTCCTGCCTCAGCCTCCCAAGTGCTGAGATTAGGCGTGAGCCACCACACCTGGCTCAGAATTATTTTACTGATAGTTCAATTCATTTTATGAAAGAAATAATGAATGAATGACTTTATCTTAAATGAATTACATTTACACTATTCATAATGGATAGTCTTTTTAAAAGACAGTTATATAATCATTATTAAGTAGAGAAATGTTATACATTTATTTCAACAAATTATTTATGCATTATAAATATTTCCTAATATTGTGTACTCCTCTTGTACTCTTACTAGGTTTATGATATTTCAAACTCTGTTAAATGATACAATCTGATAAAATGTAGATATTATTCTTCTTGTGACCTGAGATCAACTAAATCTAGCAGCAGAAAATTTCCAGAGAAGCATACAAAATAATTTCCTGCATTTAGCATTGAGGTCAAGGGTGTTAAATTGTGCTGGGGTATACATAAGCATAAACAATGTACAAGAAATAAATATTCTAAGAAGTCACAATAGGATGTGTTCCCATACTTTGATTTTTCTCTCCATTAATTATACTATTGCAGTGTTATAATCATCTATTGGTTACAGTGATGAGCCATAGTATTATGTCCTTGTACTGTGTCTAAAGATAAAAATTATGTTGAACATTCTAAATAATTTTCAGCCATCAAAATAAGGTAGGCATTAAAATGGAGTGTTTCTTACATGTAAAAAGAGGTTAAATTAATATTTAAAGACATTTTCATTACACAATACAAGGAACATTACAGATTTTCTCTTAGAGTGCTGCATTGGGGAAGAAAGATATGAATTTTTATATGTATGGCTAAACTCTAAAGTAGTTCTACGAAAGTAATTGTAGCTCAAAGTTTCTGTAAGCTGAGTACATAGTATCTTTGTTACTTGTTGAACTAAAAATAATGCTAAAGCAGAAGGTAACCAGAAGAGAAAGAATACTGACAGTCATCACAGAAGCATAAATAAGAGTTTTTTGCTGAATCTGTATGGAAAATAAAGACATTACTTAAACTTAATGGCAGGTCCAGAATAGTTTGGGGCAAAGAAAGTAAAAAGAGTTTGATTTATAGGATTCTTTAAAATTTTAAGTAGAGTTCTAAGGCAGTAGTCTTAAATGAATTGGTTGGCATAAATTGATAAAGTGTAGCTAGAAAATGTCTAATTCTAACTAATGAGAGTATCTGTAACCTTTATCTTAAACCATCTCCTATTTTAATAATAATGATTTTGGTCCATTTTTAAAACATTTTCTGTAAAAAATAAATTTGAACAAAATCATATCCTACTGATGTAATAAATTAAGATGAAAAAATGTACCTGAATCAGATTTAATTTTTCTGAAATGTTTCTTTATATAGTAAATGTGAAGACAAAAACTTAGTTTTATTCAAATGTTGTTGGTCAATGGCTACAATGTTATAGACAGGAAGAACAAATCTCGTTCTTTTATTCCAAAGAAGGGTGACTATGGTTAACAATATTATACTGAATATTTCAATAGAGCTAGACAAATATTTAGACATTTTCATCATATAGAAATATGTGTATGAAATAATGGATATTATAAATATTGATTTGATTAATACACTGTATACACACACACACACACACACACACACACCCGTCATCACACTGTGACCTATAAATATGTGCAATTATTATATGGCTGTTAAACCTTGAAAATAAACTTTTGTGAGTAAACTTTTTGTAGAACATGTTAATTTAATACTTTAGTAAAATACTAAAGTTAGCAGACATTGCAATTGAACACAACACATAGCTCTGAATTTCCTGGAAGTTAAAGAAATAAAGAGACTATGCATTTGTGAAATAATCACTGCTGTCATATAATATTACAAAAAGCACATGAACAAAGGTTTTATTAATTGCTATGTCAATTTACCGAATGGCTCTTTTAAAAGGGAAAGTAATTCAGCATCATAATCAATATTTTCTAAGTTCCTAGCCTCTCACCAACATCAAGTATAACTACAGTTGTAGGTAAGTTCAAGCAAACCACTGAGTGGGAGAGATGATAAAGTATTTTTTGAGGTAATATCTTGTTGGATGCCCTATTAGCTACAAATACCTGGAGCCAGTGTGATGCTTTAATGTTCACATAATAAGGAAGGGGCTTTGAAATTTAATTAGAATTTAGTGATGAGAATGATGAATTTGTTTTTCACTCACGTTTATTTCATCTTCCTTTTTTTTTTTTTGGTCAAGTAGTACTGGAAATCAAGCCCTGGGGTGCTCTGCCACTGAATTTCATCCCCGGATCTTTTTTATTTTATCTTTATTTTGAGGCCTAGTCTCATTAAGTTGCCCAGGCTGGACAGGAACACACTATCCTCCTGCACCAGCCTACAGGAACACCGGGTGACATCCTGGGCCATTACTCCCAGGTGTCTTCTCCTGGATTCTAAATAGTGATCGTGGACTCCAACTTCATAACTCCACTGCTGTGTGATGTCACAGTAGTGGAGAGGATCATCCTCCTTTGTTATGGAAGCACTGATTTTGAAATGGAGAAGCAATCACAACAGGATATCTCATGCAGACTTTGAGGAAAACTATGAGACTATCTTTTACAAGTAAAAAATTAAAATATTACAGTATACTAACCCGATCTCTTATGATTAATCTTCCTCTACAAACTCATGAATATTTAATAAAGGTAACAATTTAACTTTTTAGTCTTACACACTTAGTTGACACATTATCATCTCCAAATTTACTAACGAAAATCCACGGACTTAGTGTATGTCTGCACATACTTTTTCTATGAATATTTTCAAATTTTATAGGAACATATAACAAATTATACAGCATGTTCATTTTTACCTCTCATTTTACTTTCTCCTCCCTACATAATGTAGATGCAGGATAACAAGTCGGGTTTATCCTGAGTGCTGGTAATGCCAACTATGAACGCTATGTAAAGGATTTAAAGACCAAATCAGAGTCCTGGGGAAACAAAGCATGATGACTCATTAATATTCCCCATTTGTATTACAGAGTAAGAAGCAGAGCCTTCACAGAATTCCCACTGATTAAAACTATGCAATTAAAATTCCCCTTACCAAAAAAAAAAAAAAAAACTTTGTCGAGATAAAGGTAACAAGATTATACTGAAATTATACTATACCATTAAACAACAAGTAGTCTAACACTCTTTCTACAGCTTTTTAATCAAAACAACTACAAATTCATAATCTTGAAAGAAGAAATTATTTTTCAAGATCAAGTGATGTCATTGGTCCCTACAGAAAACTTATTTTTTCACTAGAATACCAGAGTACAAGAAACATAATTTTAAAAGTAATTGTAAAGTATTTGAAGGAACAAAGACAATCTGATGTCTTTCGTGAGCTAATTAAAAATAATTAAATGTAAATGTGGACTCTTTGACACATATACTTGAATATATCATAAACATGAATATACCATAAACTCAGTGATTTAAATAAATTTATTTCCAATGGCTTTTTTAAGTTGAAGAACTCAATTCATTTTCTCCTACCTGATCCCAGTTTCTAAATTTCTGATGTTATTAATAATTTCATTTCAATTTGATCACAATGTGGCGTAAAAGCGATGCATGCACGCAAAACTAATGTATCAAATACTTTTAACAGAGATTTCTTCAGAGGCCCACAAATGAGAAAGACCTCATTATTTAATTGAAAATTGTTACTTTTATTTAACATTTTGCTATGCTCAGGTAGCTGGTCATTTAAGTTGTCAGCATCTTCACAGAAAGCTCCTGTGGAGTGGTGATTATCTTTGCCTGATCAGAGATGAAGTCCCACAAGTATCAGAACTATTAATAAACCCAAATTGAAGTCCCTTAATCAGCAGTTGACTGTCTCATTAGATTTGTGTGGTCTTTCTCTGCCATCATTTTATCTTTACATTTCTACTGTCTTTGTCACGGCAGTGTCTTATTGGTTTATATACGTGCTGCCCTGTCTGGAAACAGGAAGAGAGCTGTTTGTATCGATAAGTTGTAGACTCTGTGATCTGAGTGGCCTCGGATGCCACGCAGAGTCCACATGCATTACCAGCCAGGACTGCAGTTGCCACAGCTGAGTTTATAATCATCAAAGTATTGCTCACAACCTTATATTGAGATTCAGTTAACATATCGCAAAAAGACAGTGACATGATGTCCAATTTACTTAATAAATAATGCTTAGTATTTTTAACAACGAGCAGTAGCTCCTTTCAGTAAAATATAATTCATAGTGTAAAAATAATTTGTATTATAAATTTTTTTCAGAAGAAATGTCATTCCACACCAAAAAGCAGTACCCACATATCCCCTCTGGAAGTGCTGGGAAGCAAAGGGCTTTGGGAGACCAAATGTGCTGTCAGGATGCCTTTCTTCATGACCTAAAGTAAGTCTTTGGCTCCCTTGGTAACAAAGGGGTTTAATTTCCATACTAACACTTTTTCCTGGAGCAGACTCTATCAATGTTTCTGTTAAACTGCAAGATGATTTCAAAATGTGGGTAGATGTTTTCTAGAGACTATGCTTTAATAAGATTCATTTCAATAAAAAGGAAAACTGTAAAAAAAATATAGTGATAATATTTTTAGTTGTTCTAGGACAGATCCGATAAATTTGATATAACTTCCGAAATCCTTAAAATAACACTACAGATGAATGCAATTAGTTCTCCATCAAAAATGTCTTTAGAACTGAAAGAGAATTGGACAGTTTGTACTCTCTATGATGTAAATCTGTACTATTCTCACATTATAATATATTAGTAGCATTAGGATCCACTGATTTAAATATTTTGAGACTTTGACTTCTATGATCAGGCAGAAGTGTTCCAACACAATCATATGAATAAAAATTATTTCATTTTATTAATCACACAGTATGAAGGAAAATAAAATTTTTCTCAGTGATATAACATTTAATTAAAACTTTAAAAGTAATTTTAATACTTTGTTTTTAAAAGGTTTCTTTTCAGTGATAAATATTACTTAATCTTTAGTATCATAAACTATACTGTTAGAAATTAAATTACTTTATGAGAAGTAGGGCTCCAATTTCTAAAAAACTAAGAGATGTAACAAAATAAGGCCTCAAATTGCTTTATTTATATATTAAAGATAAATTAATATTTTATATGATTTTTATGATTATAACTAGATTCTAATTATACTAATAAGAACATTTGCTTTAAAATGTAAATTTCTCATATCTGTGTTCATCTTTTATAATTCACCATTTCTCTTTTTTTTTTTAGGAAATCACTGAAATTTGTCACACTTTTTTGGCTCAATTGTAGACTTTCAGGCATGTTATAGGAATATTTATAAATTCCTCTTCTTTTTCACCTCTTTTCCACAGAGCAAACAACCTAAAATTCCTAGAAATTCCTTTATATAATTCGTCATATTTTCAGTGAATGAAGCTAATCCTAGGCAATCACAGGACCCAAGATTCATATTACCTTACATATGTTTAATAAATCATTACATTTCTAAATTATTTTCTACTTTTCCTCCCAGAAGACCAGTATCTGCTCACTGATGACTGTTGCGTTCTGATGCCTGTGGCTTTGTGGAATTTCCTTTCCTTGAGTAATTTGCTTGTAATTAACTGAAAATAGCAAGTGTGAAAAGATGAACAGTCTATGATAATTTTACAAAAAATTGGGACTTATGCCTTGCTAACACACTCTCTTTATTGTCTTCTTGCTTGAAATACATGGTGAAACTATTGAACATGTTAGAGAGGCTTCTATTTGATCTCATTGAAAACTTACAGTTCAGGAACTTTTAAGAGAATCTCAAATTGTCACATCATAAAAAAAAAAAAAACTCAAATTAGAATCCAGCAGCTGTTCTCATCCAAATTCCTCATTTGAATTTAAGAACACAAAATATGATGTGAATTATTTTATAAATTCTGTAGAAGCTGGTTTTATTACAGTTGTGATACTGCCATTCTAGATGCACAAGAAGTTAGTTCATTGGGAAATTAATTCTAAGGATACCTTAGGGCATTTGGATTTAATTCTCTCCTAGGACACAACTTGCGACAGGGTGTTCTGACAGTTAATCCCATATTTCCTTAGCTACATTTACTCCAAAACTTATTATTTATTTATTTATCTACAGCAAAACCTACAAAAGTGGGACCTTCTTGATCTCCAGCTGTCAAGAAAAGACTTTACATTAAACTCTTTCGTCTAGCCATTTTTTTAATAGAATGTCTGTATATAATGACATCATTTATGATTTTACATTTTGGAGTCTATATTTATGAATCTATATTTATGATTCTATATTTTAATGACTGATATATAGCAGGATTTTAATAAATTTCAATATTGAAAGATGAATGAAGCAGTTTGTACTTTGGACAACTAGGATTTTGCTATAATATAAATGACAAACTTCTACTAAATAAAAAACAGGAAAGGTAGGGCTGGGGATTTAGCTTAGTGGTTCCATCACCTTCCTTGCAAGTGCAAAGACCAGAGATTGATCCCTGGTACCAAAAGAAAAAAAAATGGGAAAGGGGATTTTTATTGGATAATTACTTCACTTATTATTTTTCTCATGAATTTTACATTTTAATTATTTTACTGACATTGTATCTGGCAAAATATTCTTTCACAATATTCTAGCATGTATGAGGGAAGTTCTATCCCCAGAACTGCAAAATAAATAAATACAAAATAAACACGTTTATATGAAATACCCACTTTATAAAATGATTCTCCCAGATTTTTCCCAATCTTTTTCTTTTCTTTTTTTTTAAGAAACCCAACTACTTACACTGGTAAAGGATTTTATATAATTTGATTCAGTAGCTCGATATTAAAACCTTTCCCATGGGGAAACAATCTGTATCTTTTAATTTTAGTTAGTGCTGTTAATTACAGCAGATGTGTTTGAGGTCATCTTTCTTATAAGAGAGAACTAATACATTTTCAATTGACATTTAATCCTATGAGAATAAGGCATATTATGTTTGTAAAATCTAAAAAAGAATGTGTGAAATGAACACCTCAGTACTCACGTTTATATGTGTGTGTGTCTCTCATGGGGACTAGTGAGAGAATTCAAATGTGAATTCAAAAAGTGCTACAGCAAGGGATGTAGCTCAGTGGCACCCTCAGTTCGATCCCTGGTACCAAAAAAAAAAAAAAAAAAAAGCTTTGCTTTGTGACATGGTGTAAACTCCATCTCACAGTCCAAAGGTTGCCTAATTGAATTGCTATTGATAAGATGTCACTCGAGGAGACATCTCTGCAGTAAAACATGAGCTTGCTGTAAATGACCTGTCATTAGTATCATGGGTAATGTCCATGTCTAGAGTGAATTAAAATGTACCTACTAGTGATAAGCTCATGAGAAGTTAAACCAGCAATGACAGAAGGACTCAGTGTCCAAGATCCACTAGCGAATTATGCCTCAGGTGCTATGCTAATGTACTTGTTGGCAAACATTAATTGAAGGAAATCACTAAACTGTGCAGAAAAGCTTGAACTTGTAGCTACATTAATCTCCAAATATATGTAGATATAATTTTATTCAAGATATATGGAACACTTTAGTTTTGAGTATTTAAGTTATATCATGCTGTATAGTATAGATTGTGTGTAATTAAAAAAATAATAATATTGCAATTATATTTCAAGGACAAAGAAAGTTTCGGTCAAATGTATATTTAGTTCCATATCACTTGGACAACTGAAACTCAAATTCAAATAAGATATAAATATAATTTATGAAGACTCATATATTGAGCTGGGAGCTTTGTTCAGTGGTAGAACACTTCTCTAGTTTTTGTGAGGAACGTGCAGTCCTTAAAACTAAACAATACATAAAATAAAAATAAATACAAAATTAAGAGTCATATATTCCTAATATATTCACTTATTAAAGGAAACCCTGAGAGTTTCTTTCTGCCACATTTTACATGTTGTTTTGCTTTAAGAAAGAAAGGACAACTAGCTACTTACAACGGTAAAAGGATTTTCTACAACTTGTGTCAGTTGCAAGACATCATTTTCAATTTTTATACCCTCCTCATTCACATCTCAGTATAGATACACAATATAGGCCACGATTCTACCCATGAACATGACTATATATGTAACACATATGTTTTATTACCAAGAGAGTAAGTAATTTTTAAAAAATAATGTGTATTGTATTGCTTTTTAAAGGATGTTTTATTTTAAAAGTTTTTATTCTGTAATAAAGTGATATAATAAAAAAACTACATACCTGTTTTCAGAATTCAGAAAAAAAGTTTTTATCTGAAAAATGAAACCATTTAGAAGCTAATTTTTAAGAAAATTTAGCCCTATTTTTTCATGAGCAGATTTTTACTTTAGTTTATCAGTATATGGTTTTTTAATTGAGATTATTGGTACATTTTAGGTATACAGTACAGTAGCATTCATTATTGGGTTCTTGTACCTTTACATGACAGGTCTTGGTTCTCATTTTCTCCCTTTGTCCCTTCCCTCCCTTCACCCCCTCCTCCCCTCCCCATTTACAAACATTTTATTTCCATTTTTTCATTTTCTCATATTTTTTTTATTTTCCCTTATTCCCTTTCCCCTACCCTTCCCACTTTCCCTACAACTTTTGCCCTTTTCTTCCTATTTTACATTTTCAATTATATCATTAGGATCTTATGCACCATTATAGTTTTTCACACCAGAGAAACTATTCGGTATTTGCACATGTGTGACTTATTTCACTTAGGAGTATATCCTCAATATGTATCCATTTTCCTATGAATGAATCTAATTTCTCACTCTTAATGGCTGAGTAGTATTAGAAGATGTGGTTTTTCGATCAGTATATGTTTACAGTACAAAATGTTTACATTTCTTGCAGGAAATTGGTACATGCACATAATGCATCTTTGTACCTTTTTCATCCCCGTTCCCTTCCTCCTTTTGTCCCTTCACTCATCCATAATCATTTTCTTTATTTTGTTTTGTGCATGTTTGCAGTACATAATGCTCACATTCTTTGTGTGCAGGTATTTTAAAAACAATATATACAATCTAAAAACATTCAATCACACTTATTTTTATAAATGCTTCATTTGTTAGAAACTGCATTTCTTTTAAAATGTATTTTTAAAAATCAAAGTCACTTGTAAATTAGTGCTCTTCCATGCTTTTCATTGGCTTCAGAGTTGGAAAGAAGAATCACAGGCCAAGTGCTTACAACAGTTATCCACAGGTATAATATCTCAGACTTGAGGTAACTGTGTGTGTATATTCATTCCTCTCCTAAAAATCCAAGTCTATCTTTTATGTAACACATGATTAGAGACTGGCCTTTTGTTTTCTTGCCATTTCTTCAGGAACACTCTTTATTAGTTTGGTATAAATAGGCAAAATTTTCTTTCATTGTGAGCTATCTCATTCACCAATGAATGTGAGGAGCTGAGAAAAATCTTAGTATTTCTTCAGAATTTCAGCAGCAGAAGTCATATGCCAGTACTCATTTGTCACTTGATGAGGAAATCCTATACACCTAATGTCACAGACTGAAATAATTCTGAATATTTTTATTTTATATATTTATATATTTAAATATTTTTATTTATATTTACATTTCATCTACATGTATTTCTATGTACATTCCATGACTTTCATTATTGACCTCTATTAATAATGAGGCTTGAAAGGGAGAAAATTTTATAAACTAATTATGACAAACTGATTATTTAAAAATAAATCACATTTAGTATCAATATTTAAAATGAATTACACTATTCAAAATTATATTACCTCTACAACATGACATTGCCTTTTTGTGTAAAAATGTATGCACAAAATTTCCATACATTGTATACAATCATTTTTTGTCAATTTTCAATAGTATAGGCTACCAAAAATATTTATTTTGAAAAAGGTTTTATTTAAACATTATATTGTTTACTGGTTCTTTTGTAATTTTATATGGAGATATTTAAAGAAAATCTTTATACAGCAAATTTTCTTTCAATACAGCTCCATAATTTGGCATGATTTCTTTTATTGCTAAGTGAAAACCTGCATAGGTTATATAAAGAATAATACAAAATAAAGCATAAGATATTTTAGAAAATTTCACAAAATTTACTGTAATTCCAAAGTATAACAGAAATGTATCATCACATGATGATCATATAAAACATTTCATGTATATTAGATGTATTTTCAATTCATATCACATTTTTGCACAGTATATGGGGTGGGTGATGATGCTGAATTCTTAATGTTTGACCAAATCTTTTCTGTATTTCTGAATGCTTATATTGTATTTTCCCAAAATTTTTTAAGAAAAATCAATTCTTTGCTTATTTATGACAAGTATAGTTTAACAAAGGTGAAAATGTCTGCTAGTTTCAGGTTCTAATTTTGAAGCATTGCTCAATAAGGGTTAACATGAAACCAGAGGAAAGTTAGTGGTTATCAGTAAAGGCACACTCCTAAACCCACACTCTGACATGTGTTTTCATGGCTGAAAGGAGTTTGACATGAATTACAGTGAATGGAAATCCCCTAAGAAGCTAATTAAAATCCCCAAATGAGTTAAAAGGCCACAGCCTAAGTCACAGCTAAGACTAGTTGGTATGTATCTAAGAGATACAATTTTCCTTACAGGAAAAATGCCTTCATAGTTTGAGTGTTTCCAATCCTTAGAAGAACTGTATTCAATAAAATTGAACAAATTTATGAAGCTATATCCCCAATCACTGTATTTCATTTTCAATTGTATAAAGTTTTACACATTTCTTTTTCATTTTGTGTTTTTTCATTGTTGAAATTATTTCAAGCTTTAGTATAATATGAGAGAAGAAAAAAGTATACATGCAAACTGTCTGCTGCTGGGAAACAATGGCTGGCATTTGGCTGTCTGCTAACTAATTAAATGCCACTGAATCCACTGTGTATCAGTGGATAATTTGGTAGATTTTACCGTTGCATATGTAGATTTAATTACAGAGTAACTGAAATTAATAAAGTGGCAGAGTCTCCCAGAAACATATTTTATGGCCCTTGATTTCTTTATGAAGGAACTTGCTAACCACTGCCCTTTACATAATGTTATACTTTGCTAAATTCGTTAGAGAGAAAAGCATATAGCAAATTAACAAGCATTCACCTGAGCATAATCCACACTGACTTTTCTCCAGGAGGTCTAATGTTAACACTGCTCCTTTACCTAGTAAATGCCAAGGATTTTTTCCTAACTGAACTGGTGTGATCACTGTATTGTCATATACACTGTAATGTAGCAACTTTTATACTTTTCCCTCCACTGTGTATGTAAACATGGTTATTTTCTTACAACCATGTTCTCTAATTGGGACTAGGGGAGATAGAAGTTAGAGAATAACCCTTGTCAATTATTTTTACCTTCAAATATTCTATTACAAGTGATAACCACGAACTAACTATAGCAGGTAATTTCTTTGCAAAATTCACAGATATGCGCTTCTTATATAATCACACAATCATCCCTTGAATATTCAGTAATTCTAATGTAACAAAGTGATCAAGGGGGCAATCAAAAATATGGCTCATGTTTAAATTTTAAAAAGATTATTGCAATAAAAACACACTGCAAACAATAATGGGATGAGTGTTTTTGAAACAAAGGAGACTGTATTGTATACCTAAAAAGTACCAGTAAACTCAATTTTAAAAAAGGAACAAAGGAAAGAAATCGAGAATGTTGGATATTTTGAGGGGTATTAGTGGTAATGTCTTTTACTGTAATCAATTATTTTATTTTAATGCTCACTGCAATTTTGATCACCATTCTTAAAAACCATTCATATTTGAGTTTGACATTCATTATGAGATAGGTATAAAGCAGTTTTACCCTTGCCCTTTTAGATACCAATAGAGAAATTGAACCTGGAATGAATAATTGGTATAAAAGTACATATATTTTATCAGAATTTTTTTTTCAAAACGCATTTAATATCCTTTGCATGTAATATTATCAGATCAACATCTGGTAGAAATGTGTTTCAAAAGTTTTGTTCTTCTAAGGATTAGAAAATCAAATTTGGAATTTGGAATCACTGCAAAAATGTGTTTCCTATTTTCAAAGTCAGTTTCTTCTTTAATAATTTGTAGTCATTAAACGTTTTAGAAAGGAGGTTTTAAAATACAATGCTAGCATCATCTGTTCCATTTTTCTGCTTTAATATGTCTATATCTTTTTAAAAATGAAGTCATGACATAAAATATTGATAAAAGTAATATTTTAAAAAGTGTGTGGAGCCTTATGAGAATTGTTCAAATGCCTACCATTTCTTCTCTTCTAAAATGCTTAAAACCAAGGTATTCCGTTGTATGAATTTTAATGGAATCGCTCCTTTTCAGTCAAAGCCCCAAAATGAAATAACCTGTAAACGATCTAAAATTAAAATATATTACTTGGCCCCTTGTTCCTGCTGACTCAAATTATCCAGGATATAAAAAAGGTTTGGGTTGTAAATTTTAAAAACTCTTTTGTGATTTGGTACTAATTATTGGTTAAGACCTTTGTACTCCACAGGGAGAGATGAAGCAGTAATATTATCTAATACTTTGTATACCAGAATATCTTAATTATTATAGAGTCTGTAATCCCTGGCATATTCAACACACACACACAAAGAGTATTACATATGAAATAGAAATAAATATTAGCTAAATTATTCTAATGGCTACATTGTTGATGTAAAATTTTCTAAACTGTTACTTAAAAATACAATATACACTGAGTTTCTAATATTATTAAATAATATATGAATTATAATTTCTGCCAAAGGATTTGTGAATGCTTTAATAAATTTCAGCTTTAAGAATGCATAAATCATATTTATTCATTTGTTATCAAATGATGTGAATGAAATAAGATTTTAATATTAAAATATTACTTTTGGGAATTGAAACAAGCAATTAAAATTGAGACAAAAAATTTATTATAATTTATATATCATGTATATAAAATAGACAAAATTATATTGACATAAAATAGAGATTAATATTCTATACTTGAATTTTTTTAATGTGGTAAGCTTAATTATGTCCACTTGATTGGCTTTTGAGCCAGCTATGGAATCAGTAAATGGGTGTGTCTAGGTAAGTCTTGTAAGAGTCACCTTGGGTTTTGTACCTTGTTGCTGATACGGTGCCTCTGCTCTGCCTCCTGGCTCACATGAACTTAACATCTTTGCTCTTCCCTGCTTTTTCACTAATTTGTCTGCAGTGGAGCCAGAAAATCATGAATCTAATCCCCTGAAAGTGTTAACCAAATTAAACTTCTTCAAACTGTGATTGTTGGATATTGGGTCCTTGGCATGGGGAAGATGACAATACAAAAAATTAGTACCAGAGAAATGGGGTTATTGCTGTAACTGTACCTGTCCATGTGGTTCAGAAGCCTTTGGAACTTGTTTGTCACAGGAATTTGGAGATATAAGCCAGAGAAGACACAGGACAGAAAGATTTGGAGATACAGGCCAAAGAAGCCTTTGCATGGTCTGAGTAGAGATCAATGGGTGATTTAGAACTCAGAAGACTAGAATGCTGATTGAAAGCATACAGTAAAGGACAGGCTCAGGAGTTTCAGTTGGGAGAACATATTCCCTTGGCAATTGGACTAGAGGCCATTGTCCTTACACAGGGACAAAAGTTTGTCTACATTTTGCCTATGTTCCGAGAATTTGTGCTGAGACTGTGATCAAGGGTAGTGGATTCTCTCTGGAGGAAGAACTTTCAAGGCAACCCAAAATCCAGGCTGTGGTGTGGGCAAGCCTGGCTGTTTTTACCCACATTTATAATGAGAATAAGATGCAAAAAAAACCACCAAAAAACCCAGAACTTTTGAAAAACTTTACATGTTGTTCTTTTGGAGTCAAAATTTAAGTTGGGGCCAAAAGAGTCATGGTTGCTGAAGAGATAACATCATCAAAGAGAAACTAATTACTTTCTACAAGAGCAAAGATGCCTCCAGGTCATCTCAGAAATCAGAAAGTCTCCACTCATTGTAGGGCAAGAGTGCAAAAATGTAATTGTTTCATTTGAAAGGAGAGACGTTGATTCCTGTTCAAGAAGTTTCTTCTAGGGAATTTATTTCTTAGGATTTATTTCACCAAGCTTAGATATCCAGGCATTAGTCTGCTGCAGCCATGGCTCCATGGTCCCTGTCTGCTGCTCCCTCTGGGAGCATGACTTGTCTCCATTCTCATGACATTGATTTCACTGTCATGCAGAATGAAAGTTTGGGGGAGAGGGAGGTTTCCACCTAGATTTCGAAGAAAGGCCTTGGCAATAAGCAGAGGGCTTCAGAGAAGGCAGGATATGAAACAAAGGAAATGAAGCAAAAGTGGCATTGGACAAAGATGGAGATGCCAGGCACATAGACCATCTACCCCGGAAAGGTGCAGGCTGTTAGTTGAACTAGCACAAGAGAAGGTCTTGTGATTGTATCTATAACCAGTAAAGCCATAGAAATGGGGCTGCCCAAGTCTTCTGGAACACTCATCTTGCCACCATGTGCCCTGAATACTGGATATAAAGCTACACATTTATTATTTATTATCCTTCTGGATTTCAGTTTGGATTTTACTCTTTTCTACCCCACTATTGCTGCCTTTTGGAAGGGGAATTTCACCCTGTGGTATTATATCTCAAAATTCTGTGACTTCTTTTTTGACTTCTATTTTTACAGAGATCCACAGTTAACAGTCTGCTTTGAATTTTAGAAGAAATTTTGACTAGAACTTTAACTGCTAGGACTGTTGAGACACAGGGGAAGGAATTATTATGTTTGAGGTGTAAGCAGGATAGTTGCACAGACATAATTACGAACTTGTTATTGTCTTTCTGTGAAAAGTGTATTGTTTAGAGATATGTGCTTTGATAAGTTGAAAAGGATTGGAATATGGTCATTAAGACTAATTTTATCTAAGTGATTGGTATGGGAGCCTCTTCAGGGATTAGGAGAGCAAACTTCTAGGTTGGTCTAGGTGAGTCACGAAGGCTTTGCCTAGGGTACTATATGTGACCCCTGGCTTCTTCCTCTCGTCACGGTGCCCCTGCCCTGCTTCCATCCACCATGAACTAAGTGTCTTTGCTCTGTCACTCCTTTCTGCAACGATGTCTCTACCTTGGAGTCAGCCCGCCATAGAATAAATCCCCTGAAACTGAGAGCCAAATTAAACCTCTCCTCTACTAAGGTGTGATTGTTGGGACACAATATGCATCCAAGGTACAAAATAAAAACTTTAATAATACATAGTTATTCTATGATAAGGAATAAAGCAAGATTTCCAATCATAATTCCAAAACATGATATTTCTGATAAATATTCTACAGAGTATATTAACGCTCAGGTGTCACTTCATATTTTCAGTAAATACGTTGAAATATTTTCTTGTTTATGGTGTACTAGTCTCAAATCTTAGTTCATCTCCATCATCTGTTCACTTGCTACTCAACACAAGTCTTTACATTTGATCAAGAACTCCCTTTATTCTGAATTCCATAGCCTGTTTGAGCTGCTTTCATATTTTGGAATAGACAAGTTCTCTTAGATTTTCATGACACTGTGTTTGTCTCTTACATTTCTCTACTTTGAAACAAGCCATCGCTTCGAAGATATTTCCTAGATTTTACTATAGGCCTTCTTTTTTTTTGTTGTTTTCAGTTGACACGATCTACCTGAGTTAGTGCTTCCAATACGTTTCATGTCTCAACCATGAGCTTCAAAAATACACGTCAATTATACCTTTTGGTCCTTAGTTACACTTTCAGTTTCTCATACCAGAGAAACTATTCAGTATTTACACATATGTGTTGTTTATTTCACTTAAGAATATCGCCTCAAAGTATGTCTATTTATCTATAAATGTCTTTAATTTCTTGTTCTTTATGGCTGAGTACTACTCCTTTTTATTAAAAAAAAACATTTTCTTTATCTAGTGAATAGGAACAAAAGGTGAGGGAAGGGAAGTAGGAAGGGTAGGGGAAAGGAAAGAAGAGAATGGAATTAATATGAAAAAAGGAAAAAATGGAAACAAAGTCCTCACAAATAGGGAAGGGGGAGTTTGAAGGGAGGGTAGTGAAATGGGGAAAAATAAGCACCAAGATATATTATGTATAGGTACAAATTTCCAATGATGAATGTCATTATATTGCATACCTAAAATGGACCAACAAAATAATTTTTTAAAATACACATCCAATCCTCTGATAAACATTATTTTCCAAGTCTAAACCTTTATCTGTACAACCATGCTAGCTCCTAATTATGTGTTGCATTCCTTGTGTGGCTTCTTCCATGAAATAGTTTAACTCAGATACATGATTATTATTTCTAAGTCTTTAAACTCCCTAATTCAATCAATCTGAAAGGACTACAGTTTGTATTTCCTAAAAGTATATTATTATTTCACTACTAGTTCTTTTTTTACCCAAATTTGATTACCATTATCTTTAAAAATATACAATTGTCTACTTCTCATCCTTATTTCCCATTAGTCTTAGGGTTGGTACAACTTTTTCATACGCCAATATAATCTCATTTCCATCACTCTTGAACTGTTTTTGTCAGGAGAATAAGATGATAAAATTTTCTTTCACGAGAAAGATTGAAATGCTTAATGACTTTGAGGAAAGCTTCATAAACTAATTTCTTTCCATACTAATCTTTCACCACTCTGAGCTCATCTTCTTTGTTCTTTCCCGCATATATTTTACCCATGTAAGCACTTAGTCCTAAAATAGCCTGAAATGGCTGCAAATTCTTAGGAGTACATTATTCTCTCTCAACACCAGACTGTTTTCTTTAACATTTCTCTGGCTTCCATGATCCTGTTCACTTTAGGTTAATTTCTTGATGTTAGTTATTTCAGGTACTCTTTTTTCAGAACTACTTTGGCCAATCACAATTATGGTACAGAAGTGCTTTTTGTACACTATCATATTCTCTATATTTTCACTGTCATTACTCATCACACTTCTGTCACCTATTTTTCTGTATTTCTTAATATTGAAAGCAGAATCTATAGCTATGTTATTTTTTCACACGTGCCCAGTTCTTAAGCTCTCTATATTCTTTTCATAACACTGTTTTGCTTTATCTTGTGATAAGATTCACTATTATCACCGTCACTTAATATTTCCACTTCATTTTTATCACTAATTTTCACTTTATCAAAATTCACTAGTAGCTCTTATTTTAAAAGAAATCAACAACAACAAAAAAATGCACACCACTATGCCCCCAGTACCATCAACTTGCTAAGCCTCATGTAAGTTTAGAATGTTTTTTTAAGACAGGGTCTCACTATGTAGTTCAGGCTTACTGAACTCATTATGTAGCCAAGCCTGGCCTCAAATTCACAGTGATTCTCCTGCCTCAGCCTCCTCAGTGCTGGGATTACGAGCATGTACCACCATACCTGGCATAAACTTCAATTATATTAGCCACCTCTACTTTTTATTCTTCCATTTAATTTTTCTGTGTTTTCACTTCTACTTAAAAAAATATTTTTTTTAAAAGTTCTCAGTGCCAAATACAGTAAACACTTGCATTTATTCTTTTGGTTATAGTTCCTAAAGCTTTTTCTCAGACATTTCTGAGAAGCTTCAATGGATTTTTCCATTCCGATTTGTAACTAAGAAAAGATGTTAGTGGAATAAAGCAGAACAAGCAAATATGAAAAGCCACTTGTTCTGAGTTGGTGCTTTTCAATTTTAAAAGTGTGTATATATCACTAAAGATCTTCTTGCCATAGAACCACTCTGTCACTAGATCTGGGTTAGGGCCTGAGACTGTTTTCCTAACAAACTTCTATAAAACTACTGCTGCAGGGCTATGAGCTTCACATGGAATAGTAAAATTTTATAATGGGATTAGGATACTATAGGAGTTTTAAGTGGTTATTCCTAGGAATCTTTGTGAATCAATTTCATTGATATGGATGCAACATGATCACTGGGATTGTGAAAGTTCCCCAGATGAGTCTAATATGCACCAAAGTTTAAGAACCATTGCTTGAGACACGGCAGACTGTTCAATAAAGTCCTTCTTTTCAATCATGCCAAAATGAATATGTGAGTTATAAATGTTAACTAATACCAATTTAGGGCCATTGTCTCAAAAACCAAGGTAGCTGTAGCCACATTATTTTCACCAACTGGAAGGATGTGCACTTTTAACATGATTTTTAGGTCCTTTTTGTGCATATTCATTGCGAGCGGAAATAGATAAAGCTACTTTCTTTCACTTAACACATTTACTTTCTCAAGAATTATCAAGTTAAAAAGCAGTTACTCCTTTAGCTCCACTAAGAATCCTTTTACTAATTTCACCTACAGGGAGCTTGTTGTTTCCAAGTGGCAGAGAGTAGGCTACCAAGGCAAAAGGAAATAAGAAGAGAGCATGTTGGGAAAAAAGAATGGAAGGTTATGAAAGAGCCAGATAATTTGGAATCTCATAGACAACGTTAATAATTTTGTATTTTATCCTAATTGCAAAGGGAAGTATGGGAATTTTCAGCTAAATATGATCTAGTCTTTATTATTAAGATCTTTTAAGTGTTATAAAATAATTAACTATTTCATTGCAAGACTAAAATATTAATGATTCCTTATGAAGTTACTACAGCTATATAAGTAAGAGATGATAATTTAGAAGAACAAATACATCCAATTTCCAATATTTATCATTCAATCTGTGCTCCTTGGTTGAACCTCTTGAGCATTTCAAACACTCACTGTCGATAGGTCAATGAGAAGAGTTAATTACTGTATATTCTATTTAATACTATTTCTAGAGTCATTTCAGTTTCCATCCATGATGTACTTATGGGAAAATGATGATGAGATAGAACTCAATACATGCACACACTAATGAATCCAGTGATGTAAAGCTGAACTCCAAGGGTTATTCTACATAGATAGATGTTATTGTGACTCAGTAAGAGTTAAATCAATGGTAATCCTCTTCAATTATTAATTTATTTCACAAGTAATTTGGATAGTTTTATAAGACACTTTTACACTTTAGTTTATTGTTGGCAGAACATATTTTATTAATTTTCTTTGCAGGCAGTGTCTTGAAAAAATTTCAGGTTGAAAATATCATGTGTTCTACCAATACATATATCTACGTATATATGCTGTTATATCTAGGAATCAATTTAAATGTTAATGAAAAGATAGTGGCCAGCATAGAATGGTCTTTGTTTTCATAGATCTTACTGTCTATTAGGACAGCACAACACAAAATATAGATGATCCCGAGAGTATAATATATGGCAAATACAAAACTTTTGGAGCATATAGGGGTGTAGAAGATTAAGGGAAGAATATTATAGATAAAAGGTTCCCAACTCTGAACAAAATGATCAGTAGGGCAGGAGACATGAAAAGGAGAGCAAGAGTACAAACAATACTCATAATTTAAATAATGACAATATCAATATTCTCTAATGTACTTATTAAATTATCAGCTAACAAGTGGCTAATACCAAATCTAATCCTATCTGTGTTGAAGAAGAAGGACAGTCAAGAGTGTAGTCACATATCAATTAATTGAACAAATAGACAGAGAATTTGCAACACCCCAGGTACTAGTGTTTGGAAACACAGAAATCAACAAGAGGACAAGTTCCCTAGAAGCTAAATTCTAGTGGAGCTTTTGGGTGGTGAAAGGCAAATGAGATTTTTAAAAATGCATCCTTCCAGCTCATTGTTTAAAATCAGAAACAAATATATATTTAACAGATGTTTTTCTGTCAAAAAATCCCACCTGTGGGACACCCTACAGTTTTTGAACAGATCTGTCAGAAAGTAAGTCATTCATAAAATCACTTGATGGAGCTAAGCGTCAAAGCCATGACAGGGCTGTCAAGTCTTTCCAGCTCACCAAATGATGAGCTCCATAAGGAAGAAATCTGCTTTAATTATTTCTCTCTGGAGTCTCTGTACACTCCTAACGATCTTTGTGTGTTTTTCTTCATTCTATTTGAATCACTTATTCCTTTGCCGCTATATCTACATCTGGTTTACTCCTATTTCCATACTTTGAGTGGAAATCAGCCTAGTTGGTTAAACATGGAGGCAGGATCTCTTTGTGAATTAATGATTTATTTATGCAAAGATGCTAACGAGTCCTGTTCATTCTGAGGAATACGCAAGTTTTACAGATATAATTGTATGTTTGTCAAAGGACTTTCTAGAATAATTGAGTAAATTTACCACCAAATAGTGTTTGGGTTGTTTCTCCTTTCTATTCAGCACTGCACTATTTCAGAATCCCAGCATCTACACTAAATAATTTTCCTACCAAGTACAGAATGTACTGAGATTTAAAGCTTATGTGGCATGAGACTCTGTAAAGTTATTAAAAATTGACTAGTTGTTTGAAATCCAGAACAGAAATTCTACAGTAGAATTTGAATTTTCTCAAGAAAAGTATATACATGTTAGAAATCAGTGTTACTCACAGAAAAACTTTAATATTCCCATTACCTCTGCCTCCAGATCCAATTATCTGCCAACATTTTCTGCTCAACCATGCTGAGCCTATTCACCAGCCCTCCAGTTACAAAATAATAAAAGGTCTGCAGGTGCACTGACACTCATGGGGAAAGGGAGTAGGTGTGAAAACTGCAATAATTTTCTTCAGAGTTTAAAAAAAAACAGTTTGGAACTGGCAGGGTATCTATTCACAAGATGTTTGGTTAATTTTGCTGTTATATTATACTACTGTTTTGAGTTAAAATGGAGAAATATTCAAAGTAAAAGTGATGACATTTTGCCAAAGAAGTTTTATAATCAAATACTAAGGGTGCTGCATGGTCTAGGCTATGTCATTTGAAGTTTTGTTCATAGAATTCATTCACTTGGAAGCAATCTCTCCCAGCATACAAATGAGGAGCCAGTTCTTTGCCCCAGAACTTTGCTCAGAGTCTACTGGAAAAGAAATACTCCTTAAATTGATGAGGCCAGTGTGATATGGTGCATGGTATACAATGATGTACTATGTGCTACTGGAATATAAAGGAGAAAATCTGCTCCCATGTACTTAAGATGTCTATGCAAGCAAATGGTAGTCCACAGGAGTTGGACAGCTTAATAGGTAGAATGTACACAGTTCCTTGTTTCCTCCCAATCACCTACAGTTTAGGAAAAGAGAGCATATACTTAGATTTATGCCTGTTACTAAGATGTATTAGTATCTTAGGTTTATTGAATTGAAGCAAAAATGTAAGGTTTTACAAAAAAGGATAAGAATTGATGATTTCCCTGAGTTTTAATTTGATAACATCTATCTCTGACAAGTATATGAGGGTAGTAAAGGAAATTCAGTCAAAAACTCCTAAGATAATCAGTTATTAGTAATCCAAAGTTAGAGGACTATCCAGAAAGATATCTTGAAAATTTTGAAAGCTAAAATGAAAAGAAAGTGATTAAAAGAATTTCAAAAAATTTTAGCACATTTTCCTCAAACTTATTTTGCAAATATTTTCCAGCTTTCAACTTGTCCTTTTTTATGGTCTATTTATTTTATTCCTTAAGGGGGGGTTTAAGCCTTGCAGACTTAAAGAAATTAGAAATAAATCATGCATGCAACCAGTGAATAATGTTACTATATTAAATTGTTAAAATGTTACTATATTAAATAGTTAGTAAATTGAAGGTACTTTGCATTTATTACTTTTAAGAACATGTAACACAAAAAATCACAAACGAGGGTCAGGGATTTAGCTAAGTGGTTCCACTGCTTGCCTCGCAAGCACAAGATCCTGAAATTAATCCTTGGTACAAAAAAAATCACAAACAAAAATTGTTGTCACAGAAAACAAAGAATTGAGGAAAAGATGATTTTGAAGGAAGTTCTGCAAGAAATCCTTGTGGAATGTCCTCTGAAGGCAGCCACTCTGCTATGTACGGCAGACACAGAGGGCCTTGTGGCCCATTGAGTGTACCAGCAGCAAAGGATTGGCAATTCAGCATGTGTGAATACTGAATTTCCTGAAATACAACCCCAAAGCAATGAGATTTATTCTACCAGGAATATGCTCAGAATTTTATAAATTATTCTGAGATAAATTATTTTCATTTAATGAGACAAAACTGATTAAGTTCAGAATGCCAGCATCACTAACTCCTCTTTCACGCTGAGTATCATGTAATATTAATCATTTGTCATATTGAAATTATTTCTCTAATTTGTAACAAACTAAAGTTCATAGATATTAATTTTAGCAAAATAATAAATTGTAGTTTTCAAATTGAATGTACTACATCTATTTATTGTATTCTTTCAGACTCAGAATCTCTCCTTTTAAAACATCCTTTCTTTAATATGAAATATAAAAATTGAACTGGTATGTTGGTGAATTTTTAAATTTTGTATAATGTCAATGAAAAAGTATATTAGCAAATGGTATTGCATTTAGGAATTCATTAAATAAATAGAAGTGCATTTCATCGTGTATCTAACTTTAAAAATTTTAATACAATACATAACATTGAATATTTAGTATGAAGAACTATTTTTGTTGTACACAAAAGTTAAAATTATATTACTATAGCAATTAACATTTTGTACATCACAACAGGATGGATTATATTAATATGTAAAATTATTAAAA
The DNA here is from genome assembly GCF_012274545.1 of Fukomys damarensis. NCBI lineage: Eukaryota > Metazoa > Chordata > Mammalia > Rodentia > Bathyergidae > Fukomys > Fukomys damarensis. Next base: position 30,207,043 of record NW_022900936.1, read on the forward strand.
TATAGAAATGAAAGTACTATGCTGCTAATTATATAAATCATTGTGAATTACTCCTCTTCCTAAATCCCCATCCTTCTATTACGATAGTATAGATTCTCCAGTGAATAGGTAGAATGTTTTCCCAAATTTTAAATCTGGGTTGGACATAGACATGGGCTTGACCAAGAAAGCAGTAAATTTAATGTAAGCAAAAGCTAGAAAAACTTCTGCTAATAGGAGTGCTTTATTTAGTGCTTCCTGGAACCCTAAGATTACTGTGTGAAGACATAGCTAGGGCTGCCTGATGGCAGATAGGAAACTCTTTGTAGTGAAGACGATCTTCTAACCTAAGAGGTTTCCCCGGCCAACTCTTCAGCCATTTAGTAGTTTTAGTAATAATTATCAGATCCACTTCATCTGATGCACTGCTAAATCTCTCCGTGAGATATTGTGACAGATTGGTGCTTTTCCCGCTCATTCACTGCCTAGATCTTCTATTTTAGTTTAAATATTTTTGTGTTTTTGATTTGAAATTCTTACCCAAGCTCAGCTTTTATTCCCCAGGTAATTAAAAAGTAAGCTGTAAACAACAGATTTGATAGGCTTGCTGCCAGGATTTAGGTATTTCTTCTATTTCCTCACTATATTCTACTATTATTGCAAAGCTAGAGTTTCTTAGAAGTAGCCTTTAAATGTAAATGTTTTTTATAAAATATTTTCCTTGCTAGTTTTGTGGCTGATTTTTTTTTTTTTTTTTTTTTTTTTTTTTC
>NW_022900936.1:30207868-30231906 GCF_012274545.1 Fukomys damarensis
TTTTTTTTTTTTTTTTTTTTTTTTTTTGGTACTGAGGATCGAACATGGGACCTTTTGCTTGTGTGCCAGGCAGTGGCACCACTGATCTAAATATCTGGCTTTGGCTGATTTCTTGAGGGGATCAAGTGAATTTAATGAGGAAATATTTTCAAGGTCATATAAAATTGTGGAATGTTCTTAGTAGTATAAAAATTATGCCCATTATTTTTTCATGTGTTTAGCATATATCTTTCCAAAAATGTAACTTTCTTTCTAATAGAAGGCTTTATTTCATTCTTACTATTCATCTACTCTATACTTGTTTAATAAAATAATATTCTTTACAAAAGAATTCTTTATTTAGCTGGTACTTTCTGTGTGACATATCATTGCTGGTACGAAATTAATCCTTTTTTATGAACTGAATGTTTTTGTATCCCCTCCAAATTCATATATGGAAACTCTAATTCTGATATGATGGCATTTGGTAGTGATTTTTAGAAAATAATTAGGTCTTGAGTGCACAGCCTTTGTGAGTGGAATTAATGCCTTTAATAATATGAGGCCCTGCAGCTAACTAGCTCCTTTTCAATGATATGAAAACAGAAGAAGATGCCTATCTACAAACCAAGGATAGAGCCCTCACTAAAAGTCTGATCCTACTGGCAACTTGATCTCAGATTTCCCCACCTACAGAACTGAGGAATAAATGTGAAAACTACCAATTTATTGTAGTTTGTTATGACAGCCCAAGCTGAGTAAGACACCTGCTTTTCTGGGTCACTTATACTTTCCGTTTGCAGTACATAATAGGTGACACATGGGAAAAGGAAATAATTAGCATAATCTCTGGATTATAAAATGATGAACAAGGAGAAATCATAGTATCCTCGAACATATATATTTCATGTGTACTTAAGTGAATTTTCTGAAGTACCTTTATTTCTATAATCCAGGATATAAATTGTATACAATTACTATCCCTTTTTAAACTTTCTATTTTAGTCAGAAGTGTGCTAGTTAAGTGTCCTTGCAGCTTATAAGAATAAAAGACGCCCTGCAAGGCTGCATTCGAAGTGTTTTTGCCTCAAGTATACCTTACATCCATTATCCTAGCCAGTCACTAACAGAAAAGCATCTCAAAGCCACATTCTCATTGTTGCCCCTGCAATAATCTAGAATATTTCAGCTCATAACGTATTTTTCAATTATAGCACTGGTTTCTATGGTACATGTTATCTGAAAAGAGCACTCACTACTTCATAGATGATAAAAAAATAAAAGAAAATAATCTTGTTATTTACCCACTCTGGAGAAAAATAAAATATAGACCTAATGCTTGTTTACTTCTTAAAAGATTGAATAAATTAATATAATATTGCAATTCTTACACTTGTTACTGGCTACCACATATATGAATAGTTTTCAAGAAGATTGACTTGTGTTCAACAAATGCTCTTCAAAGGTGATAATGGCACAGGGAATTTGTAATTAGATAGAGGCCCGCTTGCATTGTATAGACTGAGTCATTAAACCATTTTTATATTTCAAAGTGAGTGGAATAATATTTACCCTACATTCTCAGAAAAAATATTAATGAAGTCACAGTGTAAAAGAATTGTAAATAAGGAGTAACATAGGTTCAATAAATGTTATACCCCTTCACTTTTCTGGAAGAAAAATTGCTTCAGTATAGCTTATTCGATTATCATTATAATTTTATGAAAAATAAATTAATACATTAAAGTGAGCACACACATGCACAGCTTTGTCTTAAGGTCAAGCTTATTGTTACTTTTCCCCTCAAGATAATACTAATTATGAATCCAGAGTTTTATTCTGGACATATATTCTCTTTTCATATAGTTAAAATTCTTTAACTTGTTTTGCTTTTGTGTTCCAAATAAAAGCACTAGTAACAGAATGCAAAATAATAATTTGTAGCTTTGCAACAAAACAAAAATGCAAAGAAAATAGTGGAGTTAATAATCTATATAATTTTATCCTATTTCTAGAGAATGTAGGCTAGATAGTTGGTTTCATCCTCTTGGGGTTTTCATAGTTTTATTAAAAATATTTCACAAATCATCCATCAATGCATCCACCCATGTATAAAATGTTACATTTTTATGTGATTAACATTTTATCTAAATCTTAAAAACCCCCAACTTTGGTGATGAGTACTTAAAAAACTGTATTAATTTTTGTCAAGAAGAAAGTGTTCTAATAATAAAATAGTTAAAGTACAAATTACTAAATTTTGATATAAACATTCTATTCATCAAGCTCTGGCCACTTTACTGTTATTGGGCTTAAACAGAAAATTTTCACAATCCATCTTCTAACTTGGAATTCTTCCAATAACTTCTAAAACTATATTTTAATAAAAAATATTTTCAAAACAAATTTCATTTTACTTGTATTGTGTAATAGCATTTATTCTGATATTCACTCAATTTCTGCATCATGTTTCCTTTCTTGATGACACTTTCCACTTCTAGGCCTCTAGATGTTTATCCATGAGATAGCGCATTATAAATATATCCCAGGATCTTTTCCAATATTTTAAAATTTAATGTCTGTTATCCCATCTATACTTTTATACCACAAAAAAATCTGAATACATTATTGGACCCATTGTGACCATTAAACAGAATTGTCAGCTTGACCATATTAGAGGTGCTTAGCAGATAAGTAAAGCACATTTCTGTATGTGTCTGTGAGTCTGTTTCCAGAGATGATTGGCTTGCAAGCCACCAACCTGAGAAAGACCTGCCTTTCCTTTGGATGGTACCCATCCAATAGGCTTACAGTATGGATCAATTAAGTTGGTGTAATAGCTTGCATCTGCATGTCTCTTGAAAGACTCATGTGGTCGTAAGTGGAGCTTTCACAGGTAGCTGGATCTAGAGTATGTGATGCTGCAATTAAGTGCTTGATGCTGGGATCAAGGGTATGTGACTACTAAATTAGTCCACTGAGTAGTTTGGCTTATTTCAGGGTGTAGATAATGAGAAAGCCCTTCCAGAGTGTCAGTGCTACTCACCCTAAGGGGTTTTATCTGGAAAGGATATAAGGACAGAAAAGGGGCTGTTGTCATTTGCTGCTGCTGTTGCTTGCTGCTTGCTTCCTTGCTGCCTTCTGACTGACTCGAACTGTTTTTTTTTCCCCCTCTGCCATGTAACCCTGCCTTGGAGCCAACCATGAACTAAAACCTCTACACACTGTGGCCTACAATAAACATTTCCTCCTGCAATAAACCTTTGCTCCTTTAACTTTGGGTGGTGGGTATTTTGTCTTGGAAACAAGAAAAAGTAACTGAGACAGTTGAAAACCTCTATTCTTCTTGAGGAAGTGTACTTTTTGCTATTGCCATTGCCTGCAGACATCAAACACCCGCTCTCTCTGCCTTGCAATATGAAGTCACACCAGCAACTCTCCAGGGATTTCCATGCCTTCAGTCTTTTATTAACACTGCATTTTTTATCACTCATTATTTGTCTTGAGTTTCTACAACTGAACAACTTACTGGATACTTTGTGTCTCCAATGTACAGGTAGCTGCTGTTGTGGATGCTCCAGACTCTGATTCTGAATCTAATAAAATCCCTTTAATCATATGTGTATTGTCTTAGTTACTTTCTCATTGCTGAGACAAAACACCTGATAGTCACAACTCTAAGCAGGAAAAGTTTATTTGGTTCACAATCATAGAGGTTTCAGTCTATAATGTTGGCTGGCTCCAAGACATGGCACAATGGCCTAAGGACACAGAAGAGATGACAGGACTCATGGCATGGCCAGAAGCAGAGAGATTAGGTGAGGAGCCCCTAGTGACATACTTCTGACAAAATCCCTCCTCTTAGGGGCAAGATAGCTATAAGCCCTCATAATTCAATCACCTTCCAAAAGCCTCAGCAATGAGCACATGAGATTTCGGGGAACATTTATATTCATATCCTGTTCCCCTAGAGAGCCCTAAGCAATATATCCATAATGGAGTGTAGCTTTTTTCAAAGGTATCCTAAATTAGAATGTTAGCTCATGTTTACACGAGGCTTGGAGAGAACCATATTGAATTTTGTTTAAATTATTTTATTTTTAATTTAAGCAGCATTTCAGTATTAATTTCTTTATACAAAGGAACATTTAGCTTTCCAGTTATAGTCTTCTAAATAGGAAATCTGGGTATAGATTATTACTCAATATCTAAGCTATAGATTCAATATCATTTTCATTTTACAAGGGTGGTGAATTATATATTCCTAAATATAAAATGTATGTTCACTTTCATTTCATTTTTAAAATCACAGATACATTTTTATTGCAGTTGTTTCTTGAATTATGTTTGATTAATGAGACTGTGAGCTGGAAAAGCAATGTGCACAAAGAATTGCAGAGCATTCAGTCTCATAATTTTAATTAGTTTGGAAATAAATGTATGTATTTGGATTCAAACAGGATATGTAACTCTTATAAGGAGTTTTGAAATAGCAAAAAAGGAAGCATAAATTTGTTTATATGTGTGTGTGTGTGTGTGTGTGTGTACAGATGTAAAAAGCAATCTACATTAATCAGCCTAGAGAAATTTTAATTTATTTTATAGTAAGAGTGATATAATGTACCTATATATAAACATAACCTTTATAAACAAAAGTCCAAATTGGTAAAGAAAGAAGCAGGAAGGTAGAAATCTCAGGAAGATAAAAGTGCAATGAAAGTATAAATTTATGATTTATTCATGTGACAAAAAAATAGGACCCAGCTTATAGTATTTCATAAAGAACTCACAGAGTCAGAAATCTTATTTTCTGAGTATGATGTTTGACAAAGTTAGAGAGATTTATTTATTCATTTATAATTCTATGATACAAAACACATCCAAGAAAAACCAGGAGTGATAAAAATGGCTAAAGTCCAGGTACACTAACATTTCAGAAATCTGAAGGACAAATGTGCTATATGCCTCAGGAAAACAGATATGTCTACAAGTTCAAGGAGACACTCAGTGGCAAATACACACAGGGTCAAAAAATAAGGACTGGAAAAGTGATAAGTAGCATATTATTAAAAGAAACACTAAGAAAGTGGGTAAACATTTAGAAGTTATTAATTTAAGTAAACATATCAACACACAAATTTTTATAATATTGTTGAGTAAATTGGCTTGTTTTCCTTTGCTTTATTACTTGTGTTTCTGATTATTTATAATGCATAAACATTCCCTAATTGTATAAAACATACTCATGCAAATTCTGTTAGGTTCAACAATATTGGTAATTTCAACATGAAAAAAATGATTATATATATTATATATTACTTAAAATCACATATATATTATTTAAATTAATTTCAAAAAATAAAATCAAATATATCTTCAGATTTCACTGAAACAAATATAACAAGTAATTAACTTGTCTAACGGTGAAGTATGAACTTAAGTTGTGCTTTAGGTATTCTAATTCTGGGAATATGAACCAGTAACAAACAGAAAGGAAATGTGCTATACTTTTTAACTCTTGAGAAAATGAATCCAAGTTTTATCATAAAAATTAGAATGTCACTACACTTAAAGCAGACAGAAGAGATTACTTGTAAAACAGTTACAGTCTTTCCATGTGGAATTGTATTATTAGTGTGGATCTGCATGCAATATTTAACTTTTGCTATTTCAACTTATGGTGTTTAGCCCAAAGTTTTCATTTGAAATGCTAGATGTGTTACCATATGACAAATATCTACATTTCTTGTTTGTGTTTTCCTAAACTCCACTTTCTCTTTTCTTACATCATCTGCATTGTTTAGGTGACCTACTGTCCTACGCAGGTTTTGTCAAATGATTTGTGTGCCACATCCAAAATTGTATGGTCACAACAAAAATTTCATTCACATTTTCAATATGCTTAGTTCAAGAATTTATCAGAGGAATAATTCTCAATGGGTTTTCTCCATCTAGCTGTGTAATCTAACTATATTGAAAAAGCATTTGCTTACAGCATTCTAAATTATGAATATGGACTACTCCACACTATTTAATGTATAAATGAAGATTAAGGATCAATTCTGTCTCACTAGGAAAGTCAAATATTTTTTCATATTTTAGTATCGGGGTCACATTTCAATGATCCATTGACTACATCTACAATAGTATAGACAAAGTTTTGCACAGCACTACCAATTTGATTATTCAGGTAATTGAAAAACTTTCTTTACTCATAGCGTCATTCATGAATGGTTACAGTGTAATAGATATCATCATATTTTTCTAAGTAAGTCTTTTCCCCAGAAGGAAAGTACACAATCTTTTTATTAAAACATCACTGCTGTAGTTCCACTGGACACAATCTTTGAATATACTTACTCAGTGATAGAAGAAATTGTTCATCCATATCACAAAGATCAGAATTATCATCTGTGTTCTAGACACTATCATATGTGCAGAAGCTACTAATAGTGACAGTATAAACTTTTTTTTAGTATTTTTAGTTTAAAGGGAGCAAGCCAATAAATTTCTATTTTACATATCTGCTATCTTTGTGGAAACAATGCATTGATGGCAATTAGAGAAAGCTTCTATTTCTGTCTGATAAACTCCAGAAAGATTTGATAAATGTTCCAAATTTAATATATAATCTTAGTAAGGAAGAAAAAGGAAGAGTGTTTGCTTGAAAATATGAAATGCGAGTGTTATAAGAAGTTTTACATATATTTCTTCACAGATTTCATTAACACATATCTTCTGTCATTTCTGTATCAGCCGTAGCATACAAAGCATGCTGCTAGCAAGGGGGAAACACTAAACTAATATCACCTATTTTTCATCTGGTGACTAGCAACCTAGTAAATACAGGCTTTGGGTAAGTGTACTAAGATTTTCTTTAATATAGTTTAGTTTAGTTTCAAAAGGGAAAGTAGCAATGGCATGAGAACATACCTAATGAACTTTAGAAGGTAAATTGTTTCGAGTGATAGGAAATCGGGTAAGAAAGAAAAGTATGTTCACAGGTAGGAAAATCCTATAAATTACATTTAGTTGCTTGCATTTCATTCAGCCTGTTATGTGAGAGGGTAACACATTACACTAGGATAAATGAACGAGACTAAAAATTATAGAAAATGGATTCTGCTATACGATTTCACATGAAATTAAAGAAAGTCTGATGAGAAATGGAAAGAAAATGGAAAAGATGTTGGATAATTTTTTTTTTTTTTAATCCTGGATTCCCAAGCACAAACAGTGAGTCAACCCAGCTGAGAGGCTGCCCTTTCAGTGTTCAGGGAACGTATGTGATGTGATAGGGCATGGAAAGACTCCAGTGTGTTTGAGGCTACTAAATAATAAAAACTGAAAAAAAATACTCATGAAATGGTATGTTTTACCAAGCTGATTATTCGATTAAATTGAAATTGAATTATGTTAATTTTTGTTCACAATTTTTAAATATATTGTAAAGAAGGGGTGAGAATTAAAAAGGTTTAATTTTGTAGAAAGTAAATAATATCTTTTTTAAAAAAATAAAGTTTATTGAATCATAGAAAAAAGAAAAGACTGAAGAACTCGAAAGCACCTATTTAGGTGATGAGTGAATGATTCTGAATTCGCTTGGGTGGGAATAAGGGACATCAAATGAAGATATGGTAAATCATGAAGTGTAATTTTTAAAATAATAAAAATGGAGAGAAGTATTGGTTCTGAAAAAAAACGAATAAACTTGAGAATCATCAAAATATTTAGCTTACAGAAATGACTGTCCTACTGCTCATTAGATCACCTAAGTCATTTTAAAAGACATCCTCATAGATTCTGATTCAAGTGATTTGAGTAAAAGGGAAGATACTACAGTTTTTAAAAAAATAATCTCAAGGTGATTTTAATGTGCAGCTAGATAAAGAATCATTGCCATGGAAGGGCATATTAGTGTGAGATCCTTTAATGAGCCTGGACTATAAAGTCAAACAGAAAGTTCCGAAAGAAATGCCACTTAACCAGTCACAAAGCCTTACCTATAAATCAAAAATCATATTGTCATCAAGACTTGTCATGTAGAGGTACAAGATCCCAATAATGAATGTAACTGTACTGTATCCCTAAAATGTACCAATAAACTCAATTAAAGCTGAAAAACATCATATTGTCCATTCCCTGATTTGTAGAGCTATGAACAAAAGTGTAAACAGTGCTTCTCAAGAAGCTAAGTCAGCAGTAAGTGTTCTTTAAAGATCATCTGTATCATTAATTATTAATAATGGATCACCTAATTTTTAGTAGACATTTTAGTCACAGTATTAAAGAGCATCAGAAAGAGTGAATATACAGAACATGAAAAAAATTATCTAGGGGCAGAACCTGTGGAATACAAAAATTTAAGAGAATGACACGTGGAAAGGAGGTAAGCAGCAAGAAGTGTGGTGTAATGTAGTTTTACAAAGGCACAGAAGTGAATACATACAAGTATGTCTATCTTCTATAAATTTAGGTGAGAATATAGACCAGCCCTGCAGCACCAGTGAACCAGTAGTGTGCCTCTCTGCTGCCCTGTCTACTTCTACAATTATGTGTCAACCTTCATTATTATGAGTATTATTGTTTCACACTCGATTATGTGTGAAAAGGAGATTTTTTGAAATTTGTTAGATGAATCTCAGGTGTTGCAAAGATTTGAAGTAAGATGAGGTTCGAAGTGTGGCCATTGTTTTAGAAACTTTAAAACCTATGAAATCTAAATGGGATCAGATTAAATATGTTCACATTATAAACAGCCAAGGAAAGGACACTACTGTAAGAAATTTAATTTTATAAATTAATTGCAATAGTAAAGGTAGGAAAAGATGCACTGTGATAATTTCAGGACAAAGAAGGATAATGAAAACCTTCTTCCAGAGCAAAAATAATTAAAAAAAATAAACAAAATACTGAAGATGGTGAAAACACAGAAAAGAAGAAAATGGACGGTCTATGGAGCCAATAAGGAGAACAGGCTTGAAAACTAATGTTTGAGATAAGAATAAATAAGTTTGACACATAATTGTAGAAATATAGAAGACAGCAGAGAGACCCGCTACTGGTAAATTGGTGCTCCAGGGCTGGTCTGTGCTCTAACCTGGATTTATCAATGATTATGTGTGTGTACATAAACTTCTATGCCTTTATAAAGGTATGCGGCACTGCCTTTTAGAAGGATGAGCATTTGACATATGTCTGTTGACAGGAACTACCAGGTGGGCATCTCTGTGACCCTCTGCATTCTGGAAAGAGTAATGAAAGCAAGAATGTCAAAGTAAATCAAGAAAAACCTGCAGGAAAAACTAGAAAGAAAATTCATTGAATAGGGAGCATCTAAATCCCCAATCCTCAATGGCGTGTAGCTTCGTGTCTTCTTCATGTTCTCTAGATTGAAATCTTTCTCTTTTAAAAAAGAGTGAAGAGACTTACTGGAGAAGAATGAGAAAAACAATTAAATAAAAATGCCTGAAAGGGAGAAAGGTAGGCAAAATTTTGTAGCTTTCCAAGTGGAAGGTTTTTTTTGCTCTTAACACCATGCACTAAAGAAAATTCAAAACTCTATTCCCTAGTATATTATCTAAAACTACAGATCTAGAAAAAGTACAAACAAGCACTCATTCCTTAATACATAGTACCACTTTAACAATAGTTTTTCAAATTCCTAAATTCTCTCACAATACTCAAAATTGTTGGTTAGTTTGTCTATGGAATATTATTATAATAAAGTAATAAGATTAGTATCTTCTTAAATTAAAAAATCAGTATCTTCTTAGCACTTCTTGTGTACATTAAGCTAAATTTAATTCCACAAATATGCCTACAATGAACAACATTAAACAAAAGCATGGCAAAATCACAATTTGTTATTCTCTTGGTAAAAAAATCACAGATCATGCCCTTCCTCTGGTGCACAAAATCTTAATTTTTGTAAAATGTCACAGAACATGGAGTTCTTAAAATACCTTACATTATTTTCTCTCAAAAACAGAAATAATCTCTTAAATTTTTAAATTTTGTAAACTCTTAAAAAATTAAATATGACGGAATAAATGGATGGGTTTGAGCAATATTATAATCAAAACATGAAACATAAGACTAAGAAAAAGGAGCATATGCAAGAAGACCATGATTGTGTTTTCCTTATTCCCAGCACCAAGGGAATTCAATGCTGTCAACCATCACTGCAGCAAGATCCATGCTTGTAATACCCTGCACCCCCCACCCCAGGAGTGAGGAAAGGAACAGATGCTCCATAATCTGCAATTCTCAATATGTGCATACATTTGTGTCACTGGAGTAATCCCATTTGATCATATTTGTCTTTGATCTGGCAGTTTGCATGTGCAGGTGGCGAAGACATTGTCCTGTTGGTCACTTTGTACCAGCCCCAGTAGGAAGTTCTACTGAGGTCTCAGAGCTCCTTCGTGTCCAGCTATGCATTTATTTCATGGCCAAAACTGTTTTCATTCCAAAACCTCCATCATATCCTGCCAGCTCTCATACCCAGAAGTACAATATTCATTGTGAAGGCTGTTTCTTCCTGTATTAAATATTCTGTTCAGTATAATATATCACAGAGAACAGATTGTATGTATTTCATTTTTCCAGTAACTCATTTTACTCATTGTTTTTCTCTTATAATTAATAGGCAGAGAGACTACTGTGTGGTTCCCTGTTTGAAATTTGCATTTTAAAGGACATTGAAGGCCTAAATTAGAAATATAGTTATTTTTCTAAGGGATGTGGGTACTCGTCCAAAAGTAAGTCTTGTGTATTTGTCAGTCATTTGTAATTGTGGTAGAATGTATTTTACATGAAATTTACCAATTTGAAACATGTAATTGAGTGAAATCAAGTGTGCTTACATTGTTGTGCAATGATCACTTCATGATGTATCTCCACCTTCAGAACTTCATCATTCCAAAGTAAAAACTTGTACCCATGAAATCCTAACTGTCTCACACACAGTCCCTGGAAACCACCACTCTACTCTCTGTCTATGATACAGTCTAGTTCAAATACATTATATAAGTGGGACCACACAGTATTTGTTCTGTTCTCTCTGACTTATTTCACTTAGCATTGTGTTTTTAAAGTTCTATATTATAGCATGTGTCAAAATGCCATTCCTTTGATTCCTTTGCAGATTACATATCAGTTTGTTTCCATAGTCATCCATTGATGATATTGGGTTGTTTCTACTTCTTGGCTGTTTTAATAATGCTGCTATGAACATGAGTATACAAATACTTTTTTGTTGATAATACCATCGACATGAGAGACAGAGTTAGGCTTTAAGATGAGCCTTGATAACATAGTAAGACTCTGTCTCTTAAAACAAAAATAAGGAGATGAGAGGGTATCTTAGTAGAATAGTGCACGCTCAAGTCCCTGGTAAGCCTTCAACTCCACAGCAACACCAAAGCAAAACAAATCTTTGAGTCTCTGCTTTCAATTCTTACAAATATTTGCCTAGAAAATGGATCATATGATAATTCTGTTTATGTTTTTGAAGAATCACCATAGTCTTTCTCAGCTGTACCATACTACATTTCTATTAGGAATGCTTAAGTGTTTCAATTTCCTCATATCTTCGTTTCTTTCCTTTTTTTAATTAATAGTCATTCCAATGGGTATTAATGTCAAATTAAATGCAGTATTTGAAAAAAGAGTATGTCAATTTTCCTCCTTATGTGAAGTAGTCCAAATCTTGAATTAATTTGTTATCCTCAGTTCAATCTGATTTCTTAGTGACCCGTGTCATTAAAAGACGATAATTATTACTATCTCAGGCATCCAAGTTTTGTATAAACAAAGACAGTTTTTATCTCTCCTCTTCTTTCTTTGGTGCTTCACATTGTCACTTCCTTTTTGGTAAAGCTGAAATTACTTGTTTCTAAGATATGTGAAAATATGCAGTTACAAAATTATCCTTACCAGCATGATCATGAGTATATTCCAACTTACTGGAAGTTGTCTATTAAAATCAAATGAATTGATGCTACTAACATTTCCTGTATAACTCATTAATTAATTTCACAATACTGTACAATAGAACTTTCTCTAATAATAAGACTATTGTATATCACTATACAAATATGCATATTCACTATTTTAAATTTGTCTATTTAAATTGATGCTCTAATAAAAAATAAATGTAATTAAAATTGAGAATGTTTATCACATTAGCGCATTTTAAACATTCATTAGGCAGGTACATGTAGCAGGTGGTTAAACTATTAGAATAGAGGGCTGTGCATTTAGCTCAGTGTTTTTGCTGCCTGCCTTGCAATCAAGGACCCAAGTTCAATCCCAAGTATAAAAAAATAAGTATCGGTATTAGAGTAAGAAGTTTAGATAGATACGCTAAGAAACTATTTGTCATTTGTCATAGTTAGTTGAAGCCTGGTCATTAAAGGTAACCCCTAAAAGAAGCTGGTACTACAAAATTATACATGGAAATGATAACTGCTATTGGGCGAGAGAGGAGGGGGATGGAGAGGGGGAACAGAAGATGGGGAGGAGGAAAGGAGGAAAGGGAGGGGGGAGGAAGAGATATATTCTTCTGGAAAAATAAAAAGGCAATGCTTCAAAAATGATGGAAACTGTAAAATTAATCTTGTAAAATCTGTTGAATTCACTAGACAGAAAAAGAGAAAGATATTTTAAAAAGAAGGCAAAGTAAATGACTTAAGAACAAAATGGTTTGTTCAGGGAGGGAGTAATGTGTGAGATATTAAAAAATAAATTACGTCTAGGCAAAAGGTGGGAGAAATAGAGAGGTTAGAAAACTAGGCTAGAGTTAGTGTTTTCAGGGTGAAATATTCATGAATTCAGGCCTGAAGTCCCACAAGGAGAATGCAGAAAAATAAATAAAACATACAATGAACTTGCAATTTTACTGAAATAATTCCATTATTTGATCAGAGTAGAGCCAAATAACATTAGTACAAAGAAACAGAATTAATGGCCTCATGTCTTTTGTATTTGATGGAGAAAGTTGTTCTTTCAGGAATGTTTATAAATATATTTTTCAAACTAAGACATTCTTGCAATGCATTTAAATCAATATATAATATTTAAATGATTCAATTCTTAGCACAAAACATGTTTGCTTAGCATATTGTCCCTTATTATAGAATAAAAAACAAATTCTTACAAAATATTATCTATGGCTACATATAAGCAAGATAAGTTGTTTTATGTTACTTCTAGTTTCTCAATCCATGGGAAAATTTAACATAAGATATACACAGTAACACTCCAATAACTGTCATCCTAAACTTTTTTTGTGGCGGTTGGATTAATATTTTAGAGTGCTTATTCGTGGATCACACAATGATCAGAAAGAAGCTGTTTACTATTGTGCTGAAATGCTGTTCTGCCCCTGGGTTATAATTCTTTCAATCATACTTCATTCAGAGTGAGCCATGGTTTGCCTTCCATCTACTGAAGTTCATCTCTCCCACTTACCCTTGCTAAAGTTGTATACACAAAGAAAATTCGACTTTGAGATATTCATTCATGCTCTCCATAAAGATCTAAAACTAGATAAAGGATGCTGGGCTAGCTAGGGACTCACTACCTATGAACACTTCACATAGTATTTAAAGAGATTATTGAAGAGTCATTCAAGTGTTTTTGAATATTATATGATGTTGGTTTAGGTCTCAAAATACTTTTCACTTAGATTCATTAACATTGCAATGATTCAGTGAGATGACTTGTCTACATACCAACTTGACAGACAATAATAAGAAACAAGTGTCTTAATTAAGGATAGATGATAAGCAGCCTTATAGGCAAAAAGACAGTGTAGCCATATGGAGCATATATATGACAGTCACATCCTTAGCACATGAAAACACATATCAATTCCAGATACATCAAAAACTTCGAGTTAAAAAAGGAAAACTTTTTGAGGAAATATATATGAACATATTTTTGCCTTCACTAAAGAGAATGGTTTCCAAAACAAGATGTAAAAAAGTTAAACTATAATAAAAATTATCCTTACATTTATATGGTTTGTGGCAAAAAAAGAAGAAAAATAATTATTTAATTAAAGAAAAAATATAAGATACAGACTAGGGAAATATTTTCAATACATAGACTAAAAATCATAATTCATAAGATATAAAAACAGCTGAGAAGAAAAACGGATACATTTATTTTTGGGCAACTCACATTAGGGGAAAACAAAATGTTCAATGCAATGGTGCTCAATGCACTAATAATCAGAAAAGACAAAAATGTTCAATAAACAAAATTAAGTAACGTGATGATATTAAATGTTGTCAAGGATAAACAGTATGGTAACTCATAAAATCTGTTTGCAAAGTGTAACTACTATATGTGCTGTGCTTGGTAATTAGGTAGTATCTGAACAAAACAGAAAAAAATAGTCCAGTCCATATAACCAAGCACTTCCACTTGTAGACATATACCTGGAACAGTCTTGGATGCTGCATAATGAGGCATTTATAAAAAAAAAGAAACACCTTTAGTCCTCATTAGGATCTTATGTACTATAATAGTTTTTCACACCAGAGAAACTATTCTGTATTTGTACAAGATCCCAATAATGAATGTAACTGTACTGCACACCAAAAATGTACCAATAAACTCAATGAGAGAAAAATAAATAAATAAATAAATAAAAGAAACAATTACTTAGACATTGTTCCTTATACTGGGAAATCAGAAATAGCCATTAACAAGAGAGGGAAACAAATAATGGTATGTTTACAAAATAAAATAATATAAAATAATGTAAACCAACAAAGTACTTCTACTTGTAGCAATGTGAGAAAAATCACGAAAAACAATATTCTAATGCATTAAATTTAATTACTTAATAAATTTACTTAATACTATATAAGATGCAAAGATGCAAATATTACACATACATATAGTAAATTCAAAAGTAAGTATATGGGTCTGATATCAGCAAATCTACAATACTAATTATCTCCTAAAGGAAGCTATAATCTAAAAAGTGTAGACAGAAAGCTTATATTGTATATTTGATATCTTATTTTTTAATTTGAATAATTAAATAGAGCATTTGTTTCACTGACTTCTCTGTTTTTACCAAATATAATAATAAATTTCATAATAATAAAATTCAAAGGCATTAAAAGCTCCAAGCACTTAACATACCAAGATCTGGAGTCCACATTCCATCTATATATAGATTATAGAAAAATTCTTGGCAAATGGGTCTTCCTGAAACAAAACTCTTCAGTCAGTAGGAAGGACTCCTATAATCTGGACTCAGTAATTAAAACTTTCTTTGAAAACCAGCAGCTAGAGAAGTAAGTACACAGTTCTCAACAAGATCTGAGAAACTGTGCTGATTGATAGCTTCACCCCCAACTCCTGAATCAAGCTCAAAACGTGCAGGCTGAGTTGAAGAGCAAGTGTTATGACAGAGTTTGTGTCCTGGCTCTACCTGGAAACCTTATTAAAGTCTGGATCCCCAGGTCTAAGCACTACATATTCCAGTGGTGTAAGTCTGGTTGGGGTGAGGAGTACCCAAGGCCTGGGGTTTTCTGTTATTTTTGGCCATTATGTGGTTTTTCAGGTGCAGTGGCCAGTTTAAGAAACATAGATTTAGGAACTGTCCAGACTATTTCAGTCTGGTCAGCTTCTATAACAAAGTGGCATAGATTGGGTAGCCTATTAAAAAATAATAAATGTATTGCTCACAATTCTGGGAGTTAGGAAGTCCAAGATCAAGGTGCAGACAGACTCAGTACCTGATGAAAATCTGTTTCCTACTTCATAACTGGCCCCCTTCTCAGTGTTCTCACTGGGGAAAAGGAAAGGAACTTCCTAAGACTTCTTTCTTATGGCACCAATTTCATCTAGGGGAATTCTGCTTCCTCAGCTAACCACGCCCCAAAGGCCCCATCTTCTATTATGATCACCTTGAGGGCTCCAATTTCAACATATGAATTTTGTAGTAAGGCTGACATTCAGATTATAACACAGTGCCATGGTGGAGATAATTAAATGAGCCTAATACAATTTCAGAAGCCTTACTGAGGCAGTGCCTGAAAGGGATAAATATTTAAATCAACTTGCTTCACTCCAAGATTTTCACAGAACAGGTGACAGACACTGTGAGGTGATCACCAAAGGATCAAGAAACTGAGAATAATTTTGAGAAGTCCCAAACTAAACAAATGAGGAGAATGGAGATTTTAGATAGATGAGAAAATGCATGTAAAATTTTAAAGTTATTGACAAAATAAGAAAATAATTTTACAAGTTAAGATCATATAGTTCCGTCAGTGACACCTTAAGGAGTTTAGACTTTGTTATTTATTCTCAGAAAAACAGTATGCACTGGATTTTGAGCTTCTACAGTGGGAGGTGAAGGGATCTCTTATAGGTAAATCCCAGAAACAGGAGTCTAGTAATGGAGTCAGGCCCCTGGAAAGAAGAGGTAGGGATCAAGAAAAATAAATTAATCACTGAAATTGGGTTATTTAAATATAGGCAACAGTACAGAGAGGTAACAAAGGTAAATTCATCAAGATACTTGATATGTTCTTTATGATTTGGAAATTGAACAACAACAATAAGTTTGGCCAGAAGGAAGATGTATACAGTTCTGAATAGTTTCCTTTACTTATTTTTGTTTAACATGTTTGAGATACCAGTAGACATTTCGAAATATAGGTGTGACTATCAGCAATAAAGTATAGGATATATTATTTTATTATAGAAACTCCAGAAATAGGTCACACCTGGATGGCTATAGAGAATGAGCTACAAAACTGGCATAAATGAAGAATACAATGGACAAATAGAAAATTTTAGTTTACGTACTGCTGAAGTGATACTACATAGAAAATTATACTTGATAAAACTTTTGTAAAAGGGTATAACAGAAGAAATGTGAAACAAAAGAAAACAACTTACTTCTCTTTGGTCCTAATACTGAAAGCAAGAATTTGGAAATATTTGGATTAGGAAACTCAGAGTTGAACAATATCCATGAAGGTTGAAACATTTAGGGAAATCTCCTGGTGGAGGAACATGAGCTACCTCAGACAAAGGTCAAGTAATGGGGAGAATCTTCCAGATCAGAAGAGCTATTACACAAAACTGTGAAGGTGATGATGCACACCTGTCAGTGGAAATGACATCATGGATTCCTCTAAGACATTGTAACTGTGTATTTGTGCAGATTTCAAAAAAAATGATAAAGGCTCACATCTTCAAATATGTTCTGAACTTGGAAAACGATGACTCATGGTGAATGATAAGGGTGAGGGTTACTGAAGTTATTTACTGGGTACAGGATCCAGCAAATATCATTTTTGTAGGCATTTGTTCTGGAAGAAATGCAAATATGTGGCTGACTATGAAAAGGATATCTAGGAGATTCCAAAAATTAAAAATATGTAGACACCATTTAAAGAATAAATGAGGGAAAGTAATAAGGCTCAGTGAGTGAAGATGACTCATTTATAAGCAACATGGCATCCTGGAGAAGCATGTATGATCTTCCTTTGGTACTTTCAAGAGGTTGGTTCCAAAACTCTATGGATATCAAAACGCATAATCCCCAAATCTCCTGAATCCAGTGGCAGTGTATTTACATGTAGATGTGGAACCCATGGGTGCAGAACTCCAGGTGCAGAGGACCAATGTCATTAGGAAGCCTTTTTCTAGTCCTGACTCTCCTCCTTAACTGCTGTATGGTCGTATGAATTTTGTTTAACTCCTCTGAACTCCAGTCTCTTCATTTCCTAAAAGATAAACTAATAAAGCCTTTCTCAAAAGTGTGATGGGAGGACTGAGTGAAAGGGCAATTGTAGGAGAGGTCCTTTCTATAGTTTTCTCTATACAGCCTTAGATAAGTCAATTACTCTTGTAGGACCTGGATTCTCTGATTTTCTATAGAATTAAACTAACCGTTTGCCCATATAGCACTAATATATTCTAGATACAATTGTGAAAACATCAAAAATAACATTGCTCATTTCAACAAGTTTAGAGTCATAAATGATTATATATGTGATTATGTTTTGTTTCAAGAGGGGGGGAGGGAAGGGGAGGAGAAGGGGAAAGAGAGGGAGAGATCAGTTTTCTAGACAAGAAAGAACTCATTCTCCAGCAGATTGGTGGGAGTACACCTCAAGTTACATTTCAAATGATGCATTGCACCTGCTCATTCATCAAACTGCCAAGGGTTTGACTTTGCAGCCTTGTTTTTTTGTTTGTTTTAATTCACATTTTTTTGCTGAGTCTTGAGCTATTCAGCTTAATAAGAAAAGTAACATGTTAAATCTTACTTTTAAAAGCCCTAATATATCAAGTACATATATTGCCAAAAGATGACATTTCATAGCTAAGAACAACACTGGTTCCCAAATATTGCTCACAACTGTATAGCTTAGTTTTTATCTCTTATCAATGTCACTTCATGTTTGAATTGATTCTATTGTGGCATAAAATAAAATACAATTATAGAGGCCAGCCTGATTCTCTTTGAGGAGATGTTAGGAAGTCGTTTTTTTTTTTGTGTGTGTGCAGTATTATGAGAAAGCAGCCTTACACAATGGGACTCCCTAGGTAGCTTTTGTGTTTCTGCTCTCCTTCCAGGCTCAGCACTGTGCTACATCACTGGAAATCACTAACCTTCAGGGGATACAGCCTAGGAGATATAGCTGGTTCAAGGACAGGCTAAAGGAAGTGGAAATGCAGCAAACATGTGATTAACAGCTGTTTTCTGGAGCAAGCTTCCATCAGGGAACTGCAGCTGTGTCATTGTGCTTCATTTCTGCATACTGCACAAGACTACATTGAAAATGTGCATAGAGCAGGAAGATATGTGATGAGAAGTAAACGGAAGTTCAAAATCCAGAACAATGATATAAAGTGAATCCACCTCTGGAAGTCTCCCTGGGCCTCCTGAGTACAAGAAATAGATTAATTAGAAGTAAAATCACCTAACAGCTGGATATCTGTCCCAGGTGGCTGCTGGGAGTTTTCCCCTTCTTTTGAGGTTGGGGTGCAGGGAAAGGGTAATGGAACCCCCTCCAACCCTGTTTCTGCCCTTTAATACGTCAACTACAGATCAGCTATAGGACTGCTTTCAGAAGAGCTACCTGTGCCTGCATAAAATATGGGACTACAAGCAACTGAGCATCTCAAAATAATACCACCAACCAAATTGGAGCTTGAAAACTGGGTGAGGAGTCTTCCAAGGAGCTCCAAATCAAAGTGGATTATCCCAACATTTTGATTAGAATTAAGTCCTAAAGACCAAACACAATAAAGGACAAATGGAAATTGCAGTGTGTGTGAGTGCATGTGTGTGAGTGCGTGTGTGTGTGTGTGTTTGTGTGTGTAACGACACTGTCCTCCAACATGTGCTGGAAGGAATATATTTGCTCTAAAGTGTCCTCTTCAAACAACAATTCCGTGCTGACAGCTCGCTCATACACACAGCTCAGCCAATGGGTTTAGTAATCAACCTCCAAAGGAAGCACATTCTTACCACTACTTAAAAAAAAACGCGCAAGCCCTCTCCTACAGGCCTTTGTAAGACCCAGCCGGATGAAATTCACTGACACCGTGCAGATACACAGAGGAATTAACAAGGTCGGGCACTCCCTGGTGGGGGCGTGAAGGGGTGGGAGGTGCTGAGGTCAGGGTTAACCGACACTGCGAAATGAAGCTCTCCGCCCTGCCCTAGCCCCCGTCATCTGTTGGAGTCGTCTCCGGCGAGTTTCGGAGTCTGGAAATCTGCCCCTTGGGTTTCTCAGGGGGCCTGCGACAGATTTCAAAGCCCCTTCTAAAGCAGTCGACTTAAAAATTCCCAGAAAAGCCTGCATTCATGTAGGGTCTCATCAGCTTTCCTCCTCTCCTCCTTTAGATCTTTCCCCTTTAGAGGAGCAGGTTTCTGAGGGTGCTGGAATGTGCCCTAGGGATATTTGAGTAGCTGTAGTAGCACCGATGGGAGGCTGGAGTGTGGTGTCTTTTCCTTCGAACCCACCTGTCTGCCTGCAGCACAACAATCCCCTAGAAGAGACCTATGTGTGGGGCCAGGTGTTCGCACCCTGCGCAGCTCCTCCACCCCCGGATCTCTGGGCGAGGCAAGGGCCACCAGCCGCCTTCCTAGAGCCGCAGGGCGAGAGCCGACCAGCAGAGCGGTGGGCTGGGCGGGGTTGTCAGGCCGAGCTCCCCACACCCGCCGCCCACAGGGCTCTGCCTTCTGCCTGTCTCTCCTCATTGTGTCCGCAGCGTTGTAGGGCTGAGTCGCACCCGAGCCCAACCCAAGTCCCGCGTAGGGAGGATCGGAGAAGGCGAGAGGGGGCAGGGAGAAGGAGCGAGAAGGAACCCTGGAAGGGCACAGCGATTCATCATTAATGCAGAGGTGCCTGGACCTCCTGCAATTTGTTTTCCAGCTAAACGCCACCAACTGGGGAGTTTATTTGCACGTCCCACGCGTGTGGTTTTTGTGTGTGAAAGATGGGATGCACCTTGATCATTCATCTCTCCTTCCTCCACCCTTTTTTTCCTCCCTTAAACTCCCCTTTGCCTTAGTTTTAACACACCCCCCCTCTTCTCCACCTCAGCTTTGCGTTTCCAAGCAAAAAGCTGCAGGTTGGAAACGCAGGTCACTAATGATCCCACTGCCTATACGTCACCAAGAGTTAACCAAAATTCACCTGGCGATGCTTATTTCCGAAGTCCCCACTTTATCGATTCTTGGAGAATGTTTTCAAAGTTTGGAAGCTCCGGAGAGCCTGATTTCTGTGCTTCGGTGCACATCACGAACAACGGTGCATTCAGAGACACCGAAATTTCACTGCAAACTTGCCTAGCCCTAAACCAGCAGGCAGGCAAATGATGCTTCTAAGATCCGAGGCACTTCCCCCGCGTGTCCCCAGGAAACCCAAAATGCGGCACAAAGCCTCCTCAAACAAGGGCGAAGCCAGCCAATGCTGCAAAGACAGAAATCCCGAAACTTCTTTGTTAAGCAGACACAACCCACCCAGAACAAACACCCTGCAGAACTTGCAAGGAAATAAACATCACATCCCTGCGGGGAAACTTGTTGAATCCTGACCGAGCGCAAGGCTGCAATTTCCAATTTAGCCTGAAGGTTTTTGATTCTACCCCAAAACACCTTGATGCATCAGTCACAATTTCTGTACAAAACGGCTGAGTATTTTCCGCACCCATTCTCCATTCTAAAGATCACTGGTGTAAAACCAAGTGAGTCCCCTTTCACCGTTCTAAAGCCGGATGTCAGTTCCTTTGCAATCATTTGCAAGACTTACCCTTGGGCAAGACTGTGTTCAGAAATCTAGCGGGTCGGTGGTGCAGGCGCAGCCCTCCAACTTTGCTGTGCACGGAGACCTTGACGAGTTTAAGCCAAGCACAGGCTGAGACTTTTACAGCTAAGGACAGAGAAATAGGGAGAGCGTAAAGTTGCGTTCCTTCTCAGTATCAGCCACTGGAAAATTTTCAATCCGTCCTCAGTGAGAATTCTTTCAAACCCGTTATCTGTATTACTATTAATGCGCAGAGCAGTCAGCATTGCATACAAATAGGTCCAAGTGTGCGCTTCTATTGGTGGCTGCGGAGGCCCCTGGGTCCTACTGCTCCATCTCTATAAACTGCAAGGCAGCCCTACACCCGCAGCTTTGGAGGCGCAAGGGGAAAATGGGTTTAATTGATTCGTTACCTCCTGTATTGTAATGCCTGCTGTGATGTTTAACCAAGGGGGGGAAATCCTCACATTTAAACTCCTGTCATGTGATCTATCATTTCATACTTGCTTTTAATTGTCTGTGTGGGGAGGCTTTGATAATACAAAGGATTCTAAAAGAATCATTTCAGAGAAAAAATAAACATACTTTTTGGCAGGAAAAACCTTTTGAATTTTTGCTTTCTATTATCTGTAATTCTGATGCTTTATAAATCCAGGAATTATTAGATAATTATATACCTTTGCACTTCACTTATGTAAAATTCACTCAATTTTATTCTTGAAAAATGCTTGACTATTCCAAATACAGTAATTTAAATAGGTTAAAATGGTAGAAACCAAAACGAGGGTACCGATTTTAAAATATGAGATGTATTCATCAAATGTTACCAAAAGTGTGATCAACGACAATGGCATGACTATCATTTTTACTGTGCAAATAAATGAGTAATTTAGAAATGTTTGACACGAGAATGTTGACATGTAAATATGTTTCAACATATCAATAAAGTCAAAATATGTCAAATTTTTAATGTTAATTATCACATTTTCTTTTTACAGTTTTTCTCTTACCAAATCGATTAGTAATGCAAATTGAACTAACATGGAGATTTTAAGTGAAGTAGACCTTGTAACTGCCTGAAATTCAACGTGGTGGGAAAATATTTCAGTACATCATTGACAAAGGTTAACTATTTTAACAATTAGAACATTAATAGCTGAATTTAATAGATATTATTTTAAAGCTCTTAAGTGTACTGCTACCTTTGAGTTGTAATTTTGTGAAGGAAAAGACAAATCTTCATCTAAATGGAAATAACACAGACCTTCCATCAAGTCCCATAGAAGGTATTTGTTGATATTACAACATAGAAAAATACCATAAATTCATTCTTCTTACCTAGAGTTATAGTAAATTCAGACTTAATTACAAAATTATGACACTCATAATTTCCAGTTGAATGCTGTTGAAAGGTGATGTATAGGATAAAGTCAGCAGCCACTAGCCCATGAATTCACCAGCCATGTGTAAACTAAATAAATGAAAATGGAACATGTGAAAATCTAACAGCATCCTGCTCTTCCTCCAAATACATGTACAGCATTTGAATGTATGTAGCGTGTGCTATGATCCTTCTTCATTTCCATAACTCCTTTCCTTTCCAGCCCTTTCCCTTCCCCCATCAGTAACCCTTCACAATAGAAGTGTTACTTCAAGTCCAGGTTGCCTTTGTTGCCTTCCAGACCTAACTTACAGATTGCAGTCCTACAGGAAACAGAATTAACTCTTACATGGCAGAGAGGTGAAAGATTTTTCCTGTAGGGGTTAAAACATGCTGTATTCTTATGTGTATTTTCAAGGTTTTCAACAATCACAAATTTCAAAAAAAATGTGATCACCAATGATGAACGAAAAGACATGATCACTGGCATTATATTAAACCCCATTCACTCTATTTCCACATTGCTCTTATGACTGAAATAGGTTTTGGAGTAAAGGTTTATTGTAGTCACTCTATTCCAGGGAAAATAAATTCAAATTATAATAGGATTAACAAAAACCTAAGAGATTGCCATATTTAATAAAAGAGTATAAACAAATTGGTTATGTGTAAAAGGAAAGAAAAGCTATTATTTGGTATACTCAGGAATACTATATTGATGATCACACAAAATTGAATGAAGGCAATTGTGATTCAGTTTTTAAAAGAAATATGTTGTTGGTCTTCCAACTTCCAACTACAAGGCAATCTGAAAAAAGAAACAATCATTTGCTTTCCAAGTGTAAACTGAAAAATCTGTATCCAATGCACATTATTTTAGAACTGAGATGAATTTCACATAGGCAGACAGATTTTATATAAAACCAATACAATTTACCTATGATATAGTTAAATGGTTAAAGTTGAATGATAGACAATATTGCTGTGCAAAATGATCATAAATAAATCAAATACAATCTATTAATACATCTATTATATTTTGATCAATTTTTCTTTCCACATTATATAATAATTTGGTGCAAACCTATACTGAGCCAAATAGAATCTTAAGTTTAGCTTGTTTTTTTTTAATCTACATTTCTTCAGCAAATCCTGTTTATCCCAGAATGATAGACAATATTGCTGTGCAAAATGATCATAAATAAATCAAATACAATCTATTAATACATCTATTATATTTTGATCAATTTTTCTTTCCACATTATATAATAATTTGGTGCAAACCTATACTGAGCCAAATAGAATCTTAAGTTTAGCTTGTTTTTTTTTAATCTACATTTCTTCAGCAAATCCTGTTTATCCCACATATGCTA
>NW_022900936.1:30232073-30242148 GCF_012274545.1 Fukomys damarensis
TACGTATATTGAAATGTTTAACTTACCTCTTGTGTACTAAGGCAAAACATGCTTCAAACCATGATTCTGAAACTATAAGAATTCGCACATTTCTTGAATTTGTAGGAATACCCTTGATCTATTTTCTATTATGTGGCGTACTGTTGAACCTCTCATTTAGTTGGCACAGGTTCCAAAGACAGTATATGCTTTGTCAGAAACTGATTTCCATTATGCTCTTGGATCATGATGACTATGTCTTATTGTTTCTAACATGAACATTTATATGTTAGAAAACAAAGCATACCTGGCATATTCCTGCATGCCATTAGTATCATCAGCTTATTTTCTAAATTTAGGTAGGTAAACATGGGATGGCACATCATTTCGTAAAATTTATTAAATTATAATGACGTTCAGCTACTATCCAAGCTATTTTCAAAAGCCTAGTAATTTTGAAATAAATATAGTTCAAAAATTACCAAGGCCATTAACATTAGTCTATTCATTAGTCTATGCTTTATATAGAATATGCATTCATGTATTACTTTTTTTTGGGGGGGGTTGAGACAGGGTCTCACTATGTAGTTCAGACTGACCTGGAACTCACTATGTAGCTCAAGCTGGTCTCGAACTCACAGCGATACTCCTGCCTCAGCCTCCTGAGTGCTAGGATTACAGGCATGCACCACCACACCTGCTTCCTGTTACTTTTGATAGACACAAAAATTTTAAAAACAATTTGTAATTTGAAAATAGAAATACAAATTTAAGGATGTACTCAAGTGAACTTTTTTAGAGATATAAATTTATAGTAAACACTGATATTTATACTAATTGACAATTGGGATAGCATGATAAGTAATGAACTAAAATGTCTTCAAAATAATTCAGAATATTACAATGACCACATATAAACAGATAACTTCAATACTTGGAATAAAATGCTAAAGTAGGTAAAGAAAGAACATTAAGGGAAAAGAAAAAATGTGAGAGAATGAAAAGATGAAAATAAAGTGTTTGTAGATGGGGAGGGGAGGAGGGAGTGAGGGGAGGGCAGAGGTAAGGGGAAAAAATGAGAATCAAGACTTGTCATGTAGAGGTACAAGATCCCAACAATGAATGTAACTGTACTGTATCCCTAAAATGTACCAATAAATTAAAGCTGAAAAAAAATAACCTAAAGAAGATGATACATTGGAGATATATGGAGCTTAAAAAAGGTGAACTATTTTTTCTCTTCCCTTATTTCCTTCCCCCTCCCTTCCCACTTCTCCTATACTTTTAGCCCTTTCCTTCCTATTTCACATTGTCAATTATACAATTTGGATCTCATTTACACTTTTAGTTTTTCACACTAGAGAAACTAAGGTACAAGACCCCAATGATAAACATAAATGTACTTTATACTTAAAAAGTACCAATAAACTACAGGTTAGGAGCTCAGACTGGGAGAGTTAGGTGCGAAATCACCAGGCAGACTCCAGGAGGTTTCTGGAACACTTCTGCTTTATTCAGGAAATGCACAGGCTTATATAGGGAACCATGGGGGAGGAGCATGAGAGGACATTTAATGTTTGGTCATATCTTATTGGCCAGACATGGTGGAGTGATTTTCCTTGGGCAAGGCAAAGGAGTCATGAACTAGGGGTGGAGGTGTAGCCTGTTGGACCCATCATCTATGCACTTAGGTGAGTTAGCTCAGGGGACAAGGGTGCGGTGCACCTGGCCCAGCCAGGCTTGAACTTCTCCCACAATTCCCCCTTTTGTCTTTGACTCCAGACCCTCAGGCAAGAGAACCACATTTTATGAGTTTGTTTATACCTTTTATGGGCTAGGCGTCTGATTTTTAAGATAAGGATCAATAAAATAATTTCAAGCAGGGTCAACATATAGAATGATGACAATATCAATCCGTTAGCCCAGGAACTTAGGTTTTTTCCACCCAGCTTGAATGCCAGACCAGATTATCTCTCACATATTAAGAGTAACAACATCAAGAGCCTGTGTATCCTTTAACTGAACAACAATATGAGTCAAGGTTTGTAAATGGTGATTGTATGTGGGATCTCAGGTTTTTCATATAATCATTACAATGTTGACAGCGATAAGGAGTAACAAAAATATGGGTGAAATTTGCATGACAATGGCTTAGAATCTCAGTCTCTAATAATTGAATTTTTTCCCAGACAGGATTTATCTGGGTTTGTAAATTTAAAATGGCAGCACAGACATCTTGAAACAGTAGGGTGGTTTCTCTGAAGGCCTGGTAGTATCTTTTGTCAACTGGTTGGCATCAATGGCGCGGATTCCCAAATCACATCTACTGAGAGGATGAAGCATAAGGTTAAAGAGCAGATCTGAATTCTGCCAATCTTTTGTTAAGATTTACTGGAAGCCAAATAGTGGGAGGCGCTCTAGCTAAATATAGATATCAAACAGAGGGGTTTATACAAGGGGTCAAACAAAATTGGGGTGATATTGGTTGGCTTGAGGCCCACAAATCGAGAATCATTCCCAAAAGGTCTGGGCAGCTGACCCTTCTATGGCTGTGGGATATAGGAAAACGAGCATGATAGGGGAAGACAGACAAGCACTAAAGGGAAGGGAGATAGTAGGCCAATCTACGGTAACAAAGATAGAGATGGGGGGTTAAGCACCAGAGCCCAGACTTGCGGATTTGGAGAGAGAGGAGGATCAGCCGTGTTGAATTCACAGTGAGGGCTGCGGCTGCAGCCCTGCCAGGAAGGGTCGAGGGTCTCCAGGCTGCACCAGCCCCGAGGACCTTCAGAGGGAGGGCTCCCAAAGGTGGCCGTGCCAGGCCTCCCCAGACACGCGCCACACTTCCTCAGTCACAGCCATGTTGCCGCATGGGGGCGCCAGGGTGACGAACACAGATGAGGCGACTCTCTGAAGGCCACTGCTCGGGGTCCTGGGTTCTCAAATCCTGGAGGAGCTGAAGTTCTCTAGGTCCTGGGAAGCCTGCTGCAAGTGCACCTGCCGGCCCTCCAGACCCGGACGGCGAGGACGCCCTGGATGACCTGGACACCCCACATCCCTTCACCCCTGCTGCCTCCGCCGCCCCCGTGGCCTTCCTGTGCCCACACCCAGCGCCGGCAGGCCCGCTGGAGGCATTGCTTTCCTCGGACCTGAAGCAGCTGCACCTGCACCTGCTGCCGCCCCAGGCCTGGGCCGAGCCCCTGCCTGCCCGCTGCAGGTCCTCGGAGTCGCAGGAGAAGATTCATGGGATTGGTAAGATGGCGGCGCACAGGGTGGAGGCCACCATCTCCGACCGGATGTATTGACAGGAAGTGAGAGATCAGCGGGCAGGGCTGACACAAAGAGACAGCCCACCCGCGCCATTTTTTTTTAAGAGGCTTTTGTCAGCCATCTTTAGAGCACTGGGGCCCTACACGCGCCTGAGTTTGGGCTGGAAACACCTTGGACAACTTTACAGCATGAGGACACTTTACTAAGGCAGCCTGTACCGGCGTTCCTGACTTGAGATTACCCATAATAGAGATCCTTACCCGCAGCCTTAATATTTACCCATCATATGTGAGCCAGCTGTTGTCGTCCGCGAGCAGGCGGAGCAAGATTCAGGAGCTCAGAATTGGGAGGGTAAGGCGTGGAAGCAACAGGCAGACTCCAGGGAGGTTTCCGGAAAGAGTCTGCTTTTCAGGAAATGCGCAGGCTTATATAGGGAACCATGGGGGCGGAGCATGGGAGGAACATTTAATGTTTGGCGATATCTTATTGGCCAGACATGGTGGAGTGATTTTTTTCTTGGGCGAGGCGGAGGAGTCATGGACTAGGGGCAGAGGTGTAGCCTGTTGAACCCTTCATCTATGCACTTAAGCCAGTTAGCTCAGCCTTAGCAAGGTTCCCCAGTCAGCTCCGGAGACAGGAATGTGTGCATCTGGTCCAGCCAGGCTTGAACTTCTCCATGAACTTTTTTGTTTGTTTGTTTGTTTTGAGACAGGGTCTCACTACGTAGTTGAAATTGACCTGGAATTCACTATGTAGCCCAGGCTGGTCTGGAACTCACAGTGATCCTCCTGCCTCAGCCTCCTGAGTGCTAGGATTACAGGCATGCGCCACCACTCCCAGCTCTGTGAACTAATTTTGATACTAAATGCAAAGGATGAGAATTTCATGGTACAAGGTTTTGGTAAGGTGACCATCACGAATGGAATGCTTATAATATTCAAAATTCTAATACAGTTTGCAAGAAAATAGGCATGGAAGATAATTTTATACTATATGAAAGAGGATTATAAAACTGGAAAGATAAAAGTTGACAATAAACATTAGAAGTGAAACATACTGACAAAAGTTAAAGAACAAAACACAAAACAAAGAAGAAATGAAGACATCTGTTGCAGGCCTTCAAAATTAAGGAACATGTTCATACACAGTTTTCTATTCAACTGCTAAGTTTTAAGGATATTTCTACCTATTCTTTGAAAAAACTCGGTAATAAAAGTTCCAAACATTTTTGAAAACATAAAAAAGTTAACCTGTGTAAAATACTTATAAAACTTAAGATAAATTTGCATAAAGCAAACAAATGAACATGGATTTGGCATATTGCAATATTACTTCACCATAACTTCCACTTATTGAGGACTAAACAAAATTTTCCATGTTTGTGGTGTCAAAGCTAATACACAGATTGCATATTTTATCTATTCAAAAGATAGTTTGTTGCATTATACTAATAAAGTTACAATATTTAAAAACTATTCATTCACCCAGCACTCAGGAGGCTGAGGCAGGAGGATCGCTGAGTTCGAGACCAGCCTGGAATACATATGGAGTTCCAGGTCAGTCTCAACTACATAGTGAGACCCTGTCTCAAAAAAAAAAAAAAAAAAAGCTATTCATTCAGTCTCTTTTAAGGATTCCCTTAGGGCTTATTAATACAGCTTAAAAAATACGTGATTAGTTCGCCTTCACATTTCATCATTCTTAGGTTAATTCATCACAATACAATGCTATTTCCTTTTGTCATATAGCAATCTTTGTTTTATAAGTGTTGAGTTACTTAAGTGAATATTAATCTACTTGTATATGCACTGTGTTGAACACATGAGAGGATAAACCTACAGTAGAAGTAATGAGCAAATATTCTTATTTGAAAGGAAGGAGAAAGGAATGCAGCATAGTCAACCTTGTAAAGGAAAAAAAATTTATGTAACATTATATAAAATAATAGTAAATATAGTTTATGTTTCATTTCTAGGAGGTTAATAAAAGAAAATTGATTTTTAAAGTAAGATTTTGCTCTTATCTTCAATATTCACAACATAACTTTTTCTGCTATTCTTTTCCTACAGGACCTTTTTATCCTTAAGCAGCATTTAAGTGTATGTGATCAGGTACACTAAGTTAATAGAAAAAGGATCAAATTTTTGTGGTTTTCAATTGAGTGGCTTAGTGAGTACTGGTCCGAAAATAAATAAGAAAGAATTGGAAATGTAGCTCAACACGAAGGCCCTGGATTCAATTCTCAGTACCAGACACACACACACACACACACACACACACACACACACACACACACACACTACAGAATTTGTCTACACAACAATCAAGTTTTTCCTTTCTGATTCATCTGCTTTCTTCTGAAACACAATTTATTCTTTAATTTTATAATTCAGCATATAGTAGCAAAGAATAAAAAGTAAATAGATGATCCATAAATAGAGACAGATAATTGAAAAGACAAGATCAGAGTTGATTTTGGCTCTCAATTAATGACAGAAAGTGGCAGTAACTATTTTATTAGTATTATTAAGTAGAGAAAGGACCTTAAATATTGTGTGTGTGTGTGTGTGTATGTGTGCATGTGCAGATGTGTGTGCTTGTATGTTCCTAGGAATAAATCCAATGCCTTTGCAATAAGCCATATCCCCAAACAAGTTTTTTAGTTTTGATTTTGAGACAGGGTCTCACTAAGTCACTAAAGTGCAGATGGTATGCTTGAACTTGCAGTCTTTCTTCAGTCTCCCAGAGTGCTGGGATTATAGGCATGTGCCATTAAACACAGTTTAAACATAGTTTTAAAACATATACTTTTAAAAATGGAATATGATTTGTGGACAGCTATCCTACTAATTAAAATCAGACAAGCAATTAAATTGACACTAAAAATAAATACAGAATGAGAAAAACAAAATTTAAAAATAAAGTTTAGGTCAATCTAAAAGTAAAGTTTTAAAAATTAGAGATGAGGCATGGTGGATGAAAATAAAGAAGCAGTTGAGAGATGGTGTAATTTAAGCAGATGTTTAAAACTATTGCTAACTGTTCTGTGGCTCTTTCTACTCAGGTAAAACATTTCTTACTTGGAAGGTGAAACATTTAAAATAAAGAAGTACTGCAGATATTAACAATTATTAGTATCTATGTGCTACAAGTATGGGTGGTTTTTCTTTTTGTGTTTTGCATTTGTTTAGTTTTTAACACATGATAACTTTTCTATTGACAGAATTAAAACAAATATAAATATTAAATCAAATAATAAAAATTTTTAGTTTAATTTCCTATTATTTCTGTACATTGGAAAGGTAGTCAGAATTCTGATCCTCAGGTCAATCTCTCTAGTGAGATAATAACATCTTACTATTATAAGAATAAAATATGGATAAAATTTTGTAACCCCTTTATTTTAAATAATACTATTAGTGAAAACTAGAAAAGTACTTAGCTATTCAAAGTGTTTCATTATTTAATACCAAAACATTAATTTATTTAAGTTGCAGATATAATCAAATCTGTTTTATATTTTTTGAAAACCTTATAATGATACATAAGTGCGTAGCAGTTTTCTAAAGTAGGAAATTAGGGAATAAAGAGATAAACAAGAATGTAGGAAACCTTTATATCTCAAGATTAAAAAAAAAAAAAAAACCTCTTTAAAATACCCTGTAAACAATCAGTCTTTTGGGCTTAGAAAAAGAGCATGGTATTATTAATAAGAATTTATACGTAGCAACATTTATCTCTATTTTTGCTAAGTTAAGCAACTTTTAGATTGTAAGACTGCCTTAGAAACTGTTTATATTAATTTTACCTAAGCATTTGAAAAGAGCTTTCATCATTTCTTTGTATATGAAGTAGAAAAAAAAACTGGTCGAATGATAGTATTTTTGGGTGGATATGTAGATAATTAAGCAAGTAGACTTCCTATGTTGATTCATCAATGTCAACCTAAGAGGAACCTCCAAAGGCCTGCCATGAGCTTGTGTGGTTTAATATATTTATCAGTGAAGAAATCTTCCTAAAATGCACAGTTCAGGTATAACCAAGTGGGAGAACTAACTTCAGAGACAATTAGCTGAATATGAAAATGGAGATTCAAAACTTATATTTGAATGTGTAAGCAGATAAAAGCTGAAATATAGCATTTAGCAATAGACAATCAAGGACAGAGATCAATATGAAATCACTTAGGGGTTAAGCCAACCACAAGTTCAATCCAAGTTAATGGTGTGATATGAAAGCTAATAAGACCCATGTTAGGTTGCAGTGATCAAGGACTTGTGTTAGCGTCAGGATAAGTAGTACTCTTTCCTTTCAGAGAATAAAAAATTGCATGAAAGTAGAAAAGGAGCAATTAAGATAGCAGGATAGAAACCAAGATATCCATGAATCTGACACTAGCACATGAAAAAGAAGGAAGAAAATAAAGATGTTTAACACAAAGAAAAGACACTTAGAAAATATGATAGTGAACTTCAAATATCTTTAGTGCTGTCATATAAAAGCAATAGAAAGTCATGTAAAAATGTTACTCTGATATGTTTAGAGTCTAACATATTATGATTGTTATTGCTATTATAAAAACAAAAGTTACTGCGGTTGGGCACTTGTGTAGTGAATATTATGTGTGTGAACTTAGAACCTAAGTACTCTTAAAATCTTGGCAAATGTTACAAAATCCAATTTCTATTAGAACTATATTTGCTAGTTTAAATTAAGTTGAGTGGTCATGATTCATCTATGAGAACTTCTCAATTCTAATTATGCATGTAACTGTGTGAAAAAAAATATTCAGAAAGGAAAAATGGGGAAGCCAGAAAGATAAAGACTGCAAGTTGTGTAAGTCACAGTATTAATGATACAAGCTGATGATACATATAAAAAATCTAAGCATATTCTTTGGCCAGAAATTTATGATGATAATGGGATGAATTATGCCAAACCCTTGGCAGATAATCATAATTGTAAGATTTATTTTTAAAAATGGATAAAGTGCTTCGCTAAGTTTAGTGTGCTTTGCAACATGATACAAGTAATATATTACGCTCTAACCAGAAAAATTTCTCTTTAAACAGGTTGCATGTTTTTCTCCATAATTCAATTTAGGCATAATGGAAGTAAAACTCTCCTTTGTTAATTTCACTTAGTGGCACTTTCTGGAATTATGGATGTGAAATCATTAAATTATGATTAGATGGAAAAATTAAGAGATGGTATATTATACAAAACATAGCATTGTGTACATATGCACAACTAAGTTTGTCATATTATTAAATGAATATGAAATTCTCATTGAAGAAGGAAACACTCCATGATTCAAATTATCCAAAGAAACAAACCCCTGTCCTACAAAAAACTAAGAGATTAAAATGGTATGTGGATTAACAATATAAAAAATATGCAAAAATACTTTGTTACTTTTAACAGAACCCAGATGGATCAACTAGTCTGTATAGAAAATGCTATTTATAACCTGGTAATGGAAGAGTAACATGATAAGCCACACAATGGTTCTTAAAATTTTCGCCAAAATTTCATTGCTTATAATTATTCACATAGGGATATACAAAGCATTTGAAAGGAGAAATATTATAGAAAGAACAGTATATTTGTCAAATAATATTAATAATACCCATTGTCATCTATAATTATCTCCCAGTAAGTTCTGGACTAGCAAAATGATAAACTTTGATTTTGATCATACAATAAAGATAATTAACTGTTAATTAGAAAAATTGCTTGTTCATGTAAGCATCACACATTTATCATGAAAACAAACCCAATGTTTAAATTGAATTAAAATAGAATACACCCTTGTCTATACAAGTAGTGCTAATTATAAAACTAGCAATATAAATAGAACAAGTCAGATAATTGCAATGAAAAATAAAATTTGAATGCAATTAATAGACTTTAGAGAATGTGTAATATATATTTTCTACCACATATATCCATGCATTCACACATACACACAAACATATATACAATATATAAATTCTATATATTATATGATGTACCATATATATTATACATAATGTATAAATACTATATAAATTAATATAAAATAATATATAATATATATTAATCCACATACCATTTTGCTCTCTTAGTTTTTTTGTAGGATGGGGGGTTTGTTGTTGCTTTGGATAATTTGAATGATGGAGTTTCTTTTTCAATGAGAATTTTGTATTCATTTAATAATATGACAAACTCAGTTGTGCATATGTACACAATACTATATTGTATAATATATTATATATTTATAAATAAAATGGGTCACAAGAAGTAAATGTGTACATGTTAAAAATGATTCATCTCTAAATTTTTTCCATGTATTTGAACACTTAGTGTTCTCTTTCATGACAGAGAAATTTGAGTAGTCTAATCACCTAAGAAAGTAGATTATGGCAGGTATTATTAATATTATTTGACAAATATGTTGTTCTTTCTTTAGTGTTTCTCCTTGAAAATGGTTCTCATATCCCTCTATGAATAGTTATAAGCCATGAAATTTTGGCAGGATTTATAAGAACTAGCCTGTGGCTTATCATGTTACTTTTCCATTATCAGGTGATAGGTGGCATTTTCTATAAAGACTAGTTGATCCACCTAGATGTTGTTAAAATTTCAGCACTATTTTATTCTATTTCTATGAGTTTGATCATTTTGGAGTCCGAAGTACCCCTGGGATAATCCCAGTACACTGGGAGACTGAGGCAGGAAATGGCAAGTTGGAACACAGGCTGAGCACCCTAGTGACTTAGGGAGACACTGTCTCAAAATAAAATGAAATCTCTCTCTCTCTCTCTCTCTCTCTCTCTCTCTCTCT
>NW_022900936.1:30242160-30297731 GCF_012274545.1 Fukomys damarensis
TCAGTGTGTGTGTGTGTGTGTGTGTGTGTGTGTGTGTGTGTGTAGTACAGGAAAAAAATGAGAAGCCATAAAACTACAGAAGAACCCTAATAGATGTATTTGGTAAGGAAGAACTTATCCTGTACAGGGGTAAGCACCTCAGACTTATGGGGTGTTAGTTACTGCAGCAAAATATAAGGATTCCCAAGAAAGGTAGTATGGAACTGAAGGAACTAGATTCAAACAGTAAAGGGGTTTATTGTGGTAATATTGATATATGTAAAGCTGTACCTGCTTAGTATACACAGCCTGATGAGTCTGGAGAAAAGTACACAGCCATGAAGACATCATCACAGACTGTATCACAAATATATACATCATCTGTAAGAGTTTTCTTCTGCCATCTTTATTATTATTTGTCTGAGCACTTGTGTGGGTGATAAGTATAATTAACATAACACATTTTTGATCCAATACGTAAATAAATTAAAAAGAAAAATAAAAGATATATAATGGGAAAAAGAGAAACAGAACTTTTGCAGAAAAGAAGTGGACCATCACATGGGGAGAGGTGAGATAATAGGAAGTGGAAAAGGATGAAAAAAGAGTTAAGATGTGTTATGTACATGTAACAACTCTCCACAATTATTGCCATCATTATGTATTGAAAACGTAAATATTAAAATTTTAAAATATCTCTCAGAAAATGTCTGAATATGAAAGAATATGAAAGATATTGTTCACTATATGTGCTATAGCATAGGGTTTATTCATTTTGTATGATTAAAACATGGTATCTTTTGACCAATAACTCCATTTTCCCCAAACTTCAGCACCATTTCATTCTATTTCTATGAATTTGATCATTTTGGAGTCCTCATGTAAGTCACATCATCAGTGTTTTTCTTTCCCTGTCTGATTTATTTCATGGAACATTGGTCTCTGGTGTAACAAAATGCAAAGTTTTCCTCCCTTTATTTAGAGCTCATAAAGACCTCTGATCTTCTACTATCTAGAAGCTAAGAAGGTTGAGGATTAACTAGGATTTGGGTAGGTAACTAGATTCTACTGAACTTAAGTTCAGTAACTACCCTCGAAAAGAGTTGACATACATATATGAGCTCCAAGGTCACGTCTGAATAGTTACAGACAGTTCTAAAGTAAAAAAAAATCTTCAACTTTTATATATATATTTTTCATATATATATATATATATATTTTTTTTTTCTTTATCAGGGATTGAACTCAGGACCTTGCACTTATGAGGCAGGCACAGTACCACTAAGCTAAATCCCTGACCCCAACTTTCTAAATTTGAGGAAGTTAAACTTTCTATTTATAGCTTTTATTAAAATAATAATATCTATATTTAACCAACTCAAGGAAATTTAGTAGCAATTAACTAATAGAAAAAAGATATGTCACCTAACTTGAGTTCACCCTGGGGTACATTTTTGCATTTTTTTTTCTGTACAAAAAGTATAGAGAACAGGAAATGGGAAACATAAAACAAAAACATTCAATTGAGTATAAAACTTTGCTTATCTGGGAACTATAATGTTTTATCTTTAACTTTTATGCAGGAAGATATTTCCACAAATATTTTATAGACTATTTTAAATAACTAATTAAAAGTATGTAGGAATCAAGTAAAACAATAGGATTTCTGATATTAAAAAATAATAAAATTGGGCTAGGGATGTAGCTCAGTTGTAGAGAGTACTGTACATATCAAGAGGCCCTGGGCTTGATTCCCAGCCCCACAAAACCTCAGCAAAACATAAAAAAATCAACCAAAACTCCTCACAAAACATAATTTACATGAAAATTAATTTTATAAAAGTATTGACTCTGACTTCCTTCAAAAAGAATAGAACAGTAGAAGTAGAAAGACAGTAATACAGATTGAAACACATTTTAGAGCACTGCAAGATAATGAAACAATGTACCTTCAGTAGATGCAGCTAATGAGTAATGAATCCTTTTAAAATCTACCACTAATTACTCTACTTATATTACAAAATTTACACTTGATCTTAGTCAAAAGGCCGAGAAACGATGTTACAAAATTTAAAACTTAATATTTAGTATAAATAGTCAAATAAAAAATCTAATATTTAGTATTTTTATAAAGGTGTATTACTAGGAAAGTGTATCTTTGATGAGTTAGTACAAATAAAGCAAATTTTTAGAAAAGCATATGATCAAATAGCTCACAGAAGGATCCTGTTAATTGCTCCATGAATCCATAATCAACTGCAGTTCAGTACAGATATTTATTAATGACTTATGAAACCTCACAAAACACAAGCTGTGCATTGTTGAAATTTGAAAATTTCAAAGGGTTGGTTTTGGTAAATGTAGGTACTTTTTAAAATTTTGAAAAAAATTCACATTAAAAAGCTATGATCTTTTCAATTGTCGAGTTCAGCAAAGTGGAATCTCTCAGTGAATTCTGAGAACAAATTTTGCAGAAGTTAACTAATATTTATTCTTTATACAGCAATCCAAAAATTAATTTGCAATAATTTAAGTCCCATACATTGAATTATATAATCTCTCATTCAAATTATGTGGTATTCTAAAAAGAATCACTGACCCATGAAAATAAATCACTACTATAGAATTTCACTCTGATAAATATATTCTGTTGCCATTTTGCGGTTTTCTTTCTAGGAAATTTTTCTTTACAAAGAGTTCGTATAAGACCACAAGAAGAACCACAATTTCATTGTCTTACATGATTCAGGAAGGGTATGGTTTACACTGCATTTTCCTTCAAGGAGATTTCTATTCAGTCAATATTACTCTATGGGCAGATACATTCTCATAGATATTATTTCCTATCTGTAAAAAGGTGAATCAGAAAATACAAGAGCTGACAATATTTTAAGCTGGGTTCCATCTTTTGGTGTTTAAACTTATCAGTATTTATCATCATCTATGAGTCCTTGGGAAAAAAAGGAAAATTAGAGATTGAAGCATCTTCCAGCTTTGCCATTTGTCCTGGGTCCTACAGGGTTTCTGTACTGAAACAGCCCAATTCCTTTGGAATTGTTCTAGATTGGAAAGGTGAAGTATATTTAGCAAGTGATGGGTAGATAATTTCTACAGGGAAAATTTAGAAAGATAAAACCACTCCATCCTTCAGCACAGATGATGGCGTTCCTTTCTGAGGTTTATGCAAGTTCAATTCATGGATAACTTAAAAAATTTATTTGCTTTTTAAAAATAAGTATATATAACATCTCAGTGGAATTACAGGCCGCAAAAGGAGGTAAGGCAATTTATCCTATTAGAAAACTTATGAAAGTGGAATTGTTGAGAAAAAAATCCTACAGAGTGTGTAATTAATTATATAGTAAGAAAAGTGAAACCTAGGCATAAATGGTAAGAAAGACAACATAAAAGAATCCTCTCTGGGAGATGAGATTAAGCTAGGCAAAAATAAGACCAGTTAAATTTCTTACAATACTGTCCACAATACAGAGGAGAAATATAGATTTCTCAATGTGAGAAAAATGTGAACAAATGAAACTGCAGGAAGGAACAATAAAGATGATTATGGGTCTACATGAAATGATTAATGGGCAGAGATTAAAAGACAGTATCCATTTAATTTGGTGAAAAGACTAATGGGAAACTCAATTGCTTTGAAAGCATATGTAGGGTAAAAAAGGAGCAAAAGGAGCACATTTTAGGTTAGTCAA
Source organism: Fukomys damarensis (assembly GCF_012274545.1). Taxonomy (NCBI): domain Eukaryota; kingdom Metazoa; phylum Chordata; class Mammalia; order Rodentia; family Bathyergidae; genus Fukomys; species Fukomys damarensis. The sequence goes on from NW_022900936.1 coordinate 30,245,850, forward strand.
GAGAAAATAGCCAGAAGTAATGGGATGAAATTGAGTACAGGATTTTTGTGAGTGACTATTTAGAAAGGCATCTTTGTTAGGTCTATTAGGCTGAGGAATTGCTTCCTAAGGCATACAATAAAAAGTTCCCTTTCTTGAGTCATTTATACAGACCAGACAAAGAAGTGGGTAATGGTATAGGAAATAATTATATATTCACAAGATTATGAACATTATGATCCCATAGCTCCTACCAGCAAAACAAAGTCTCTAATGTATAGAATTCTTTTGTATTTTGTCTCAGAGGAAAAGTTGTTATAACACTGAACAGAAATCCTGAAAATAGACTTCTTCCATATTATATGTAAGTCAATAGTTGTGGCAATTGTGTCACACTTCTTAATATTATTTAATTTTAGTATTTATAAACTAAGATACTTTCAGCAAGAAAAAATATTCAAGTGTATGATTTCCAAATAAAAATTTTTCTGCAATATAAGATTCATAAAGACATACTACATTGATCTACAAACCAACTTGAAGCCCAATAAAGATTACTTTAATCCTTCTTGATCATACTTTAAACTGTCTTACAAATATAACAAAGCTGTGATTTACATAGAACATAGACAACAGAAGTTTTAATATATGAAATCTTATTTTTCACATATTTGTCATGGAGCTGATTCTAATAAAAATGATTCTGTAATGTCCTTATTTACACTTTCAGTTTCTCACATCAGAGAATCTATTCAGTATGGAAATATATTTTAAAATAATTTCAATAATAAATTTTTAGTTTATTTTAATGTGTTCAAATTCATTTAAAAGGTGAATCTATGCATGTGGTGAACATTAAAAGTTGATCCTCTAGCACAGCAGTTCCCAGATGTATAGGATAAATAAGAAAACTTTATCTGGAAATATTTTCTATCATGAATGTTTTTATTCAGAAGTGTGAAAGGATTTACCTCATTATTATATATGGAGTATAACAGAATTGGGCTACTAAAAAATAAACAAAAATGGGCTGGGGATTTAGCTCAGTGCTTCTGCCACCTGCCTCGCAAGCGCAAGGAGTCTAGTTTGATCTTCAGTACCAAAAAAACAAACAAACAAATCAAATCAAAATATAAGGAAATAAAAAGAAAAGCTGATGTTAGTGTAAGGTCTTAAGTCTCTATCTACAAGTGTATGTATTGAATCTTTGACACGCTTCTCCGAGGAAACTCTGGGTCATAAAACGGAAGCAACTTTTCCAGTATCACTCAGTGAATGACGCGTGAGAACACTGATTCATTTCTTCAATACTGCTATTTTATACTGGATAATCATTTTATATTTCACAGTGAAGTAGGAAGTGGGCATTCTACATCATTTTAACTGTTTGGGGGATCATTTTTTGTGCATATGAAACTAAGTGATCTAGCTAAAGAAAAATAAACCATAACTCAGAAGCCTGGGATCATATACTCTGGGTTCTTCTATCAGTGATCAGATCTTGGGTAAAAGGTTGAATATCTTGATTTTGTTTCCTCAGAAATTATATATTTGGTAACAAAAGTTTAAAAATATATTTCAAACCTAAAATGTGACCTAAAAGTTCAAATGATACTGTTTCAAATAATACGAGATTTTCTTTTGCATTTAATTCTTTCCTTAATTTGAAAAGTTACCCAATAAAATTTAAAATCAATATTCTTTCCACAAATTAATCCTAGTAGATGGCCTGTTTATGAACGAACAGGTTTCAATTTATTATGCATTTAGGGATTTTTTTGTGAAAATATTTCTAGCATTTTTAAAATACCTACATAAAATTGTAATCTTTGTAGTGAATGAGATCAATATTTATATTTTTCCATTAACAAATAGAATCATGAGGGAATCAATATCAATTGTCACTCAAATTTATTTATTTATTTTAAAATTAATTTTATTGGTACATCTAAGGTATACAATATCATTGTATCATCACTGGAAATTTGCACCTTTATAAAATCCATCTTGGTTCTCATTTTTTCCCCAATCCTAGCCCTCCCTTCAACAGGAGATATACAATGACATTTATCATTGGAAATTTGTACCTGTACATAATCCATCTTGGTTCTTATTTTTTTCCCTATTCTCCTGCCCTCCCTTTAACTCCTTCACCCCTCCCTATCTACAAAACTGTTTCCATTCTTTTCTTTTTCTCATATTAATTCCATGCCCTTCATTCTTAGAGGTTTATATCTTTCAAAGGAAGTGTGAAATTGATTTTACATTTTCGCTGTTTTGTGCTCTTAGACTAATACATAATTTCCAGATATGGTGCTTTAAGACGAATTTACTAAACTGCGATATTTCCAAAGGTAGAAGACTAAGAGGGTCAGGAGAGTTCAAATAATATAACATGCTTATAATTTTGAAGGAATCTTGAATCCTTAAAATGTTAAAGAGATTCAAATAAGTTTTGATAGCCAGCAAGATACGTTATTCTTCACAGTGATCTCTGTTCTGAGGAAAAGAAGTGGCTAGTGAACAAAACAAAATAAGAAAGCAAGAGTAAATTTATTCTCTCCTCCTAGATACACACTTTTAAACTGTTACCCACTATACACAAATCCAGTCATATATAATTCATCTGTGATAAAAAGGCTGCTTCCTGGAATATTGACAAATTCATACAGCTTCCAGGTACCATGATAGTATATGTGGATAAAATATCTAACAAATCTGTAAGATTTCTGTGCTCATATGTTTGTGTTCAAATAGAGTTAGGCAGACAACAAACAAGAAAACAAAAGAGAGTGATTATAGAAACATAGCAATTTTTATGTAAAATATACTAAAATTAATATGCAAGATAAAATATACAATATGGATATAGAGAATGCTGGGAACTCACAGAAGAGGTAATATTTATGTGAACATGTTACTTTTAAAAGTAAGTCAAATAAATTAAAATTTCTATTATATTGACAAGAAAAGAAACCATCTCCAGAGACCGAAGAGGGACAAGTGTAGGTTTAGAAAGCACAATGGAAAGAAATAGCAGTAAGCAGGATAGAAGGCTGGCTTTGATTAAGGAATTTTCAAAACAAAGCTGAAAGCTTTGGTAATAAAGGATATATGGATCTTTGTTATTTTGTCTTCACCAACTGTGCAACAATGATAAAGAAAAACTAACCCTCTCTTGAATAGGAGAAAATTCATTCTGTGTTGACCTTTGAGCAGGAACATTGTTTTAGTTGTTGTTATTGTTTGTTTTTATTTTGTTTTATGACTTCACAATCAAACTGAAATACTGGCCTTTCCTGAATCTTGAACGTACTGGTCTTCACAATGGAACTAAACCATAATCCTTTCTGGCTTTCTCTTTGGAGTTTGAAACTCAACCATATCTTTTGGTCTACAGATTACTGACTGCTCTTTAGATCTTCTATCTAAATTCTGAGTTTTTTTTTCTTGATAGAATCCTAATAAAATACAAATTATTTTACATAAGACAAGAAAGACAAGGTGACTGGCAGGATAGCCTCAAGTTTCAGGTTCACCTAAATTTTCTCTAAAAATATTGAATTATTCCAATTTATTTGATAATTTAGCTAATAAGCCAGACATGGTGGCATATGCCACCATGGACTCAGGACCACTTGCCCCTCAGGAGGCTAAGGAAGGAGGATTCCTGTGAGTTTGAGACCAGCCTGGGCTATATAGTGAGTTCCAGGCCAGTCTCAACTACATAGTGACACCCTGTCTCAAAAAAAAAATAATAATAATAATTCACAATACTGCTTATGCGAAAACTATAACCTGTATAAATCTTGACATGTTCATTTATTCATACATTCAATATTTATACATTACCTCTTGCATCCAGGGAATTCCTCTAATGAAGGAAACTACATAAAATACTTTCCTTCCTAAAACTATGTGTTGCATTGGAAGGGATGGTGAAATGTTAAACTTCGCATATGATAGTCATTTTTTATATTAAATTTCAGGTTGATTTTCCATCATTCCTGTGGCAGTCTGTATCGCCGGTAATCACACCCCCTCAGGCTCCCTTAAGCTCAGATTTATGGGTGGGTTTTCCCAATTAGAGGCACCTCCCATGGAAGACTGGGGAAAGTAAGAGAACCTAAGACTTTTCCTGCCTCTCTTTTCCTTTGGAGGTTTCTTTAGCAGCAGCTGTGTTTCCTGCCTCCTCCATGTCTGTACTCCTGCTTGGCAGCACCTCAGAGAAATGTAAATTAAATGTAAATTAAGAACATAATGAGATGCCATTTCACATCCAGATTTACAAAAAGTTAATAATCTGATAAAACCAAATGCTGTCAGACATAAGGCTTGCACCCATTTGGCGAGAGTTAAAATTAGTAAAACACCTTGGAAAACAAATCTGAAGTTTAGAGAAAAGTTGGAGATAAGACCCTAGTAGTCATCTACTCTAGTTATATATGCTAAAAATACACTTGCACATATGATCCAGGAGAAATGTATGAGAATCTCCCAAACACTGTTTATTAATAAATGTAATGATACAAAAGAAATTTACAAATACTAATAGACATTTACAGAAGAACAGATCAATGAATTTTTATATAAAATGGAATATTCCATCAAACTAAGTGATACATTAGACATTATTGATGAATATTAATATTTTTTAATATGCTTTGAATGAGGAAAGGTAGTTATAGAATATATTATGCATATCTGCATAAATAACAATTATATGTATGTGGGAAATATGAAGTATGTAATATGTGTCATATATATAGTATAATTTATGTGTGGCACATATGGTATATTTTCATTAATATAATGATCACATGTCAAACAAATATTTTCACATATGAACATAAATTTTAATTGTATAAGATATCAAATAAAAGTATGGTAGCATTTTTAGAGCGTTTTCACATATAAACATAAAGTTTTAATTGTATAAGATATCAAATAAAGTATGGTAGTGTTTTTACAGAGAGTTTCCATTTAGGGAAATGGAAACTTTTGGGATGAAAACAGTATGGAGTCTTCAAAGTCAATGGTAATAGCTTCTCTTTCTTAATGTAGTGGCTACATAGCTACATTTTATTATTTTTCTTCTATTTTTACCCTAGCTGAGAATGTTTTCCATTATTATAATTTTATAATTACTTAAATCAGAATTTAAAGCAAATTTAGAGCGTCATAAAATTACTAACAATATTCTCATATTATCATTATCAGTGATAAAATTATTAATTAATAATATCTTATGCATACTAAAAATATACGAAACATGTAAATAATACCCAAGTTGGATATACAAGAGGCTGAAATTCCAGAGAAGCCATACTAGCAGACAAAATACTAAATAATAAAGACATTTCTATTTCTGTTCTATTATCTTCTTGCAGAATGGTTATTATATAAAAGTCTTCATTGTTCCATTAAAATTTTCAATTAGATCCATTCATCTGCAAAAATACTTTGAAGCAGAATCCATATCACAATTATAATTTTATTTAAGAATTAATTGTTTTCAAATAATTATAAATCCAAGATAATATTTTTAAGGATTTTAAACTCTGAGTTATTTTATCAAGATGAATCTAATTGTATCACAGGCACATATTTTTACAGTGCACTACAAACCCAGGAAACATATCTTAGATTATACCAGTAAAATACTAATACTATACTATACTATATTAATACTATACTATAATAAGACTATACTATTATAAACTGAAATATTCAACAATATTAACTTATGTGCATAAAAGTATTTATTAGTAGTAACAAAATTATTAGACAAACATATGTTAAATTCTACTTATTGGACCTTTAACAGATAAAGTTTTCTTTGCTATGAATGCATGCAATCTGTCAGAAACAATAGTAATACTTAGAAGATAAATTCTTTCCTCATCCCAAAGATGATAAAACTTTGTAATTCCGTTACCTCCCCCCAACTTGGTAGTCATTAGAGACTGATATAAGATTAATAATTTCAAATGCATGTATAGTACTTATTATTGTCAGACTATAAGTTCTCTAAACAAAAATTATTTAATTCATAAAAATGTACAAGATTGAATTGCTAACTAGTTTTCATAAAGAAACTGAAGCATCAAAGAGTTGTAAAGATTTACTTTTATTCACATAGCTCAGAAGTATTTGAACTCAGAAAAATGATTTTAAAAGTTCTCACTTTCAGTAACTAAACTATTAAGACTCACATGCAAGTAGAAATTAAATTGTTAATCTGGGGAAAAGCTGGAGCATATGCAAGGATGGGCAGGGTAAACGATCTGAGTTGGGATCATTAAAATTTGTTCTCTGTAAGATTGTGCAACTACAGGCAATGAGTCACTGTCAGTCAAATGTATAACAGCTAAAATCAATAAGACAGCATTACCATATGAAGAAAGGACAGGTGGAGAGGATCGGGCAGGTAAAAGAGACAGTTAGATGAGTTTTACTCAGGACCATGGAAAGTTCCCTGGGAATGTACAATTTAAACTCCCTGAAACTATCTGCTCAAGCCCTCCCCCATTTTTTTATCCATTGTAAAATTAAATTTCCTTTCTTGTGCTCTTAGTATTGGTCTTTTTTATTTAAACATTATATATATATGCCAGATTCCTCAGTAATATGTATTGCAGCAAATCAGTGTGTGAAGAGCCTTCAGTTGCATTTCAGTGACATACTAAACAATATATATATGTGTATATATATCCCCATATGTAACAAACGTATCACTTCTACTCCCTGAAATTCCTTGATCTCTCCATCCCCCATACCAGGTAAGAGGGCTACCTACAAGTCCTTTTCACTTTGAGACTTCAGTCACCTGTGTCTGGAAGTGTAAAACCTCAATGGACATTATAGACATATCTAGATTTTTCTTATCCTCCTGACTATTAGTATTTTTCAGATTCTGGGAAGCATCAAATCCACTATACTAGGATTGTGATCTTTTCACCTTTTGCGTATCTGCTCTGCCAAGTTAGGAGAACATGTGCCTTCTTGTCAATTGCAGATGGCTGACTTTCTAAATAAGTATCCTGAAAGAAGCTGCCAGCTTCAAGTAACACATAAGAAAAATATGAATATAAATCATCAAAGTTTATTTTTTAACCTACACAAGTATTCTTCATTTCTTTCCTTCAATGGGTTAGTACAAAGCAAAGACTTTTCGAGTCCAAATGTCAAGAAAAATGGAATCAAGAGAGTCTAAATATATTTTTCAGGTTAAGGTGTTTAAAGTTTAAAGGTGATTTTTAAAAATGTACTTCAAATATGGAACATAGTGAAGCGTCAAGGGATTGAAGATAAGGAAATTCTCAGACTCAGGGAGTTGTTCATGTTTCTAGAAGTCTGTGAGTTTGTATCTTTATAAAATTATATTTTGATTCATTAAAATGTGGAATTCATCATAAGTGTTACCAGCCCATTCACAAAGGAGTAATAATTAAAAGAAGGGAAGGGCAGGGGATTTAATTTAGCTCAGTGGTTCTGCTGCTTGCCTCACAAGTGCAAGGTCCTGAGTTCGACCCCCAGGCCAAAAAAAAAAAAAAAAAAGAGAGAGAGAGAGAAAGGAGGGGAAATCACACTTTTAGTCAACATAGGCTGTCCATTGAGGGTTTGTATGGGAGATCAGTGCAAGAAAATGCAAATTCTCTTTAAGAGACACTGTGGAGTTAGTTCATATTTAATCTTTGCTTTTCCAAACTAGAACTGACTGCTGACTGACTGACATATTATATCATAGCCATTAAACCGCTGTGGGTTAAATCAATGACCATAACAGCTGTGGTTTATTGCTAAATGTGCCAGATTCCTCAGCATATGTATTGCAGCGAATCAGTGGGTGAAGAGCCTTCACTTGCATTTCAGTAACATACTCAACAATGATCTCGGACCAGGCACTAACAGCAGTGGATCATGGTCACTAAGATCTCTATGTGATGGTTGCTAATTAATAGAGTGTGTGTATATGTATATGTGCCTGTAAGATCATGTATTACCCTCATGTATTAAAGTCATAACATTAGGAAGAGTTTCAAATTTTATGTAAACAAAAACATATTTATCTTAGATTAATGCTATCTTTCTGGAATTGGAGGTATATTATTAGACTAGACATTTTAGTATTACAATATTCACTTGGAATTGACCATTATTCAAGACACAAACAATTAAAAATAAAATCAGGGCAGGGGACTTAGCTCAGTGGTTCCACTCCCTGCCTCGCAAGTGCAAGTACTCGAGTTTGCTCCCCGGTACCAAAATCAATCAATCAATCAATCATCAATCAATCAACCTTAAGTTATTTGTGATCTCCTATCATGCTCTAATTTTTAGGGTCCTCTTGTTTAAAGAGGTACCAGAAAATGTATTTCAACTCCTTTCAATATGAGAGAAGGTGATTACTAATAATGAGGCTATATAAGATGAGGCTATATAAGAATGCACTATATTCTATGACTTTTAGTTTTTAAATATCCCTGTCTACCACAAGAGGATATATAAAATATGAAATGTTACAAGGTGATATTCCATCCTGTTTTATGAATCACATTGTAAATTATCAGATTTTGGCATGATACAGTATATTTCTCAGTGTTCAAGATAAAAGGAGAAACTTGCTTCATACTAATTGATAAAAGATAAGTATATTATCTTCTCTAGTTTATGAAGAGGTAGGTAAAAAGATAATGACAATATCAAAATATTAATTTTGGGAGCTTTACAATGAGCTTACTTCTAATGAATTATATATGATATATAAGTATGTTTAATTTTCATCTAAATTCAGCTTGAATGATTTCACTAAGTAATCATTCTAAGTTCAGCTTTTGATTCAGTCAGTCATGTATTCAACAAAAATTTATTAAACTATTTTTTGATATTTTCCTGTGTAGTTTCTTCTCAAATTCTGGTATAAAATGTTTTGAAACATAAGGGTTAGGCAGTTATATGTGTTAGAGATTATGGATTTTTGTTCAAACATTTCCTTATTTAGGAATGAAAAGTTCATAAAAAAATAGCAGGATTATCACGATAGATCTCTTGAGCTGTCTTGGGTCTGGGCATGTTGCTGTCTAGGGAGAGAATTTTGGCCTGTGGCTCTGCTGAGTTACCAGAAATTGTGATTATGGATGTGAGGCTGTCATTCTGTCCTAGGAGCTGCCTATGGAGCCAAGAAGATTAACTTGTGCCAAACTGAGAAATATAACTCAAGGAGCTTAAAGGGAATTTGCAGAGTTACATGAGAATAAAAATAATGTTAGTATGCTTCCTTTTAAGGGTTCACAAGATCTTTAATACTACATGTTTTGCCAGCATAACTTCTTTCTGATGTTAAAAAATTATTTTGAAACATAAAATGCAAACAAGAAGAGAAAATAAAATAGGTGAAGAGAGAATTCAGTATTCTATAAAATATTACATAGGCAAAGAAACTGTGGAAAAGATCTAGTTAAAATTTTCATCTAAACTGCATCATCTTTAAGTGGCTACAAGAATTATGTGCTTCTGTGTTAAAAAGCTTGGAATTATTTTCATGCAAAATCATAGGAGGTAGCATAAGAATAATACTCCAGGTAGAAATCTAAAATTTCAAGTCATAGGCACAAATTTTTAGTATACTACTTAGAAAAGCTTTACAGTAAAACTGTGGCTTATTCCTGAGAATGATAAAATGTTACATCAAAATGCCTTCTGTGTATCACTTTAGCATCCAAATCTGATAGAATCATCAAAGACTTAAAGAGCAGGGTCATGCAAATGACAAACTTTTATATCTTGGAAGGTGACATTTGTTTTAGTAATTTTTGGAATATGAATGTGCTGTATACATCAATAAATGCACCATAAGGATGAGATGAGAAAAATAAAACAGACATGATGTTTCAGAGAAGCTTTCTTTTAGTCACGATTTCTGCTAGCTATAGGCTTCTCCTTTTACTTTGTGTAGAACTTGTGATAGGTTTCTGTCTTCACTTGTCTATTAATTCTGTACAATATGAGAGTTCATACATACTTATTGTCTTATTTCAACTTTGTCCTTATTGTTAATCCTCAAATTCTTTCTGATTAGTGTGTTTGATCTCCTTTTTTTTTAACTCATTGCCTCTACATTGCCATGGTTGTTTCAATCATGGCATGAAAGACTGTTTCTATAATACAGAGATTATTGTAATAGGATTACTATTTTTCTTAAAATGGAAATGGAGAATGTTTACTTCATGGATTGATGTTACTCTGTTAGATCTAAGACTGTCTTCAAACATCTCATGTGTTTGGAAGATGTTTGGATCATTGGCGTGATATACGTGTTAGTGGGTTTATCCACTGATGAGTTCAGCAGGTGAATGCGCTGTCAGGAATTGGGGCCTGGTTCAAAAAGCCTGGTCACTGGGGCTACAAACTGGATGTATTCTCAGGCCAGGTTGCTCCCTTCTTTCGCTGTTTCTTGTTTGCCATGAAATAAGCAGATTTCCTGTTGACTATACAAACTATTTTCAGTTTGAGTAATCATTACACTTTTTGTAGTTATAACCAAAATTACATTTTGTACTTATAACCAAAGTAAATGATAAGAAAAATTAATAGCTACAAACTATCCAATAATATTTTCAAGGGAATTTCTAAATGGAGATTAAGGATAATGACATTAAATGTTGATAACTTTTCATGAATTTGACTTACATTTATCACACATTCCAATAATAATTATTCATGTTTGTATAATAGTTTTAACAAAGAATCACTCATTCCTACAAATAATAAAGATGTCTTCTCAACATTTATTTTAGATGCTATGTAATTTGGTGCTGAAATGTTTTAATGATCTGACTATGTAACCAGGACAGCAATCACCCTATCATTCTAAAGTTATCTTCTTTACCTAGCCCAGAACAGCTAGTACTTTTTTAGGAAATCTAAAGGACACACACCTTTCTAGATTTGTCCCAAAGCAGTTCATTAAATGACCTGATTTATGCACAGAATTTTAGTATAAAAACACTAAGCTTCAGTATGAATTCTCGCTTGAGGTTTCCATGGAATTTTCACTGAGGCAAATCTGTAATAATGTAGAATAGTGGGAAAATAAATTTAAAATTACATATATTAGCATAAATGGAAAATAATACAATGAAAAATTGATTGGTTATAAGTAAAAGTAGGATCGATATAATTAATATTACCTATATAATTGTATATAATTAACTTGATTCTTTCCATCTATGACATTCAACAAATAATTTTCTTAAATATTTAATTCTACAAACATGTAAAAAGCCTAAATTACTTTTTTTAAATCCTAGTGCAAATAAATGTTCTACATGGAAAATATTCTTAGCTAGCAATAAAAAAAAATAAATTTTCAATATAATCCTTTTTCTTATTTCAGTATTTTTTTTACATATGTTACAAGAATATTACTCTCAGTAAAGCATTTAGCTTTCCCACATTGACCATCTCCACTTTTCCAGCAAGCAGTGTATAGGAGTTAATTTAAAAATATTTTCCTGAATATCTCTATACTTCTTAGTTGAAAAAAATTTTAAATGAAAATAAGTTTGAACTATATCAGAATATTTATGCCTCCTTAAATTGTACTAAAAAGTAAAATTAGAAGAAAATAGAAATCCATGAGAAGAATGTGCCCTAGCCATATCAAATGCTGAAAACAACTGTTTTAGAGAAGTATCCAAATCAATAACTGATGAGCCCAGGTAATTAGGTCTTTGGATATTGGTAAAGAATGACTTTGAGAATAAATTCTGTAATATTAAAAGGATTAAACAATTACTTTATGAAGCATTTCATTTATCCAACCGAAAAAAAATGCTGAACAGAATGAACTTTTATTTTGTATTGTGGGTTACATAAAGGAAATGCACATTTTGTCCTTGAAATGTTCATAATCGTTTTAGAAGTATGTTTAATGAGGAAAGGCAATCAATTATTATAAGTAAAATTCATATAAGGAAAAATGAAATAGTTGATTTTTACTGGATGTTTAACCTTCTTGCATTATAAAGTTTATATGGTGTCACCATCCTCTGATTCTCGATCTAGGGAAACTGAATCATAACATATAATAAGTTTACCTTGATTGGAGAGTTTCAAACTCAGGTACTGTAGCTATTGCATCTAAGATTTTATGTACTGTGGTCCTTCACTTAATAGTTTAGAAAGGGGACTTCAGTATATAGTAAAAAAGGGCAAGAAAAATTCAGTGTCATACAAAACACTAGATTTGAATCTCAAAAATGTATTTGAGTTTAGACAGTGTTATACATTTTTAAAAAACTGTGGCAATATCCACATTGTCAGAGAGAATGGGGTAACTGGGATTAGAGAGGAGTCTGTATTTTATATGATAAACTGAGAAAACATTTTATTGATTTGCAAGGCAGCAACAAATTATAGCATTTACACTCTCAGTGATTGACATAGTAATTATTTAAAGATTCATATAAATTATCTCAAAATATTTCTAGCACATATCCTGTAGTTTATGTTTAAGATTACTATAACATAAATTATTGACCAGAAGATACCTAGGATAGCAAATAATAGTCCTGGGTAGCAAAGACAAGGCAGGGGGTATCACAGTCCCTGACTTGAAATTATACTACAGAGATACTGTGGTAAAAGCAGCATAGTACTAGCAAAAAAAAAAATACAACAAAACAGACTTGAGGATCAATGGAACAGACTAGAGGATGCAGAAACAACTCAAAACACACTCAGTCACCCAATGTAGCCAAACACCTTCATTGGAAAAAAAAATAGCCTTTTTAATTAGTGTTTCTGGAAAAACTAGCTTTCTACGTACTGAAAACTAAAACTAGACCAATGTCTCTCACCATGCACTAAACTAAAATCAAAATGGATCGAAGATCTAAATATTATAACAGAAACATGAAATCAGCTGGAAGGTAGAATAGATACAACTCTTGAGGATATAAGGGTAGACAAAGACTTCATGAACAAAACCCAGATCATGTGGGAAATAATACAATCAACAACTGGGATCTTATCCTATGGAAAAATCTTTTGAACAGCAAAATAAATCACCAACCCAGCAAAAAGCCCACAGAGTGAGAAAAATTTTTATCCCATTGTTCCTCAGACTAATATCTAGAACATACAAAGAACTGAAAAAGAAACAGTTTCTTCAAATTTAAAGACCATATCCCAAAAACGGGCATCTGAAATAAATAAACAACTCTCAGGTGAAGAGTACAAATAGCAAATAAATATATGAAAAAATGTTCAACATCATTGGTCATTCAAGAGATGCATATTAAAACAATGTCAAGATTCCATTTCATTCCATAAAGAATGGCTAATATTAAGAAATAACCAACAAGAAATTCTGGCAGGGCTATGATGAAAAAGGAACTCTTCTCCACCGTTGGTGGGAGTTCAAACTGGTGTAACTACTGTGGAAATCAGTTTAAAGTCCTCAATAAACAGATTAGACATTCCATCTGACACAGCTATTCCCCTTCTTGGTATTTTCCTGAAAATTTAAAAGCTTCATATCATGATGATATATGTGTACTCATGTTTAAAGCAACACAGTTTGCAATAGATACATATTGGGAATAACCCAAATGACCATCAACTGGTAAATGGATAAAAAGATGTGCTTTTTTAATACAATGAAGTACTACTCAGCCATGATGAAGAATAGACTTGTGATATTTGTACCTAAATGAATGCACCTTACACTATACTCTTAAGTGAAATAAATCAAAAACATGTGCGTAAATATTGCATCCTCTCTCTGGTGGGAGAAACTGAAAATGTAATAAGGACCAAAATGCACAGTAGATGATGTAAAATAGGAAGAAATTGTTCAAAGGGGAAGGGAAACTAGAAAGGGCAAAGAGGGAAAACAATGAAAGGAAAAGAAAAATACAAGAAAGGAAGGAAAAAAATGGGAACAAAACTTTTGTAAATAAGGAGGTGAAGAGAGATTGAAGGGAGGGGTGAGAATTGAGAAAGAAAGAGGGATCAAGATATACCATGTGCAGGTATAAATTCCCTCTGATGGATGTGATCATTATGTATATCTAAGTTGCACCAATAAAATTAATAAAAAATAAATTAAATGAATTATTATACTACAGCTGTAGTATATATAGTACATATAGTAAATGTATAAATGCACACATCTAAAAGAGAAAAGGAACAACAAAACTCCCAGAGGAGATTAAAATGAATTTTATGTAGAATGATAAATTATGATTTTAGGAAGATTCATCTTACAGTATTATGCAGAATGAAGGAAGAAGGTGAAGAAACTGATATTAGGTAGAAAAGATAAAAAACATATTAATAAAGAAAATACGTTGTAAAGTCATGGTCAGATGTAAATTTATTTTAAGTAAAATGCCTTACTGGTTAGACAAAGCACACTCAAGAGTTATAGTTTTAGGTTAATGTTATACATATAAGCAGTGACTTTGAAAATCTCAAGAGTGATTCTTTGCTTGTCCTTACCTTGGTGACAATAAGATCATAGTTATAATATTATTTACTTTAATAGACGCTCTTGAAGTACTGGCCAGTCAACAATTTTGTAAGCCGTTTACAGAACTACAAACATAGATAAAGTAGTTCATAACTACGATGGTCCATATTGAAAAAAATAAAAAACTTTTCCGTTACAAGTTAACCAAGAATACCATCACACACTAGTATATGCCAGTAGTAGGAAAATCCATTAGTAACATTGTCAAAATAACAATTTCTTTGAGCTTTCAGACAGTGGTGCAAATTGGGTCATGTTTACTAATGCTTTTTTAAAAAATCCCTGTGTATTTTATCCATGTCTATAGGTATATCATATACATCAGTGTCCTTCATGTTTTTTCCTAAGAATAACAGTGATAACTATAAAAATAAAATGAATATCTATCATACCTCTAATAGCATTAGAATTAGGACATAAAAAGGAAGCTACAATTTATTTGGACTGCAACATATTTTTTGGAAGACCACCCCATTGATTATGCCCAAAGCAGGCTGTAAGCAGTACAGGCTGTAAAGAGTTAACCCTGAAACTGGCTTGTTTTAAGAAGTGAGTCTGACCAAAGCATATGAGATAACACACAGCTGAGGTCAATGTGACTTACCCAATTTCTGTGCCCAGCCTGATACAGCAACGCGTTGTCTCTTCTTTTACAAGCTTTGCCTGCATCAGCAGCTCTAGCAACCGCATATAGACCCCTTACCCAACCTAACGAATGAGTCACCAATTGCTCTAGCTGTTCAGGACCTTTGCTTAATCAATCACTGGTTTTTCCTCTCTCTCTCCCTCTCCCCGCTCTGTCTTTTTATAATGTGACCTAGCACTGAGCAGGAGATCCGGATCCACTGCAGGGCAGGGTTCCCTGGTACATTATTCAACTTAGTTTTCACATCTTATAAGATGGTGATTTTAATAAGCCTATATTATTAATGACTAAATTGAGACTCTATTGCTCGGAAATATCTGAACTAAGACTAAAAGCTTGGTAAAATTTCAAAATCTTTGAATTAAATAATACAGTGCTAATATTACCTTTACCTCATGTAAATATTTAAAAACTTTATGCTAGCCTGTTCTAGTTGCCTAAAATGAGTGTTTAAATAACTGTAAGATATAGAAATATAGATAGTGTTAATTTATTTTAATAAATGATTGTCAATAAATATATAGAGAAATAATATATACACATTTTAGCATTAGATATTGGAGATGAAAAATTTTCATAAAAAGGCAGGAAGGATTCACAGTTTAGAAGTCTAGTAGATTTTTTACTCTCTGCAACTTAAGGACTTAAGTGTAGTTTGGTAGTGGGCAGATTATATTGAAATTATATAATTTTTTTCATTAACATTACTTCTCCCTTTTCTAATAGCTTCTGCTAATGGGCAAGACATCATGAAATATAATATTGGAGTGGAAGTGGTAGATAGCTGGCAACCAAAATCTCCATTAAAATTATAAAAATAAAAGCATTCTGCTACATTTAGAATCATTTTTCAATAGACATTATTCAATCCATGAGATATTTAAGTATTAATCCATCAAGGAAATCCATCAAGAAGTCCAACTAAGTCTTTTGATTTAATTGTTAAGACAGAGCTTTTAAATATCACAAACATCTTAAAATTTTTATTAATGTTCAGAAAAACAAAACTAATTTTAACTTTGTTCTGAAGGTATCGTGTTAAATGGACTTTTGGCTAGCAACCAAGAATGTGTACTGATTCAATTTTCCGACTAATTGATCACACAGAACTTTTAGTATCATCTGCCTGATTAGAATGTTTACTATGTAAGGCTAAAAGCTATAGAAATATTCTTCATCATGAAACAAATTCTGAGCCCAGTAAATATAAAATAGTATGGGTTTTGTTGTCCTGGGTTTTAGTTGGATACAATGGTTGTAAAACACAATGCAAAACTGGAGAGAACTAAAGAAGCTGTGAAATGGCTAACTGTTGGGTTTAAGGGCAGATTCTGCTAGAATGTGGATAAAATAGAAGAGCTTCAAATGTGCTGTTTGTAGGATCAGTTACTAGCACTAATAACTAGTTGCTAGCCAACCATTAGTTACCCCTATGATCACTCTCAAAATCTGCAGACAAGGAATTTCAAAAATAAGGAGTTTCTAGAAAATTGTTCTTGTTCAGAGAGAAAATATGCTATAAAATATTATGATAATTTTCTGTCACATGAGTGGGTGCTGTAGAAAGAAGAGTGATGTCTATTTCTCCTCCTGGTCTGAATGTTATACTCTTCCTAATATCAATAATGGGTATTTATTAAAAATCTGTCATGTTTAAGACATTATTTCACATCCTTCATTTATATATTACTTTCTTTAATATTCCCAACACGTGATTCAGATAAATGTCAAAAATTGTCTTTTATCAGGAATGGAACCCATCATTACATAAATTAAGTAGTCACATTCAATCAGCTAGATAGTAAAAGAAGCATGATCCCAACTCAGGCGTATCTGCTCTGTCATTCATGTTTATTTTACGTCTTTAGACAGCTTTAAATTTGCACAGAAAAGTACAGCGTTACACATTTTAATTATTTGTTTATATTTTAATTGAGATAACAAGGCCCAAACATATCACAGTTATATAGCTTATAGTTAAGTCTCCAAATTAAGGGTATTAATGAAATTAAAGTATAACACATGAAGTATGTGTTGACAATTTGAATGGAAAAAGAAAAGCTTATCTGAACAAGTACAGCTATCTTTCAATGTCTTTGAAAATTACTGAATACTGTAGATGAATCAAAAATTAAATCTTTGTTAACAAGAAGGCATAATATCATCACACCTATGGGATTTTAAAAATAACTTTCAGCCATAGGAAGAACATTTTTCTTAAATCATGTCCCACTTGTGACAGACAGTGACTGATTAAACATCTCCAGATAATGATAAGGTGTCCTCTACACTAACTCGGCACTTTACCTGGTGTTTGATTATACTAGTTCACTGAGCCATATCCCAGAGCCTCACAGTATTGGGATATTTAGGTAAATCATTTGAAGTCGCAGACAGTCTCAGCCTACTTTTTATTCTCTGGTGGAGATTTGGTTATGCACATCCGCCTGTCTCATATTTCTCAATTGTCAAATTACTCTAACAGGACTGGCATGGGAACTGAATAAATTCGTGCACAAAAATACTAAGCATACTATCTCTTACATAAAAGGTTTTTAAATGCCTATATTTTAGCAGGACTTTCAAGTGTTCAGTTAATGAAATGTATTGCACTTCAATGCTGTTTTTAATTTTTGTTTTGTGTGGATAGTTCAATGCTTTCAAATAAGATGGAAAACATGCATTAAAGCCCTGAAATATAAAACACAGTATGTTGATACAAAACTAAACTATTACTTATTCTTTGGAAATTGATGAGTTAAGTATCTGAGTTAGTTTTATCTCCTTTTTTGCTTGATTGTTTTTAAATATAATTGCCCCAGAATAACCACAAGAAACCACAAGCTAAGTAGTGACTCAGATGCACTTTGCAATAATAGCTATATTAACTGGCTTTTAATGCTATTTTACTTCCCACTTGCTTTCCACATATCCCTGAAGTTTAATAAAACTGAGAGCATTTTATTTTATTGTCTCAAACTATTGATTATCTGTTTGATTCAATGTGGAGAATTCTGTGATATATTGCCTTTGCTACACTGACTAAATGAATTATTTTAATGAGATGAGTTCTATTTAAAATAAATAAACCTAATACAGAATAAAATTGTTTCTTTCTACATTACTCATGGCTTCATTAGAAAGCACTCAAATCTTATCTTCAATTTTGCAGAGAAAATAAATTTCCTTGTTTAAAAACAGTTATGGATAGTCCTGAGGGCATGGTATGACAATTTAGATTTCTGCTTTCTCTTATTGTTGCCAACATACATTTATTTAAAGAAATAAATAACCAGACACAGTGATTTCTGAGAAAGAGAAATATAAGTACATGAAACATATTTTGAATTGGAATCTAATAAGAACAGCTATTAGAGCCAAAATAGAACTACTGAATGAGACTAAGTCAAAGATATGACACTATATGAACCATTCATACAATTTGTCTGTGATAATAGAGACTAAGGATGATGTATATTCCCTAATCTTGAACATGTGTTGTTTAGACAAAATTTCCTAATTTTCTTGATTTCCTGCCTGGATGTACTAACAATGCAAAAAACTTGTCACCTTTTTATTTCACTGACCAAATAGCTGGGACCATAGAGACTGTTTCTCCTCCCAATACCTTCTCCTCGCCAAAGGAACAGTAATTATCTCTATAGAGAAGAGCTCATCTTAGTCTCACCCTAGAATCTGCACATTTAACAGAAGTGAGATGGTCTTTAAGAAAACATACATACATGACTATCTATGCCTGTTTACTCTACACTTGTAATCATTGTCCAAGGAAAGATCATTTGAATTAAACCATCTCATTAAATATCTTGATTTAGAGATGGGGAAAGAAATTTGCTTATCTGTGGAGGGAAATTAGTAGTCCAAGATCTCAGAAATCTTATCCTCTAGAAACAGTCACTCTTCAGTTAAAGAAAATGAGAAGAAATACAAAGATTAGGTAAATAATGAGGAGAGTGAAATCAGCAAACTATTAAATTCTTGATTATTTCTATCTCATCAACATCTTTCATGATAAGTCAAAAATTATTTCTTGTATACAGCATATTGTTGAATTCTGCTTCTTAATCCTTTCTGCCAGTCTATTTTGCCTAAATTTAGACTTTGTAAATTCGAAGAAATGACTACACATTTTATCTCCAAAGGATGAAGTTAAAATGAGGCGTGCAGGAACAGACATATGCTCTCCCAGTAATTCAGATGGAAGCAATTTTTGAAAATATAGAGTTCAGTATTCTTTCATCCTCACTACAGGAAAATATTTTTGCTGCTTTTTTATACTTTAAAACAAGACTTCAGAAATATTTCTTGCTTCTTGTTTTTGCTGTTATGGAAGCTGAAAGAAAAGCAATCTCAGTTTGGAAAGGTCAGTTCAAAAGCAAACAAAAAACATGAAAAGAATGGATTGGCCTATTGTTTCCTGTCAGGTCTCCTGAGGTTGTGACTGGCTATTTAAATGATTTGTTTTAATTATGTATTCAAGAAATACTTTAATAAAAGTGAGTTAGTAAACATATCCACAAAATACTACACAGATTCTTTTAATTATTCAAGTAGGCTTTCAAAGTTCTCTTCCTTTTGTTATCCTTAGTAAAAAAATCATCTAGATCAGAAGTTTTAAATTGCATGATCTTATACAGTGGGGTGAGGAATTTAAGGTTATATATTAGTTTATTAAACAAAATGAAAGTTAAGATTTTCAATAATAAATACATGGATTGACATTGTTTTTTCCCAGTTATTCTGCATGCTAAGTGCCCATGTGTTTCCTGAGTACATCATTCATTTTGGAGAAAGACTGTGCATTCCAGAACAGTGAGAATTCATAGCAGTACCCTGATTTATTAATTTACTTTCAGCCCAATGCAGAGCATTTTTAAAAAATAATTATTCACTTATATTTACAAATCATATTATAACTTAGAAGTGTGAAATAACTTAGAAGAAAAAAATACACGTTTAACCTTTAAAAGATTACTGCATAGAAAATTCATAACAACTACAAGACAACAAGCAAACAGTGACAAAACTGGCACTGCTACCGAGTCACTAGTCAGGCACATAGCAAATGTACACATGAAATTTTAGTAATCAAAATCCATCTAGGAAAAATTCAAAAAGCTGAAACTTTTAATAAGACAATTTAAAGACATGGCAAATGATGAATTTCACTCTGATACTGTCTTCACTTTCATATGTAAAGGAGCAAGTATATTTAAAATATTTATTATAACATTTAGATTACCTCTTCAAAAATTTTATGTATATGTGGATTATACATCATCAATAACATATTACTTTTACCTTTTATATATGTGTGTGTAGGTTTTATTGGTGCATACTCAATAATTTTGTTTCAAGGTGCTGTGCAATTGGGAAGGGAGCTGAATAATTCTTCCTTAAGCATAAATGACACATATACAATTTATTAATTAATCCATGTTAGCCCATTTAAACAAATAACAAACATTTAAGCATGTTGCTTTTCTGTAAGTTAAAGAAGACAATTAAACAAAATGCACATATGTCATGAAGAAAATTCAAGGTCAGCTTTTTATATCAGTGGTTCCTATCTAGGAGTTTACAAGTCATACCTATGGAACGTACATAAATGTAAAGATGCAAGAAATTTTGATCTTAGGATGAGCCTTGAGAAAGTAGTTTGAAAAATTCCCCTGTGTTTCAAAACAATAACACTCGATTTTAACAATATAAAATATGAATTCAGATATTTTTATATATTGAGATATAAATGCCCCCCCGTCTCTCCTCTTTCCTTCTGAAAATACATCAGAGATGGATGTGGTATGGCTTTGTTTTCTTTAGACCATTATGAATTCTTAAATGGATGTATTATTATGTATATTATTTATTATCTATAACTTGTATTTTCATTCTCTTAATAAAGAGTTTCATGATCAGAAGTTCTAAACCTAATATAGTACTGTTAATACAGTTTCTTCCTACTTCTAGTTATTTCCGCCTTGTTTGGAAATCTTTCTGTCAACATGAGATTCTAAAGCTTTGTTTTGTATTCTTAATTTTGCATTTAGAGTTTCAATAACCTGTAACTGTTGTGGTAAAGATGTAACTGATAATTTCTTCTATAAAAGTCCTGGGTAAGTTTTAGGAAAGATAATGCTGATGACCACTATGTCCATTTAGGTACTAAAGGAAGACTAAATAGCCAATACACAGAAGGCTGAAGTAATTAAAATTACTTTTAATTAAATTTTCCGTCAATCCCATTGCTTATGCAGGTGGACTATCCTATAAGTAACCTCAGACGATAGGGGATGGGATAATGATAGTAATGATATATGCCGTGAGAGTAGTGAGTACCGGAATTAATGCACATACATATGAAAAAATCAGAGAAAATGTGAAAAAGGTTACTATATTGCATCATTCAGAACAAGAAAACAATTAAAACACATAAAAATACACGCTCATTTAAAGCTGATGGATTTTATCAATTTTTCTCAATTTTGAAAGCCAGAGTCTATATCTGTATCTATAGCTCTCAACTGGATGCTTGTTTCTGACCAAAATTGATATGCTGCAGCCCTGTGGTCCAATGTGGTAGTTCATAGACAAGGTGCTATCAGGTTTGTCTGAGATCTTCAGGATGGAGCCTCTGTGACATGATCATTATGCTAATAAAAATAACTCCTTCTCTTCACTGTGTGAAAACATAGGAAAAAAAAGATGATCTCCAGTATTTTGCTATAAAAGACCATGCTGACTATGAGGGTTTTTATCTTCCCTTCATATGTACATTGTACTTTTCATTTTTCTTTTTAATTCTAATTTTTTGATTAGTACATTTGCAGTACACAATCATTAGATTCATTGAGAGGAGTAAATACCTATACATTATGTATCTTAATTCTTATTTTGTCCCCTTCGCTGCCCATCTCTCCTGCTCTCTCCAACTCTTGTTCCCCCTCTCATTTGCAAAATATCTATTTTCACTTTTTTCTTTAAATCTACCTCTTTTTTAAAAATCTCATTTCCTTTCCTTCACTCTCTACCCCTCCATCTCTTGCTTCCCTTTTGAAAAAGATCACCCTAGTTTCTATTATCTGTCTTTTGTTTTGCTCTTTATTTCTACTTTGGATTTCCCATATAAAAAACCCACATAATACTTAAACTTGAATGAAATTATTTACTTTACTTTAAATTAAGGTCTTGAGGAAGACTATGTAGTGTTTTTACAAAATAATAAAGCTATTCTTTTCTAAGTGCTTTTACTTAATGTAGTTTGTGCCTTAATATTTAAAATCTAAAATTACCTTAAATTTTTTATAATGTAATAATAATTGAGTAGTCCCATTTTTAATAGTTTATAAATAAAAATTTTATAGAAGCTTATGGATATAAATATTTTAGTTTTTTTGTTTCTATAGTAAAAAATTCCTAAAATTGTTGGCATCCCTCTGTAGCTATATTCACTCATTATCTACAAATTTGTTTTTTCAAATTTCAAGTAGTGTTCTTATTGACTATACTTTTGTTATGAATTATCAGGTAAAGAGTGAATTTTATGACATTCATATGAGGAATAATCTTTTTGGGAAAATCAATATAAATGTTTCTGCTTTTTAAACCTTAAAAACCATGCAGAACTATGGTATAAAGAAGTGTATGCATTTTCAGTAAATGTAACAGATAGCCAAGATTGATAGACCAGGGAAAAATAATAAAGGCAGGTCTTTTGTTTTCGTGGTGATGTTATATCATGGTCAGGAAGGGGTCCTTCCCTTGGCAAGAGGAGAGCTCATACTTGAGGCAGAAGTGGACAAGGTTACTGCAAAAATAGTCATGTCTAAATTTGTTAGGATATTGGTTTTCAAATAAAGATTCCATGCTTCATTTTTATTTTACTACTCAGAAGAAGAGTATTTTAATAAAAATCATTCACAAATATCACATAAATTTCCAAGAACAAGATATTTCTTTGCACATTTATAAAAAATGTAGTCCTTTAATAAAAATTCTTAGCTTAAATACTTATTTACAAATAAAATATTAAATATCATTTATGGTTTCTAATCATATTACACATTACATAGAGAAAAGAATTTTTTTCAATAAAATTTCCTACAGTTTCCAATTCTAACATTTTTGTTAAAACAAGTTTACTTTTCTCATGTATAATAAATAAAAATATAGCTTGTGTTTTATTATTTCAAATTAAAACAAAATGCTTTAAAAATTTTTCCTCTGCCTCTCGAGAGGGAAGGGAGTATTGAATCAGAGGATTCCAGAGGCACTTGATATTTTTAATATCCAAAATGAAGTGTGTGCATTATCCTGAGCAAGAAAAGTGGGGGGCCGGGCACAGCCCGGCTTGTTTCCTCTTCTCTCAAGGGGGTCCTTACCTGCAGGGAATAGTTGATAGAATAGGAGTTGGATATCTGATGATGGAAAAGCAAAACTCAGGATTTTCTTCTGCAGTCACTACACAGCAACTCTGGCTAAGTTAACCATTCTGCCCCATCTGGAAACCGGCACTGAATTCAAACGTCAAAAGTTTAGAAAGAGCTCAAGAGCCCTCAAAGAAAGGACTGTCTAATGTTAAATCTGTGAAATCCAATCAATTTTTGCATACCAACAGTCTGTTCAAGAGTTCAAACACTCAACTAGTGTAAATTATATTAATCTCATTGCTTAATATAGTATGAATTACAAAAGAGATTAAAATATTTATTTTTGAAGGGCCACTGATTATTTTTGTGGAACATCTTTAGAATCCCAAATCTGAGTTCTAAAATTTTTTATTGCCATTCAGGGTTTACATTTTTTTCTGGGAGCTTTTCATTAGAAAATAGAGAAATACATTTTGTTCAGAAGTGAATCATGAGTTTGTATTGATATTTGTGAATCAAATTAACAAGTGAAAGATTTCTTCTGCAACTTCCCTGATATTTTAACGTCGCTGTTTATTATTGTCATTAATAATGTTGGAAATGGATATTTCCTTTGTTTTCCTATAAATAATAGTTTCAAAATAGAATAATAGTATTAATATACTAAGATTATTATCTAATAATTATCTAGACCATTATCTAATATGACTACAAATTGAAATTAAATATATTTTGATTTTTCATGTCCATTAGTATTTGTTTTATATAGGTATTTGCACTGCTATTTAGTGCATATATATTTACAATTATCATCTCTTCTTCCAGGATTGTTCCCTTTACAAGAATGTCCCTTCTTTGTCTCTCTTACTTAGTGTTGGTTTGATAACCACTTGATTTGCAAATAGGATAGCTATTTCTGCTTTTTTTCAGGTTCCTGTCATATCAAATTTTGTTTTCCACCCCTTAACTTTGTCTATGAGTTTCTTTTTGAATTAAATGTATTTCTTGTGTGAAGCATATTGCTAGATCTTGCTTTTGAACCCCTCTGCCAGTCTCTTTCTTTGTGCTGGTGAATTGAAACAATTAACATTGATAGTTATATCTGATATGTATTGACTTATCCTTGTCAGGACTTTTTCTTTTTGTTGGATTCTCCCACTTTCGTTTAATTTCTTGTCATGCCTGATGGATTCACACTGTTGGGCTGTCTGGCGTTGTGATCCTTACTGTTTTCTTCCTAGGATATTGTTTAAATTTGTTTTTGGAGTGCTGGTTTGGTATTCATAAAGTTCCTCTGGTGCTCTGTCATAAAAGTATCTTATTTCTTAATCAATTTTGAAAGATAGTTTTGCAGGGTACATCAGTCTGGCTTGGAGGTCGTTTTCTTCTATGGCTTGAAATACTTTACTTCAGGCTCTTCTTTCCTTGAGCATTTGTGTTGAAAAGTCTGCTGTGATTCTGATGGGCTTTTCTTTGCTTTTGATTTGTTTCTTTTTTCCAACTTCTTATAGGATTTTATTCTTCTGTTGGCTTTCTGGAGTCTTGATCTATGTGTAGATTTTTTTTTTTTAATCATGGCTTGGTGGAGTTCTATATGCCTCACTTAACTGTATGTCAAGTTCTTTTCCTCTGCTTTGGGAGTTTTCTGCCATTAATTCTGTGTGGATATCTTATGTCATTTTCACTCACTCGCTTTTCTTCATTGACTCAAATCAGTCTTCTGTTATTCTTCTTTGCATCATTTAGCAGCTGCTGGATTGATTTCTCTTGGTTCCTTTCTATTTTTAAGAATTTTTTTTCTTTTCCTGTCACTAATTGCAATCCTGTCTTTAACATCTGATATTCTGTTCTCACATTGGCTCATTCTGCTATGTAATTTATAAATGGAGCTTTTAATCTCCTGGGTATCTGTTTGCACCTGTTTTATGGATTCTATTTGTTTTTTATACTGGGATTCTATCATGTTCCTCAGATCCTCTATTTTTAAAATTTGTGTCAGCTTTAGAGTTATTAATTATTTCTTTCATTTCATGTGGACATAATCTCTTTTGTTATCTGAGAAATTATTTCTGACTTTATTTTTTCCAGATCCTCTTTCATTGCCAGTTCAGGGATTCCAGGTGGTTGAGTAACAGATTGTTCCATCTTGTTGCTCTTTGGGATTGCCTTAGGTGATCCAGAAGTCTGTCTTTGAGACCTGTTTACGTGTCTTCTCATTTCAACAGATGCAGTCTGATATACCTTTGTTGAGATTTTTTGATTACTGCGTGGTGTTTAATTTTCAGCAAGCCACCAAGAGGCTTTTTCTCTGCTGCTCACCAGTGTGCCAATTCCTGGGTTCAGAATGGTGGCCTTCTGGATCCCTGCACTGCCTTCTTGTCCAGGTAGATTTCTTTCTGGTGGGGGCTGTGCATAGTTGGGATGGTATATGGGCATGCCTCTGGCTGGGGCCTGCCCCTGTGTAGATATTTTCTGGGAGGGTCTTTAGCTGGGAGTTGTGCACCTGGGTCACTGTTATCTGAGCAGGCTTCTGATTTGGATCTGCATACACTTAGCAATGGTATCTGGGTGGGCCTCTGGCTGTTGCTTGCCCAGCTGCATAATTCTTTTCCAGTGTGGGGGCCTATTGGTCCAAGCTTTTGTGGTCTGGGCAGACACCTGGCTGGGACCTGCATGCACCTGTTCAGCTGTTGTCCAGGCAGACTTTACAATGGGATCTGTAGGCACTTATTGATGGAATATGGGTGGGCCTCTGACTGTTGCTTGTGTGTCTGTGCAGTTCTTTTCAGGGCAAGGCCCTGGCTGTGAACTGGAATTAAATATATTTTATGGGTTTAGAGTACTCTCTTTAGGATATATCTCACTATAAATTTATAACCAAATAATAATTTTACATTCTTTTGAAATATTACTTTTTGTGAGAATAATGGCAATTATCTAAGTATCTACCTAGCTACTTATCAAGCCTATTTGCTTTAATTGATTAAAATTTTAATTTTTGCTGGGCGTGGTGGCATACACCTGTAATCCCAACACTTGGGAAGCTGTGGCAGGAGGATCGCTGTGAGTCCAAGACCAGCCTGGGCTACATAGTGAGTTACAGGTCAGCCTCAACTACATAGTGAAACCCTGTCTCAAACAAACAAACAAAAAAACAAAAACAAAAAAATTAACATTTAATTTTATATTTAATTTCATTTTCAAATTTATGCTAAAACAAGTAAAATAAGCTATAATCAGATTGATCAAAAGCAATGATAATTAAAAAATCAGGAATCATAGACAATTTTGATATATCAAAATATTATTACAGTGCTTGCTTCGGCAGCACATATACTAAAATATTATTACTTACAGATTAAATCAATGAAATACTAAGAACACATTTATTACACACTTTGTCTACATTACCAGAATTCATAGCCATATAGTATTTAGGTCTATTGTGTTATCTTTTGTGTGACTTTTCACTAGTTTCTTCACTGAGCCCCTCCTTGTACCACTCCTTCTCTGGTCTGCATTCACTTTCCTTTGCAAAATATTCCTATTGTACTTTATCTATGATAGTGTAAGTTAAAAAAATCTTTATTTTCATACTGGGGATTGAACTCAGGGCCATTACACTGAACTGCGTTCCTGTCCCTAGCCTTTTGCCTAAGCTGAGCTTTGTACCACCATGCCTGACTTATTATAAATTAAAATCTTTATCATGATCTACTAATTCTCACATTAATAGCCTTTTCCAATCCTCCAATCCATCAGGGCCTATCATTTACTATTTTTTCCCTCTCTCACTTTTGCACTACTCTGATGTCATGCTGGTATTATTTTTAATTTCTAAATTTAATATTGTCAAGCCCATCCCTATCTCAGTGAATAAAATTATTATCTAATGAATTGTAGGGATTATGGAATTCTTTATGACTATTGTTATTCTGTACACTATTTAAATTTGTTTTGTACATTTATTTCCTTTAATTTTCCTATTTGCTCTGCTTTTATTTTAGAAGAACTAAAGTGATTCAAGCACTACTTGTATCCTATTTCTAGAATATAACAATTTGCTCATTTGATATTTGTGTAGGGTGATTCAAAATCTACACATTAAATGTGAGAAAGTAAGTTTTTAAAGTTTTTTAAATGGTAAAGGATATTATAGAAAAAAACCTTATAGTCCAACAAATTTATTGGCTCATTGCTCAAAGTTTTAGATAAGGTCTTTCTTCTGAAAACAGGAAAACAGAGGTCCAAGAAAACAGACACAAGGTTTTCAGAGAGATAAGAAGAGGCCAAGGTGATGTAATTGAAATATTTTAGACGATGAAATAGGCAATGTTTTTAACAAAAAAGGAGATTAGTAGTATTAAATAGTTCAGGAAGTTGAATAATATGATAAAAGTGGTTGGTTGATTTTGAATAGGCAATGCTTTTTTACAAAAAAGGAGGTTAGTAGTATTAAATAGTTCAGGAAGTTGAATAATCTGATAAAAGGGGTTAGTTGATTTTGGAGTAATCATTTTCATAGTATAGTGAGTCAAAAGTCAGTATGCTTCTGTTTAGTGTATTATTGCATAAAATAACATATTGACATACAGTGCTTATCTATTTTACAGGGTGTTACATTTATTATTTAAGGTATATTGAAAAGTCAGAAGATGACAGACTCATCAATAGAATAGTATTCTATTGAAATTTTAATTTTAATTTCAAATTTTAAATCATATATAAACACATTAAATTAAAATCTTAAGTACATTTGACATATAAACAAAATATTTAAAAATCAATTTAATTTACTTTAAATTTAAATGTGATAAATATTATTTAATATTATTAAATATTCAATATCAATAATAATTCATTTTATAAAATTTTTCTATTAAAATAAGCATATGAACATTCTTAATTATACTTAAAAATAATAAATGGATACCTATTTCTGTATTTAATTTAATTTTTTTTTTTTGGTACTGGGTATCGAACTTTCAAGGCAGGCAGTAGAACTACTGAGCTAGGGCTTCATTCCAAATTAGGCCAATAGCACTGCAGCTGCTTTTCTGAAGTGTCAGCACACTGCCTTCACAGCAAGGGTGGGGTCCCGAGCTTTGGCCACTCCGCTGTGCTCCTGAACTTGGGGTAGAGTGGTGACACTCCTAGCTTCTCCTGCACAGCTGCTTACTCTGTTTCCTGTCTGCCACCCGAGTCCCCCTGCAGTTCTTCTTAGCCATCTCATGTGCTTTGCAGGATCACGCTGTGCTTCAGCACCCAGAGAGGTGGCAGTATCTTTGCAGAGTGGACAGGCTGGGCCAAGGTGAGGGTGCCTGGTGACTACTGCAAGCTGCCACCTTCAGACAGTTTGGTGAATGTGGATACTGAGAAGTGGCAGGCCAGCCAAAATGGTCTGGAGATTTGAAATCTCTCTTCTGCTTCCTGATTTAAGCTCTGGCCTGCTTGGTTCCACTTGGAGGCGAGACTAGGTAGCCGCGCCCTCTCCTGCCTGCTAGTCACCCGCTCCAGCAAGGAAGGCAGCTGAGTGGGGGCCCCTGAAACACCCCCCATCCCCCACTCTCAGACCTCCTGATTGGGCCAGGCCTTGGACCCACTCAGCAGAAGCATAGGTGGTCATAAAGGGTAATTTTCTTAGCTCCCAACTTTGAACATCTTTAAAGAAAGGTGGGGGGCTGTAATAGAACTGTTCAGAGTTCAACTCTGCTAGAGGTTGAGGAACTCAATCTAGGCCTTGTGGCCTGAGGTCAGTCTGAGTCATGGCGATCTGCCATTGGCTATCTGAGATCAGGGGACTTGGTCCTGTGTATAGCTGTACACGTGGTATAATATGACAGCAGAGATATAGTCTGAAAGAGGCACTTCAAATTCATTTTTTTTCTTTCTTTTCCTCATTCAACCCTGTAAATTCTTCCTTTTTTCTATCCTCATTCTCCAACTCAGTCTCTTGCTCCACCATATTATCCCTCATCTCCTTTTCTGTTCCTGCTCCTGCCCTAACTCAGACTTCTTCTTTTATCATTTTTTCTTTTCTCTTTATGTTCTTTTCTTCTATCAGTTTACCTCACTCTTGGGTCAATAGTTTCAAGGGAAAGTGAGCCCATATTACCAGTAAGGGAATATATTCTTGTCTTTATTCTTGCACTCTGTCTATTCCTTTTGAATTTAATAGTTTTGTAAAGATTGTATGGTCATTCTAAATCCTCTGGCTATACTTGAAACCTTCTGCAATTCTTTCATTTATTGACTCCTCTCATCCTAACTCTGGTTAGGTCCCCAGCCTAAATGGTAAAGATGCTATTTTAAAAAGTGTATTCACTGCAAACATTCACTGCTTCTTGATTTGGACTTAATTAACATGCTTTAAAGGTGATAGATTAATGACTACCACAAGTGGTCAATTTGCAAGTTGTGCTTGATCCTATTGTGCTACTGATTGTATCAATTGGGATAAAGGATTGTGATTGATTTAATAAATTGTTTTCTCTGATATTATGAAAATGAGAATGTCTATGAGTCATTAGAGACTCAAAAGCTAAAGCAAAACTCTATCAGGAAGATTGAAGCAATAAACCAGAAATTAAACCAAGGAAAACCAAACAACTACAACAAAAAATGAGAAACACTTAAGAAAGACACAAAGACAGACTTCCAATTCACCAATGGCAAACAGTAGGGCAAATGAGGATGAAAAGTCTGATAGTGAACCAACAGGACACCCTAAACCCATAGCACAGGAAGTAACAAAAGAGATAAATCAGGCTCTAGAAAAATGCAAAACAGAAATAATTTCCCAGATAACCATAGAGATGGTGAGCAAAATGGAAGTCATGATTCGAGACTATAGAACAGAAACTGAGAAAAAAATAGATGAGTTCAGGACCATGATAGAAGCCATGAAGGCCCAGCATAAGAAAGAAATGGAAACAATGAATGCCCAACAAAGGAACAAAATGGAATCCATAAAACACATTCAAACAGATGTCCAGGAGATTAAAAATTCTATTGAAAGTGTAGACAACAGAATAAAAAAATGCAATGATGGAATCTCAGATATAGAAGATAGGACTACAGTCAGAGACTGTGAAAAAAGAGGTCTCTTAAAAACAGTAAGGTATCATGAGAAATCAATCCAACAACTCCTAGATGATGCAAAGAAAAATAAACTAAGACCGATAGGAATCCATGAAGTAGCAGGAAAAAATACAAATGACTTAAAAAAGATGTTCACAGAATTAATGACAGAAAACTTGCCAAACAGAAGGGAAGAATTAGAAACAGGTAAGCGAGGCATACAGGACTCCAACTAGCCATGATTAAAAAAAAAAAAAATCTACACCTAGGCATATAAGATTCCAGAAACCCAACTGAAGAACAAAATACTGCAATCAGTAAGAGAAAAGAAACAAATCACATGCAAAGGAAAGCCCATCTGAATCACAGCAGACTTTTCAACACAAACTCTTCAGTCAAGGAGAGCCTGGAGTGAGGTATTTCCGAGTCCTAAAAGAAAACAACCTCCAACCAAGACTGATGTATCCTGCAAAACACTACTTCAAAATGCATGGGGAAATAAGATACCTCCATGACAAAGAACACCTGAGAAACTTCATGAACACCAAACCAGCACTACAAGGAATTCTAAACAATATCCTAGAAAAAGACAATGAAGGTCGCAACACCAATGAGGCCCAACAGAGCAAATCAAATAGGCAAGGCAAGAAACTAAAAAGAGAGGGTAACAAATTAAAAATAGCCAACAAATAAGTCAGTGAATATCATTATAACCATCAATGTCAATGACCTCAATTCACCATTCAAGAGAAATAGACTGGCGGAATGGATTAAGAAACAAAATCCAACAATATGTTGTATACAAGAAACACACCTAGTGCAAAAAGAAGCACATAGACTGAAAGTGAAAGGATGGAAACCAATTCTCCATGCTACAGGAGCCCAGAAACAAGCACAAGTAGCAATCTTATTCACAGACAAAGCAAATTTCAAACCAAAACTCATTAAGAGAGACAAAGAAGGCCACTACATCCTTGTAAAGGGAAGAATTCAAGAGGAAGAGATGACAATCATAAACATATATACAACAAAGATTAATGCCCCCAACTATATAAAAGAAATATTAAGTAACATGAAAAACCAAATAAGCACTAATACAGTTGTAGTGGGGGATCTAAATACCCCACTTTCACAAATAACAAATCATCTAGGCACAAAATAACAAACAAAATACTAGAACTGAACCAAGCTTTTGAATGCATGGACTTAATAGACATCTATAGAATGTTCCACACCAGAAAATCAGAATATACATTCTTTTCAGCTGTACATGGGTCATTCTCTAAGATAGACCACATACTAGCTCACAGAACAGGTTTGAATAAAGGCAAAAAATATAAGTTATTCCCTGTATATTATCAGATCATAGCACAATCTAGCTGGAGATCAATAGCACAACAAACCACAGGAACTTCACAAAGACATGCTAATTGAACAATACTCTCCTTAACAATCAATGGATCACAGGAAATTAAAAAAGAAATCTGACAGTTTTTTTTCAGCTTTAATTGAGTTTATTGGTACATTTTAGGGATACAGCACAGTTACATTCATTGTTGGGATCTTGTACCTCTACATGACAAGTCTTGATTCTCATTTTTTCCCCTTACCTCTGCCCTCCCTTCACTCTGTCCTCCCCTCCACATCTACAAACACTTTATTTTCATCTTTTCATTCTCTCACATTTTTTTCTTTTCCCTTTTTACTCTTCCCTTACCCATCCCACCTTCCCTACACCTTTAGCTCCTTTGTTCCCATTTCTAAATGTTAGTAATCTTATTAGAATCTTATGCATTGTTGCAGATTATTTACACCAGGGAAACTATTCCGTATTTACACATGTGTGACTTATTTATTTCACTTAGGAGTATATCTTCAATATGTATCCATTTTCCTATGAATGAATCTATTTTCTCATTCTTTATGGCTGAGTAATATTCTATTTTATAGAAAAAACACATCTTCTTTATCCAGTTTCCAACGGATGGGCAAATAGGCTGTTTCCAAGATTTAGCTATTACAAACTGTGCTGCTATAAACATAGGTGCACATACTTCTCTGTGATATGATTCTTTTAGTTCTCTTGGAAAGATACCCAGCAGAGGGATGGCTGGGTCAAATGGAACCTCCAGTCCAAGCTCTTTGAGGTATCTCCATATTGATTTCCATAGTGGTTGCACTAGTCTGCACTCCCACTAACAATGGAGAAGGGTTCCTTTCTCCCCACAACCCCGCCAACATTTGTTATTGTGTGATTTCTTGATAGCTGCTATTCTTTGTGGGGTGAGGTGGAATCTCAGTGTTATTTTCATCTGCATCTCTCTAATGACCAGTGATGTGGACCATTTTTTCAAATATTTTCTTGCTGCTATTACTTCTTTGTCTGAGAAATGTCTGTTCATTTCGGATGCCCATTTTTTAATCGGATCTTTATATTTGGGGGGACTGATTATTTTGAGTTCTTTATATATCCTTGATAATAGTCCTTTGTGTGAGGAACAGCTGGTAAAAATTTTTTCCCACATTGTAGATTGTCTCTTAGTTCTGCTGATGGTTTCTTTTGAAGTATAGAAGCTTTTTAGTAAGATGAGATCCCAGTTGTTGATTCTATCTGATAGTTCCCGTGCTACTGAGGATTTGTTCATACAAATAAATGAAAATGCCAAAACAACATACAGGAATCTATGGGACACAATGAAAGCAGTTCTATGTGGAAAATTCATAGCACTGAATGCCCTCACTAGGAAAACAGAGCAAGTGCAAATAAACAACCTAATGATGAATCTTGGGCTCTTAGAAAAACAAGAGCAAGAAAAACCCAAAACTCAAACAAGAGAGGAAATTATAAAGATTAGAGCAGAAATCAATGCAATGGAAACTAAGAAAATGATACAAACAAATAATTGATTTGAAGATTTGGTTTTTTGAAAGAATAAAATTGATAAACCCTAAGAGAACCTTATCCAAAAAAGGAACAAAAAGGCTCAGATCCATGCAATTAGGAATGAAAAATGTGAAGTCACAAAAGATCCAACAGAAATCCAGAGGATAGTTAATACCTACTTTGAGAAGCTGTTCTCTAACAAAATAGAAAACACAGAAGAAATGGACAGACTTCTAGATACTTATGAATTACCAAAGCTGAACAAAGAAGATAAAAACATTTTAAACACCCCCATTACAATCAGTGAAATTGAAAATGTAGTTAAAAATTTACAAACAAAAAAAAAATCATTTAGACTTAAGATTTCTACAATAATGTTCAATACTTGATAAAATAGAAACATTTTTAGTAACTATATGACAATATAAACTTATGATATATTGCTGATAGACTGCTGATTTTAGTACATTTTTATCTTATGTTTTTTAACTTTTTACAAGAGGTCCTATTTTTTAAAAATGAATTTTATTGGTACATTTTAAGTATACAATATAATGACATTCATCATTGGAGATTTAAACCTTTACATAATGTATCTTGATTCTTATTTTTCCCTATTTCTCTGCCCTCCCTTCAACCCCTCCACCCCTCCCTAATTAAAAGACTTTGTTTCCATTTTTTCATTTTCTCATGTTAATTCCCTTCTTTCCTTCCCTCTACCCCCTCACTTCCTCTTTGCAATTTTTCTTCCTATTTCTTATTATCTATTATAGATTTTGATCCTTACTGACACTTTTAGTTTCTCACACCAGATAAACTATTAAACTATTCAGTATTTATACATCTGTGTCCTATTTGCTTCATTTAAGAGCATCACCTTGGTGTGCATCCATTTATCTATAAATGTCTCTAATTTCTCATTCTTTATGGCTGAGTAGTACTCCATTTTATAAAAAAGCCACATTTTCTTTATCTAGTCTCCAGTTGATGGACAATCAGGCTGTTTCCAAGTTTTAGCTATTACAAACTAGGCCGCTATAAACATGGATGCACATATATTGGTGTGGTATGATTCTTTTAATTCTTTTGGGAAGATACCCAGCAGGGGAACAGCTGGGTCAAATGGAAAATCTAATCCTAGTTCTATAAGGTAAAGAGATCCTATTACTAAACTACATTTTTAGATAAAGAAATTAGATTTCATACATTTTGATATTTGTCTCTAAGTCTTGCCACCAATAGACTCAGACACAAGATTCTATTTTAAATATGCACTTACTGGTGAAATGCAATACAGAGTTAGTGAGAAGATCATCCTGAAATAATAAATAGTGTTGATGTATTCTTTCTTTCTTTCTTTCTTTCTTTCTTTCTTTCTTTTTCTTTCTTTCTTTCTTTCTTTCTTCATTTTGATATTTGTCTCTAAGTCTTGCCACCAATAGACTCAGACACAAGATTCTATTTTAAATATGCACTTACTGGTGAAATGCAATACAGAGTTAGTGAGAAGATCATCCTGAAATAATAAATAGTGTTGATGTATTCTTTCTTTCTTTCTTTCTTTCTTTCTTTCTTTCTTTTTCTTTCTTTCTTTCTTTCTTTCTTCTTTTCTTTCTTTCTTTCTTTCTTTCTTTCTTCCTTATACTGGGCATGGAATTCAGGATCTTGTATTTGCAAGGCAGGTGCAGTACCACTAAGCTAAATCCCATGCCCTTCTTAGCTTTATATACACACTTAAAGGTGTTGAACATAGAACTTGTATAATATTCTATCTTGATTAGGTGGTTCTTATTTTCTATCTTGTCTCTTCATTTATGTTTTAAAATCTAATTCATTGTAACAGTGAGCACAATAACTTTTTATTATTTTCTCATGGTTTCTATTTTATTCTCCAAGATTATTATTATTTTTTTAAGAGTAAGAAAAATTTATTAAGGAAAAGAAAGCTTCTAAGAGAGACAGAAGGGGGATGAGGAAGGAGATTGTCCGCTCACCTCACATTTCAAAGATGTTTTATAAAGCAAAGCCATGTGGTGATGTGGGTACAAAGTGGAACAAAATTATAAGATCCAATGGAAAATTACAAGGTGGGCATGAGGTTGGGCAAAACCATGACAAACCAATGATTTTAGAAGTACAGTCAGCCAGGTAATATTGATTAAGTGGGGATCAAATGGGACAGCCAGTCCTGTAGCAAGCATACACGGACTTTCAATAAGGGTGGGTATTAGGGATATTTTCTGGAAAGACTTAAGACATTGGCCCCCCACCTAGGTGATTGATACCTACTTATAATATCAATTACTGTTATTTATCCCAGGGGAAACACAAGGGTATAGTAGTTTTTCTCCCATTACAATTCTGGCCTTCAGTGAATATGTCTTAATTGTCCTTCATGAGAAGGCTACTTGAGAGTGGCCCTGTCCAACTGCCTACAAGATATCTAATTAACTTAGCTATCTGCAATATTCCCCCATCTGAAGAAGTACCCCTAACTGCTGTGAGGGACCAAAGGGCGAAGACATCTCTGGCTACTTCCAGCTGAAAACAGTCATAGTTGTGATCAACAGTTAGAGTTACTCTACAAAGGGTTTATCTAAAGGCCTTTGATAGCCCCAGGTATTGTCATCTTGGTAGCTACACAGCTTTTAAATCTGGAGAAGACAAAGCCAAATAAATAGTTAAGAATGTATGGGCCAAATTATAAGGTCAGCAGGGTTTCTATGAATATAACCCACAAGGAGGATAAAAAGAAGGTCCAGGGGACTTCAGAATACAACATAGAAGATGTATTGTATATTTTAGCAGTTATGAGTCATTTACAAGGTCAATCTGGTGGAATCCAGTAATAGAAGTCTAGCACATTTGTCATTGGTTCCATTTGTATGACTGCTTAGAGTTTGGCAGCCTCCAGGAAAGAACAAACACAACCTTTCAGAAATTAGAGTATGCATAATCTAAGCATTAGCACATTCAAATCAAAGGGCAGGTTGGGGAAAAAGTCACACTTAGAAATTGAAATAGTGATTGAACCTGCTGGACTTAGATTCTTTCATTGATAGAGGTTATCTATAAGTCTGATATTTTCTCATAAGTCTCTCTAGTTTTAGCTGTAAAATATGAGATGATTTAAAGAACAAATTTCATTAAGACATATAAGACTCTGCCTGAGCTACTGTAGATTTTACCATACTTTTTTCCTAATGGTCCATAACCACAGCCAGCTACTGGTAGAGATGGAAACTGCCAGAAGGGATCAGTGCCTGGAGATACTTTTTATATCTAGCTTTATTGCAATGACATTATTTTACACCTCTACTGGTTATTCTTTTCTGCCTGGTATTTCAGAACAAGTTAAAGTGAGATCTACTCCCATATATTTGTATTAGTGCATATAAGTAATACAGAAGACTGAGGTTCATTTTAGGAAATAGGTTTGTGGGTAACATATCTTGATAATTTTCAATAACTTTACTCCACATCTTTCCTCCCCTCTTCCTCTGACCTTGTTTATCATGAAAAATTTACTTTCTAATTTCCTATCTTATCTCTTTTATTCCATTCATTCATTGGATTTTTTCCAGTCTCTTCTATAATGGAAACATGATCTATTCAACTTTTTGAGTCTAGGTTGTTTTGCTTAACCTGATATAAAAACTAGTTTATTTAGCTAGTTATGAATAAGGCGGCCAGCTATGGAAAGAGGCATGAGATAGAGTTTGGGTATTATCCATACTAATAAAAATTAAACTAAGAAATGATAGTGAATGACTCTGGACTAAGAATAAACCTTCTCGGGCTATATAGAATGCAATTCCTCCTTACTAAAGGGAGATGCAATTTCTCCATACTAAAGGGAATTTCAGCTCCTCACTGCTGAGTTTCTGGGTTTCCAGGAATTTAAAACTTATACTAATCAGCTTTTTTTATGAAATATCAGTTTCCTTTAAACAATGCATGCTGAGTAATTTAGTGAAGGAGCATGAGTTCCAATTGATCTTTTTTCATTTTTAATTTTTCATTGAGTTTATTGGTACATTTTAGGTCCAATTGATCATTTTAAATTTATAGAACCACCTGTAATAGGTAAAAGTTGAGCAATTCCCATGTTCCATTTATCCAAAAAAAGGTTCTGTACAAAGGAAACTCATGGAAATTCTTCTTGTCAGATTCCTTTCCTATGTTTCTGCCAGGAGCCTTTTTTTTCCTTCTCCTTAATTTCAATTAGAACTCTCTTAGTCTTCTCCTTGTGAATTCACGAGTTCAGTTTACACAGAATTAATTGGTTCAGTGGTTTCCAGTTCCATGAATTTTCCTGAAAATGACATGATTTCATTCCTTTTTATAGATTAATTTTATACATAATATTATATATACAATACATTATATATTATATTTATATTTATACATATGATATTAATATATCACATTTTCTCCATTAATTGCTGAATAATATTCCATTTTATTTACCTATGTATATTTTCTTTATCTATTCATTCATTGATGGACATACAAGCTTTATTCACAGCTAAGCTGGTTTGGATTGTGCCCCTAGAAACATGGGTATGCATGGATGAGGTTGTCTCTTTAGTATGATAATTTTTTCCTTTGCTGTGCAGAAGCCTTGTATTTGATGTAACCTCTTTTTTGATTCTTTCTATTATTTTGTGTGGTAGTGGAGTCCTATTTAGGAAGTGGAGTCCTATTTAGGAAGACCTTGTCTATACCTGCGGCTCCAAGCATTTCTCCTTGTGTTATCTTCTAAAAGTATCAAATGTTTCTGGTTTTATATATAGGTCTTCAATCCATTTTGATTGGATTTTAGTACAGAGTGAGACTTGGGATCTGGTTTCAATCTTCTGTATGTGGATACCGAGTTTTCCCATCTGCTTTTGTTAAAGTGGTTGTCTTCTCTTCAAGATATGTTTTTGATCCTTTATAAAAAATGAGATGACTGTAGTTGCATGGGTTTATTTATATGTTTTCCTTTGTATTCGATAGATGAATGTGTCTTTTCTTATGCTAGTATCATGTTTTCTTTTAGCTCAAAGTTTATAACGTAATTTGAATTTTGATGCCTCTAACATTGCTTTTCTTCCTCAGGATTGCTTAGGCTTTTTTTTTTCTGATCTCATATAAATTTAAGGATTATTTGTCCTAGTTTTGTGAAGAATATTGTTGGTATTTCAA
Source organism: Fukomys damarensis (assembly GCF_012274545.1). Classification (NCBI taxonomy): domain Eukaryota; kingdom Metazoa; phylum Chordata; class Mammalia; order Rodentia; family Bathyergidae; genus Fukomys; species Fukomys damarensis. The sequence continues at coordinate 30,284,558 of NW_022900936.1, forward strand.
GGGGAAATGTATTAAATGTGTAGGTCACTTTTGGCAATGGGGCCATTTTAACAATACTAGCTCCGCCAATTCACAGACATTGGCAATCATTCCATTTTGTAATACATTCTTGAATGTCTTCAATTTTATTTTATGTTTTTTATAGAGGTCTTTTGTTTCTTTGTTCAGATACATTCCTTAGTATTTTTTCAAACTATTATGAATGGAATTACTTTCCTGCTTTCTTTCTCAGTGTGCTCATTTTTGTATAGGAAGATATTGATTTTTTTTTTGTGTGTAAATTTTCCATCTTGCCAAGTTACTGAATTTGTTGATCAGATCTAAATGTCTTCTGGTGCAGATATTTAAGTATTCTATTTGAAAATTATATAATCTGAATATAGACAAGAAAATTTTACTCCTTCCTTTCAGATTCATATTCCTTTGAATTATTTCTCTTGCTTGATTGCTTAAGTTTCAAGTACTAAATTGACCTAGAATGGACGTTCTTCTCTTATTACTTATTGTAGAGAAGATGCTTTCAGTTTTTCCTTATTCAGTATAACGATGGCTCTGCTTTTGACATATATGATTTTTATCAGTTTGATGTAGGTCCTTCTTATATTCATCGGAATTTTCATCATAAAATGATGTTGGATTTTTTTCAAAGCTTTTTTTTATCATATGATTTTTTTCCTTGATTCTCTTTCTGTGTTGTATTGTGTTTATCGTTTTATATATAATGAAATATCCTTGCATCTCTAGAATGAAATCAACTTGCTGATGGTACACGAACCTTTGAATGTATGCCGAGTTCTTTTGCAAGAATCCTGTAGAGCATTTGTGTATCTATGTTCATACATATCTCCTTCTGGCAGGTCTCACCTCAGGCTTCCAGATCAGGCACTTGCTTTGCACAGTGAAGCTAACTCTATCTCATTCTTCTCTCCTTCTCTGGTACTCCTGTCTCCCAATTTTGATGTTGCTCAATCAGATGACCTCCGTTCCATGATTCCAGTGGCTGGGGTCAGTAACCACAGCTCCAGATAACACATTCAGGTGGCCTCTCTCCTGGAGTTTGCAGGTCTCAGCTCTCACAGATCTTTGGGTCTCCTTCTGTCTCCTGGTTCCCCCATGGCTGATCATGAGATAATAGCATAAGCAAGATCTGTCTGATAATCTTTCTTGGGCCTAGTATTCACCAATGCTAGCTCTATTAGAGCCCATTAATTGTCTTTCTTCCCCCATTTCCTTTGATGCTTGGGGATGATGAGAAAATAGCCCAAGCTAGTGTGATCCATTCTATTTCTTTGCCCATCCAATGCTCACCAGTTCTAGTCTACTATCACCATTTATGTCTTCAGTTCACAATCCCTGCAGCATCCAGGATGTGGGAGCTCTCCTCCGGTAAATACTTCTAACTCCTGGCCCCATGCCCTGGAGGTGGGATGACTCACCTGGCTGGTTACTAAGAGCAGTGTTGACTGCACTGGTGACCAAGTGGTAGCCACCTCCATTAGCTTCTTCTCTTGGATCACTTCCTGTGTTTCCCACAGAGGTATGCTGCCACGACCACTCCAGTGGAGTCTGCATGACAATGCCGGTCACCTGGCAGAAACCAGACCCGGGGTATCGTCCCCAGGGGGTTAAGCCTCCTGGAAGTCCTTGGCACACACCGCATGAGAAGTCAGCTGTGAAGAGAATAGCTGGCCTCTCTGCCTGCAGTTTGGGGACATTGGGTTCATTTGTAATTCTGCTCTATTTTGTCTTTATTACTATTTGTTCATTATCTGTAAAATTGTATTCTGGGCCCAGGAAAGGTTAGGAACAATTAGATGTTCCTAAAGATGGGGAGGTATTGGGGCACAAGAGGACGGGCAGCCAAAGTGCTGACCCTGAGCCCCGGACTGTGAAGTCCTGAAGGTGATCCTTAAAGTGACATGCTGAAGCCAGTCCTTTGTTTTACAAACTTCCCCTTCTGACTGTGTATAGGTGTGGTCTTACCTTGACTTAATGGTCTTAGCTTTTGTGATGGTATATAGGTGTGGTCTTACCTTGACCTTGTGGTCTTAGTTTTTGCAGTACTATTGTCTATCTTTCTCATGCCTGCCTGCGATTGAAATCACTCTTGAGGTGTGCCCTTGAAACTAGTATATAAACACCTAGAGTTAGAAATAAAATTGCAGCAGCTACTACCTTCACTACTCAGTGCTGTGTGGTTTCTGACTGTCACCGCTGAACCTGCTCCCACCTTTCTGAAGATCCCTGTTCTCCTCGTGAAATCCAGTCTTTGCTCCCCTACGGTCGGTAGCAGTATGCTCTCCAAACCTGTGTTGAAAGAGGCATTTAGGAGGAGTGGTGGCTTAGGTTCTTATGGTAGTTGTGTCTACCCCTGGATTTCATCACTTCACGATGCTGTTCAAGCTGTATTTTGGTGATTGGTTTCCCTTCCACTGCTTGTAGCTAATTGTCTGCTGATTTCAATAAATTTCTTAGCATAAACTATGAATGCTTGTGTCTGTTAGTGAATCATTATGGATGCTATATGTTATGGCTTCTATCTAGATGTCTCTCCAAAGTCTCATGTGATTTTAGGTGGGGCTTTTTCAGAGGTTACTGGATCTAGAGTGTGTCACTGGAATTGATTCATAGTGCAATGCCAGGACCAAGGGCACTGAGATTAGGAGTGCCCTCAGTGGTCTGAATAAAATGAAGGGGGCTAAAAGATGCTTTTAAGTCACTTGTTGTTTGCTATTTTTGATCCACCATGAACTGTTGCCCATTTGTGATGTGTCCGCCACCCTAGCTTGGAGCCATCAGTTATGGATTGAAACTTTTATAAATGGAGCAAAATAAACCTATGCCCCCCACTTTTTTGAATAGCAAGAAATTTATTTTGGCACCTTCAATTTTATGCCTCATACACTCCGATGAGACAAAATTAACCAATAAAAGATATCAACTATTTATTCTGTAGTTTCAAAAAAATCAAACATTTACATATTAATCAGTTGGAGTACAGCCAGTCCACTTAAAATAATCAAATTCCAGTGTGGACTTGACTATCAAAATTAAAAAAAAAAATAAAGAAATCTCCCAAATACTGTGAATCTGACAAAGAATTTTCTTTGTAAAAACCATCTCAATTATTGAAAGTTAAGATTAACAAAATATTAGTTAAAAAAAAACAACAAGAATGTATGCCCTTTTAACTTTGGATGCTGAGTATTTTGTCTCAGCAAAAGAAAAGTAACTAAGACAGTGTATAATGCTAGAATTAAGTGTGTAATGCTCTAATTAACTATATGGAGTTAGGTTTAAGAGTGCCCTGGCCTGGGTGTGTGTTGCTCCATCTGAAAGGCAGGAAGCCTAGAAGGGATAAAAGGGAGGTGCAGTCTGCTGCTTCACTGTTTTGCTGCCTTTTCCTTGCTATGCTTTGCCATGGACTATTTCTCCTCTGTGATGCCCTTCTGCCATGCCACCCTGCCCTGGAGCCAGCCAATGATGAACTGAGACCTTTATACATAGTGAGCTGCAATAAAACTTTCTTCTTTTAATTTTGGATCATGGATATTTTGCTTGAGCAATAAGGAAAGTAACTAAAGCAACTCCTCATTTCTTACTTACCTGCATCTTTCTTCACATTCCCTTTTATATTTTCTCATTTCACACTCAACAGGTTTTGCAGCCACACAATAGTTACAGGTGGTGTTATGATCAGTCATGGTACCAGCTTCTAAGCAAAATGAATACTTGCCATAATTAGAGAATTACCTCAAAACATTGTCTATTACTGTATGGATTACTTATAGATTACTTATTTAGAAAAGAAGGTCTTGATATATGCAGTTCTAACAACTCTTCTTCTGGGATTTTCTAAAGTAACATTTGGTTAGAAGTTACTATAACTTGTTCCTAAAAGAAAGAGCCTTCCACACCTTGAAGTTCAGGGTGCTCAGTCACTTGTAACTGGATTGTGTTCTAAGGAGTGTAAATAATTTTTGCTTAAAATACTTTAGGAAAATGGTGTTAAATATAGCACATTTTTTTTTCCTGCAGGTATTCTCAAAGTAGTTATGTCTGTGGTTGCATAATACCCAGTGACATTTTTTCAGGATATAGTTTGAGACATTCAACTATTCCAACACCATAGATACTTTATATTACTTCAAGATTTACAACCTGTTCTGGGAACTGGTATGTGGTCTATCTTGGAGAATGACCCATGTTCACCTGAAAAGAATATATATTCTGATTTTGTGGGGTGGAACAATCTATAGATGTCTATTAAGTGCATGCATTCAAAAGCTTGGTTCAGTTCTAGTATTTCATTGATTTTTTGCCTAGATGATCTGTCTCTTTGTGATAGTGGGATATTTAGATACCCCATTATAATTGTATTGGTGTTTATTTCATTTTTCATATTTCTTAATATTTTTATATAGTTGGGGTCATTAATATTAGGTGCATATATGTTTATGATTGACATCTCTTCCTCTTGAATTGTTCCCTTTACAAGGATGTAGTGGCCTTCTTTGTCTCTCTTAATGAGTTTTGGTTTGAAATTTGCTTTGTCTGTGAATAAGATTGGTACCCCTGCAAGTAAATATATGAAAAAATGTTCCACATCACTGGCCATTCGAGAGATGCAGATGAAAGCAACACAGATTCCACCTCACCCCACAAAATGGCTGCTATCAAGAAATCAACCAATAACAAATGCTGGTAGGGTTGTGGGGAGAAAGGAACCCTTCTCCATTTTTGGTGGGATTGCAGACTGGTGCAACCACTATGGAAATCAGTATGGAGATACCTCAAAGAGCTGGGACTAAGGGTTCCATTTGACCCAGCCATCCCTCTGCAGGGTATCATTCCAAAAGAATTAATAGAATCATATCACAATCATATATGTGCATCTATGTTTATAGCAGCACAGTTTGTAATAGATAAAACATGGAAACAGCCCATTTGCCCATCAGTTGGAGACTGGATAAAGATGTGGTTTTTCTGCAAAATGGAATGCTCCTCAGCCATAAAGAATGAGAAATTGGATTCATTCATAGAAAATGGGTACATATTGAGGATATACTTCTAAGTGAAATAAATAAGTCACACATGTGTAAATACTGAATAGTTTTTCTGGCATAATAGTACATAAGATCCTAATGAGATAATGGACAATGTGAAATGGGATGAAAGGGGCTAAACGTCTATGAAAAGTGGGAAGGGTAGGGGAAAGGTAATAAGGGAAAAGGAAAAAATAGGAGAAAATGAAGAAATTGAAATAAAATGTTTGTAAAAGGGGAGCGTGGGGGGGTGAAAGGAGGGCAGGGACAAGGGGAAAAATGAGAACCAAGACCTGTCATGTAAAGGTACAAGATCCCTATGATGAATGTAACTGTACTGTATACCTCAAATATACCAATAAACTCAATGAGGAAAAAAAAAAAAAAGGTTTTCCAGGATCAGAGGAAATACTATCTTCAAATCTATATACATAGAAGACATCTTATGGGTGTATAATTTGACTCAAACTAATGAGACATCTTTATTTGTTATAGCATTTATCACACTGTTGCAAAAAGTTGAGATCAAAACACATTGAAAGAATACATAATATATATCTCATTTCTAAAAGAAATTATTCATTTAATAGACTTCTTAGCTGAGTCTCAGTCATAATGAAATATAACAGTTGTTTAAACAGTACAATAGTCACTTAATTCAAAATGTGATTGTATTAGTTTTTTCCTGCTAGGAAAAGTGCTTAATTTAATTGACAACTGAAATAAATCCTACCTAATACATTTGGTAGTTTATAATAGAAATATAGATTTATTTGATTGACTCTATTTGCAAATATATGCATACCAGTGTCTCGTATAAATTTAATAAAACAGGATAGTTCACTAAATCATTTTAAGTATAAAAAACTAAAAACAGATCATAAGAAAATATAAAGTGCTTTGGAAGATGAAAATGTATAAATTGCTTTCTGAAAAGGTACAGTTACATCGATTGCATAACATTAGTTGATTCAGTTAATGCTTTAAAAATGTCAAAAACATCTGAATTTACTACATGGCTTGCTTCAAAAACTAAATGACATTTCAATCACCAAGCATTTCCTCTGCCTTCAAGAAGGCATAAATGAATTACCAGGTATAAATAGACATCTGAATGATTGTAGAGCAAACAATGATATTCTTAATACCTAAATGGCATTATGTGGTAACTAAAACTGGAATAATTAAAAGGATGTTAAGCATCCAGTGATGCTAAATTGGATGAGTAATTTCATATGGAATAATTGCCATAGGTTGTGAATTGTCTTTGAAGGATAAACAAGATACAAGGGAAATGCAGGAAAACATTGTAAATAAAATGTTATGATTACTCCTTTTTTCCTCCAAGTTTACTGGTAAATTGTAGGTATACAAGATAAATACATTCAGCAATGGGATCCTATACTTTATATGATGTATCTTGGTTCTTATTTTTTTCCCACTTCCTCACCCTCCCTTCACCTCATCAACCCTTCCCTATTTACGAAGACTTTGATTCCATTTTTTCCTTTTCTCATAATTTTTCTATTCCTGTCTTACCTCTGCCATATCCCTCCCACTTGCCCTACATCTACAGACCTTTTTTTTCCTATTACACAATATCAATTGTACATTTTGATCATTATTTACACTTTAGTTTTTCACACCAGATAAACTATAGTGTATTTGCACATGTGTGTCCTATTAATTTCACTTCAAGGTATGAACTCAATGTGCATTCACTTAATTATGAATGTATCTAGGTTCTCATTCTTTATGGCTCAGTAGTACTCCATTTTATAATTTAAAAAAAAAATCTTCTTTATCCAGTCCCCAATTGATGGGCAATTGGGCTGTTTTCAAGTTTTATGTATTACAAACTGGGCCACTATAAACATGGGTGAGAATATATCACAGTGGTATGATTATTTTTATTGTTTTGTGAAGGTACCAAGAAGGGGAATAGCTGGATCAAATGGGACTTCTAATCCTAGTTCTTTGAGGTATCTCCATATTGCTTTTCACAGTGGTTACACCAGTCTACACTACCACCAACATTGAAGAAGGGTCCCTTTCTCCACACAACCCTTCCAGCATTTTTTATTGCTTATTTTCTTGATAGCAGCTATTCTTTCTGAGGTGAGGTGGAATCTCAGTGTTGTTTTCAACCACATCTTGAGTGACCAATGATGCTGAACATATTTTCTTATATTTATTTGCTAGTTTTACTTCTTTGAGCAATGTCTTTTTATTTCAGATGCCCATTTTTTAATTGGGTCTTTATATTTGGGAGGGTCTGATTTTTAAAAATTATTTATATAGTCTAGATAGTAGGCCTTTGTTTGAGGAACAGCTGATAAAATATTTTTCCAACATTGTAGGTTGCCTCTTAGCTCTGTTGGTGTTTCTCTTGCAGAGCAGAAGCTTTTTAATAGGATGAGATCCCAGTTGTTGATTTTTTGTACTAGTTCCCATGTTTTTGAGGATTTGTTCATAAAGCCTTTATGCTAATTTCTTCAAGAGTTCTACCTAACTTATCTTCCAAGAAGTTTAGTGTTCCTATTTTAATATTTAGATCTATAATCCACTTCAATTTCAATTTAGTACATGGTGAAAGACAAGGGTCTGAATCTAATCTCTGGCAAGTGGAAATATAGTTTTTCCAATACTTCTTATTAAGAAGATCTATCTTTCCTCCAGTGAGGATGTTTGGCTCCTTTGTCAAAGATGAGGTAGATGAGTATGCCTGGAATTATTTCTGCATCTTCTAATCTATTCCACTAATCCTCAGGTCTCTTTCTTTGCCAGTACCATGTTGTCTTTATCACAGTGGCTGTGTAGTATAGTTTCAGGTTGGGGACTGTGACATCCCCTGCCATATCTCTGTTACCTAGAATGGCTTTTGCTAATCTAGGTCTCTTTTGTTTCCAAATGAACTTTTGTATTGTTTCTTTCTAGTTCAGTGAAATTTACTGTTGGGATTTCAATTGAGATTGCATTGAATCTGTATAGCAGTTTTGGAAGTATGGCCATTTCCACTATATTGGTTCTTCCTACTCAGGAACAGAGGATGCCTTTCCATTTTCTTGTACCTTCTTTGTTCTCTTTTTTCAGAGTGTTGTCATTCTTAATGTTGAAAGTTTTTTTCTTCCCTTGTTAGATTGATTCCTAGATATTTCATTTTTTGGATACTATTGTGAAAGGGATTGTTTCCCTAATTTCTCTCTCAGTGAGTCTGTTATTTGTGTAGAAGAAGGCTATTGATTTTTCAGTGCTAACCTTATATCCAGCTACTCTACTGAATCTGTCAATTAAGTCTAGAAGTCTTGGCACAGTTTTTTGGGTTTTATATGTAGAGTACCATATCATCAGCAAATAATAACAGTTTAACGTCTTCGTTTCCTATTTTAATTGCTTTTGTTTCTAACTCTTGAATAACTGCTGTGGCTAATGTTTCCAAACTGTATTGAACAGGAGAAGTGATAGTGGACATCCTTGCCTTGTTCCTGATTTTAGTGCAGAGGTTTTCAGTTTTTAACCAGTTAGTATGATGGTGGCTGTTGGCTTGTCATAGCCTCTATCAAGCTGACATAAAGACCATCTATTCCAATTTTATGCAGGGTTTTTGTTGTGAATGTATGTTGAGTTCTTTCTAATGATTTTTTCTGCATCTATTGAAATAATATGGTTTTTGTCCTTGACTCCGCTACTATAGTGTATTACATTTATTTATTTACATATATTAAACCATTCTTGCATTCCTGAGATAAATCCAAACTGGTTAGAGTGTGTGATCTTCTTGATGACCCTCTGTATTCTGTTTGCCAGTATCTTATTTAGGATTTTTGCATTTATGTTCAATAGGGAGATTGGCCTCTACTTCTCTTCTGCTGCTTTTGGAATCAAAGTAACACTTGTTTGCAGGAATGAATTTGTAAGTATTGCTTCCCTTTCAATTTCATTAAAAAGCTTAAAGAGTGGTGGTGATAGTTCTTCTCTAAATGTTTTGTAGAATTCAGCAGTGAAGCGATCAGGACCTGGCCTTTTCTTTGTTGGTAAATTTTTAATTATGGTTTAAATTTCACTAATTGTAATTGGGGTGTTTAGAATTTTTATATTTTCTTAGTTCAACTTTGGTAATTCATAGCATCTATAAATCTGTCCACTTTTCTGTGTCTTCCATTTTATTAGAGTACAGGATCTCAAAGTAATATTGATGATCCTCTGGATTTCTGCTGGATCTGTTGTGACATCACCTATTTCATTCCTAATTGCATGGATTTGAGCCTTTTTTTTCCTTTTTTAGATAAGGTTCTCTAAGGGTTTATCAATTTTATTTATTCTTTCAAAAAGCCAACTTCTCAATTCATTGATTTTTTTTGTATCATTCTCTTAGTCTCCATTGCAATGATTTCTGCTCTGATCTTTATAATTTCCTCCACTCTGTGAGCTTTGTGTTTTTCTTGGTCTTCTTTTTCTAGGAGTTTAAGATTCAGCATTAGGTTATTTATTTGAACTCACTCTGTTTTCCTAATGTGGACATTCACTGCTACAAATTTCCATGTAGAACTGCTTTCATTGTGTCCCATAGATTCCTGTATGTTGTATTGGCACTATCATTTATTTGTAAAAACTGTCTAATTTCTTCTGTTTAATTTCCTCTGTGACCCATTGGTTGTTCAGGAGAGTGTTATTCAATTTCCATGTGTTTGTAAAGTTCTTGAGGTTTCTTTTGCTATTGATCTCTATTTTAATTGCACTATGGTCTAGTAATACACATGGGGTAATTTAAATTCCTTTGCATTTACTTAAACAGGTTTTATGTGCTAGTATGCAGTCTATTTTGAAGAATGACTCATGTGCAGTTGAAAAGAATGTATATTCTGATTTTTTGGAGTGGAACACTCTGTAGACATCAATTAAGTCCCTTTCTTCAAAAGCTTGGTTCAGTTCTAGTATTTTGCTGTTGATTTTTTTTTTTTTTGGTCTAGATGATCTGTCTATTTGTGACAGTGGGGTATTGAGGTCCCCCAGTAAAATTGTATTAGTGCTTATTTGTTTTTTTCATGTCCCTTAATATTTGTTTTGCCTAGTTGGGGGCATTAATATTTGGTGCATATATATTTATAATTGTCATCTTTTCCTCTTGGATTATTCCCTTACAAAAATGTAATGACCTTTTTTTGTCTCTCTTAATTTGTTTTGATTTGAAATTTTCTTTGTCTGCACATAATATAGCTACCCCTGCTTTTTTCCAGGTTCCTGTCACATGGAGGCCTGTTTTCCATCCTTTTACTTTTAGTCTTAGTTCTTTTTAAACTAGGTGTATTTCTTGTACACATCATATTGTTCTATTTTGCTTCTTAATCCATTCTGCCAGTCAATTTCTTTTGATTGGTGAATTGAGGCTACTAATATTGATGTTGGTCTTTTTTTTTTTTTTTTTTTTGTACCAGGGGTCGAACTCAGGACTTTCAAGACAGATGGCAACACCACTGAGCTAAATTCCCAACCCAACACTGATGTTTCTAACTGATATATATTAACTTAACATCATCCCGTTATTTTCCTGCTGTTGGTTCTTTTAACTTTTCCCTCTCTCCATTTAATTTCTTGCCTTATTTGATGGGCTTGTTTCGTTGGACCTCATGGAGTTTTGATCTTCATTTTATTTTTATAAGGTATGATTCAGAATTGTTTGGAGTGCTGGTTTGGTATTCATGTAGTTTCTAAGGTGTTCTTTGTCGTGGAAGTATCTTATTTACCCATCAATTTTGAAAGATAGTTTTTCAGGATACATCAGTCTAGGTTGGAGTTTGTTTTCCTTTAGGGCTTGAAATACCTCACTGCAGGCTCTGCTTGACTTGAGGGTTTGTGTTGAAAAGTCTGCTGTGATGCTGATGGGCTTTTCTTTGCATGTGATTTGTTTCTTTTATCTAACTGCTTGTAGTATTTTGTTCTTCTGTTAGGTTTCCAGGATCTTAATTATTATATGTTTATGTGTAGTTTTTTTTTTTCTCTTCATAGCTAGTTGGAATCCAATATGCTTCACTAATCTGTTTGTCCAATTACCTGGATCTGTTTGGGAAATTTGCTGTCATTATTTCTTTGAATAGTTTTTTGTTTGTTTGTTTGTTTTGTTTTTGTTTTTGTTTTTGTTTTTTTGTCATTTGTACTTTCTCCTGCTTTTTAAAGGACTTCAGTCAGTCTTATATTATTTGTGTCATCTAGGAGCTGTTGGATTAATTTCTCATGTTCCCTTAGCTCTCTCTTTTCATTGCCACTGATAACCATCTTGTCTTCTATATCTAATTTTCTGTCTTCAGATTGGGTCAGTCTGTTGTGTATACGTTCAATAGAGTTTTTTTGTTTTTTGTTTTTTTGTACCAGGGATTCAACTCAGGACCTTTCACTTGCCAGGCAGGTGGTGGCTCCACTGAGCTAAATCCCCAGCCCTCAATAGAGTTTTCAATTTCCTGGATATCTGTTTGAATCTGTTTCATGGATTCCATTTCTTTCCTCTGTTGGGCATTTATGGTTCCCATTTCTTTGTTGTGCTGGACATTTGTGGCTTTTATCGTGGTCCTGAACTCATCTATTTTTTTTGTTTCTCGTCTAGAGTCTCTAATTATATCTTTCATTCACCATCTTTGTAGTTATCTGGGAAATTATTTCTGTTTTGAATTTTTCTAGAGCCTCATTCATCTATTTTGTTACTTCCTATGCTATCAACTTAGGGTATCCAGGTGGTAGATTATCAGTCTTTTCCACTTCATTTCCCCTTGATTTTCCTTTGGTGAGCTGGCAGCCTGTGTTTGTGCCTTGCTTAAATATCTGCTCGTTTATATTATTGTTGTTGGTACTACTCCTTTGTTTAATTTCTGGGTTTATACCTCGATTTTCCTGATATAACTTGTCTTTAGGTTTTGAATCTCTAATGACTGTGAGACAATGTCATTTTCATTATGTCAGAAAAGACCACTGATTAGATCAATAACAACACCTTAGCCCAGGTGGTACAATCAGCAACATAATAGTTCTAAGTACAGCTTAGAAAATGACAGTTTGTGATAGTTATGAATCTATCATCTTTAACCATGTGAATAAATAAAACTCAAGGATGTAGCTCTGGACAAGTGTCTTTATTTTCCCCTGTGCCTCTGTGGTGTGAATCCAGGTATCCCCACAGCCAAGAGGCCGGTGGCTCAGTGGGGCAAATTGGGGGGGCAGCAGCAGGTGACTGTGTGTCTCCACCTCTCACCAGTCTGCTCATACTTCTAGGAGGCCTGGGGCATGGGGTTGAGGTAGAAGCTCAACTCCATGCAGCTCTGCTCCTGACAGGTTCCCTCAAGCTGCCCAGATTTGGGGAACGTGGGTGCATGATTACTCCATTTTAAAGAAAAGACAGTGTGCCAGTTAATCTTTTTTGTTTCTTTATTTTTTGTTTTGTTTTGTTTTGTTTTTTTGAGACAGGGTCTCACTATATAGTTGAGACTGACCTGGAACTCACTGGTCTAGAACTCACAGCTATCTTCCTGCTTCAGCCTCCTGAGTGCTGGGATTACAGGCATGAGCCACCATGCCCAGCTATATATCATTTAATCTTAATTGCCATCATGATAGATTGAGACCTCAGAAAGGTGATTAAATAGTGTTGACAATATTTTCAGCAATGTATTAATCCACTGATGTTCATAGTTAAAAGTATGTTATGATGTAGGGAGAAGATGCTTGCCTTTGGAGGGTATGTCTGTCACTGTCTGGCCCTTTCCCTCAGTCAATGCTTCCTAGACATCATGCAGTGATGTAAATTTTCTCTGCCATGCTCTTCTTCTATGGCATTCTTGCCTGGGAGCCAACTGACCAACGACTGAAACCTCTGAAACCATGAGCCAAATAAGCCATTTCTTCTTACAGGTTGTGTATATGAGGTATTTTGTCCCAGCAATTGGAGAGCCTACAAATATTAACAAGGTAGAGAAAAAGTGTATGAAGCCATTTAAGAAGCTATTTGCTATTGCCAGGCATGGTGGCACATGTCTTTAATCCCAGTACTCAGGAGGCTGAGGCAGGAGGATTACTGCGAGTTTGAGACCAGCCTGGGTTACATAGTGAGTTCCAAGTCAGTCTCAACTACATAGTGAGACCCT
>NW_022900936.1:30298940-30364513 GCF_012274545.1 Fukomys damarensis
AAAAAAAAAAAAAAAAAAAAAAAGCTATTTGCTAGTGATTTTACCAGGGGACAGAATAGGCACATTTTTTCCCTATTACCATAAGCACATGAAATCGGCAGCAGCACAGGATAAATTATCTTTTGTTAGGTAATTGTGAAAAACATAATGTAAATGTAAATCTGTAGAAAATATAGAGACATTCTCTTGCCAAAATCCCCACCAACTGTCAACAAAGAATATTATGTCTCATAAAACTAACTTTAAAAAATAAAAGACAAAGTAGATCTGGTGGGTCATGCCCGTAATTCCAACTACTTGAGAGACAGAGCCAAGAAGAGAGTATGTTTGAGCTCAGTCTGGACAATTTATTATTTTAGAGAGAAGCTGCCTCAAAGTAAAACATAAAAAATGTTTGAGGATTCAATTCAGTTTGAAGTTCCTGTATCCAGTCCACCCTTTTTTCCAAAAAAGGGGGATATAAACTTTTCCCAATTAAGAAAAAATCTGAAGAATTTCATTACTACTATAATGTGAAGGATAGGCAAAACTTGATTAGTGGATGGTGAGTTACAGTGAGATGAGAATATAAAATTCTGGTGTGATGTTACACACTAAGGTAACTATTGATAACAATTACATATTGTACATTTTAATACTTAAAAGAAGTAACCTTAAATGTTTCAATAACAAAGAAATGATAACTATATAAAGAAATGGATATATTTAACCTGATTTTAATATTGTATGATGCATATATATACATATATATAGCTGAGGCAACAGTTCCAATCCTGCCTGGGCAACTTATAAAGACTCTATCTCAAAATTTTAAAAAAAATAATAGTTGTGTTTACTGAGATAAAATAATTTTTTTCAGCTTTGAGTTTATTGGAACATTTTAGGGATACAGTACACTTACGTTCATTGTTAGGTTCTTGTACCTCTACATGAGAAGTCTTGGTTCTCATTTTTTCCCCTTACCTCTGCCCTCCCTTCACCCCCTCCTCCTCTCCCCATCTACAAACACTTTATAATAAAAATGAAATTTTAAACTTTGTTTTCCAAAATTGAAATGGAAAGATTACAAATAGCCACAATAGGTTGACAAAGTACAGTATTCATTCATAAAGGAAAATAAACTGACCATTTTGACTACTGCATTACTGTCATGATAGTGGATAAGTCACTATAATTAAAGATGTGAAATGCTGCAGCCATTATGTAAAACAGTGTGAAGGTTTCTTTAAGAATTAACATTAGAGTTGCAGTATGATTCAGCAATTCTACTAGATATTTAGTCAAGGGACTTGAAATCAGGTTTTGGAAGAGATATTAGCATTTTTATGCTTGCTGCAGCAAGCATGTTTGTTGTTTCAGAAAAGCTAAAAAGTGGAAGAACTTCAATGTCCAGCAAAGGATGGAAGATTTAAAATGTAATAATATTTACATACAAAAGAAAGCTTTTCAGTTGGCAAAACAAAATTTTACAGCATATATCCCCATGATTGAACCCTGAAAGATATTATCCTAAATGAAATAAGCCAGACACAGGATACTTTATGATTCCACTTTATAAATATTAAAATAATCACATTCATGGACGTAAAGATTAGAATGGTGAGCCGGGGATTTAGCTCAGCAGTTCGGTGGCCTGCCTTGCAAGGGCAAGGACCAGAGTTCAATCCCCAGTACAAAAAAAAAAAAAAAAAAAAGATTAGAACGGAGAGTTTCAAGTGCTTTGGTGTCAAGGGAAATGGGGTAGCTTCTTAGGAATGACCATGAAATTTCAGTTATGCAAGATAAGTAACTCCTAGGTATCTGACTTACAGCATTGTGCCTATAAATAAAAATACTGTTTAATATTTAAAAATCTGTTAGGAGATTGGAGGGCATATAAAATTTTCTTAAACAAAATAAAATCAAATAATAAAATAGACAAAACAGCAGGTTTAGGAGTACAAAAGCCACATGCATTAGTTCCCATTCTGCCTTACTTTATTAGTAGTACACATTTGCAATACATTCATCTTAAGAAATTAGTGCATATACATACAGCATCTCAATAATTTTCACTCACCCTTCCTACACCCCTCACTCTCTTCTCCCTTCCACCTCAGATCAAG
Source organism: Fukomys damarensis (assembly GCF_012274545.1). NCBI lineage: Eukaryota > Metazoa > Chordata > Mammalia > Rodentia > Bathyergidae > Fukomys > Fukomys damarensis. The sequence goes on from NW_022900936.1 coordinate 30,301,046, forward strand.
TCCTTTACCTAAGAGTGTCAGGGGAGAGGGAGCAAAATACTTTATCTAAACAAAATATTATGTATACAGAAAATATTTAAAGGTTATTCTTGAACCCATGTCTCAGAGAAGTATAATAGGTCCTTGCCATCAAAGGTTTTTAAATATTCTATTATTTAAATGATAGGAGAGTTGTGGATCTGACATTCAAAGCCATTATGTTACAGGGAAAGGAAGACAAAAGAGGCTGAACAACTGTTGTCTTTTGCAGACTTGAGGTAAAGAAGTCATGTTTCCCAGCTCTGCAAGCCTCTAGGACATATTCTGCAACTGCCTGTTGCTTCAATTGTAAATGCTAGTAAAAAAGTTGTAAACACACCCCTTATCAGCATTCTGATATAGCAAAAAAATCAAAACAAGTTAGAAACATCTGTTTCAAAGCAATGTGTGCAGATATCCTTGGGACCATGTCTGATATGTTTGAGTTGAACTTGAGTATGTCCTTGTCCTTATCCTCTAAATTCTATTCTGTCTGACACTGAACAGAATACCATGAATGAAGAGACTTCTATGTGGCCAGGTGTGATTGATGGCACCTAAGACACAGCTCCTAAATCAGCATCTTAATTTTCATACTGAAAAAAATGCCTCGTTGCCCAGCATATACAGGCCAAGGAAAAGTTCACCCATTAAAAAGCTAGATATGCCAGTGCTAAGCCAAACCATAACTTTGTAATTACTAACCTATAGAAAAGATCTTCCTGGAGTTCTACTGCTCCCCTTTAATTTGCCAAGTGGATTCTAAATGGATCAAGTATATTACTAAATAGTAAACCTTAAGAAAATATCAGTTTTCTTTATACCAGCATTACAGATTTTCAATATATTGGACATAATAAAAAATAAATGTACAGATATTATGGATATAATATGGCTTAAAATTAAAATGCTCAGTAACTCAAAGTTGTATGTCTAAATACATATGCGATTTCACATTTGAATAGTTTGCTATACTTAGGGCTTTTATATGCAATATTTTATGAATAATGAAGTAAATAACTGTTAGTGAGGAAAATTATATTCTCCTTAAAGGAGAAATGAGTACTCGGAGGCTTATGAATATTTTGAACTAAGCTTAAGATCACACTAAATAACCATTTAATTTAATAGCAAATATCAGAATTCCAGATATTTTCTGCTTATATTTCTACATGATCATCAGTTTGGGTTGGAATTCTTAAGCAAGACACCACAGCCACCATCCAGATTCAAAATCCATCTAAAGTTTCTCTTTCCTATTTTCTATTGCTTAGTTCCAAGGTAAAGTATTTGGTCTTTGATACAGTTTCTTAACATTTGTTACTAGCCCTCTTCGTTTTCCCAGAATTAGCTTATATCATAAAAATTATTAGAAGGGGAGAACTCAAAGACTCCAAACCTAAAAGAATGATAAAGAGATGGAGATGTTCAGTACCCTGATTATATCAGTATGTGTTGTAATACATGTATTGTAGAAACCACTTGTTACTCCATAATACACACAATTATGTGTTGATTTAAAAGACTAAAATAATGCTCAATGAGATGTAAATGCTAGTCTGATTTGACTATAGCATATTGCATACATTTATAAAGATATATTATATATACCTATAAATATGAAGGACTAAGATTATAATAAAACAATGATAATGTAAGAAAAATTAACAAAGGTAATGTTTAGTATGTAGGAACTGGCAGCTGTTGGAGTATTCACTTCCCTGGATTTGAATTAATGGAGAAGCAATTCTAGAGAATGCCACTTCTTTCCTATTAATTCAGGAATAAATTTTAAGTGTTTTGGGCTGGGGATTTAGCTGAGTGGTTCCAGAGCCTGCCTCACAAGCACAAGGACCCAAGTTTGATCCCAGTACAAAATAAATAAATAAATAAAAATAAATAAAAATATGTATTATGTACACTGTTTTATGCAGTATTTTTGAAAGTTTGGTAAAGAGACATATCAGATACTTTAATATAGCTTGAAATTGAATATTCCACTTATTATTACTTGTCCTCTTGGAAAATAAAGCTGCTATTATGAAAAGGAGTTCTGCATTCACGGTCATTGGTTGGTCAGTTTATATGAAAATTCTCTGTATTTATTGGAAGAAGAAAACTCAAAATACAATATAATTTTAAAACAATTTTTTAACTTCAAATTAATTTTTAGATTCAAAAATTTGCTAATTTTTCTCTAGTGATATTAAAATATTCTCAGCTTTGTCTTACAAATGAAGTATTGTAACATGTAATTATATATGCATAATATTTGATTTTACTAATCTAAATGGATATTGTTAGAGCAAGTGAATACTTAAAAAACATAATGAGATTTTATAAGACAGGCAGAAAATTCCATTCTAATAGAAAAATGGTTAATACTTAGGAAGATATTCACAGAAATTTATTCAAATTTTTTAAAAAATATGTGTAAAATTATGGCCATTTCATAATTAATCAAATTGCATCTGCATACTGCAAATGATAAGTGATCCAATGCAGGCTCTTTCTACCAGAGTATAAGAAACACAATACTTCCACATAATTCTGGTGCTAATACCAATACTTTTTGGAAAACAACTTGTCATTATCTTTATATCCTTCCAAAAAAAGCAAACCCCAAGAAAATCTACATGTCTTATGAAACTAAGCACCAGTGAGAGGAAATGTCAATACTGTGATTTTAATAACCAAGACCTGCAAAATTAGAATATCAAAAGCAAATTAACTGAAATGATAGCATAATTACAAACCAGTATGTTATTCAGCCATTATATTCGGAAACCATTTTTGTCATTAATTATAAAAAGTTGTTACAATACATTTTGTAGATGTGTATACCCATATACCCATCTTATAGGGGAAAATATCAACATTTTTATGTCGTGAATCATATTATATTCTTATGAGACTCACATTTATGGACTGTACATAAGATTGGTGTATATATAGGTATATATTTGAATGTAGATATATATTTGTATGAAAGTATGGAGTAAAATCATAAAAAGATCCTCGAGATAATTAATGTGCATATTGCTTGAAGAGAAGGGAAAGTATGTTGAAAAGAAAGCAAAAAAGAAAGTAAAAAATAAATTCTGTAGTCTTTAAAAGATAGAATTACCTACACACGATATAAGAAATATATATATGTAAAATATACACAGTATTCCCACATTTTATGATACATGGTTTTTTGTTTGTTTGGTTTTTTTTTTTTTTTTTTGGTAACAGGGATTGAACTCAGGTCCTTGCGCTTGCAAGGAAGGCCACTGAACCGCTGAGCTAAATCCCCAGCCCGTATGTTGCATGGTTTTAAATCATCTTGAAGTTGTCAATATTTAAGTTTAAAACACATTTTCTTTCAAATTTGACTGCAATTCTTTGAAATAGTATTATCTGCTAATGTTAGAAGTGGACTAGATTTTACTCTACAGAATAAATTGATTTGATGCTCTGCAATATTAAAGTTCAAATAGTTTTTTTTTTAAAGTGTGTGACTGATGAGCTGTTTATCTAGTAACTGTGGAATAGATGAGAAATTTCAAATAACTATATGTTTTGAAGGGAAATGTTAAAGGCATGCAAGAAAGAATATGCACCTTACTGACTTACCTATTTTATTTATTTATTTATTTATTTATTTATTTATTTATTTATTTATCTATTTGAGATAGAATCTCACTATGTAGTTCAAGGTGGCCTTCAACTCAGAAGTAATCTAGGCTGGCCTCCAGTTTGCAGAGATCCTTCTGTCTCAGCCTCCTTAGCACTGGGGATTACAAGAGTGCCTTATCAAGCCCAAGGAGCCTAAAATAATGAATCCTTCATACTGGGATATTTTCAGCTCATATTTCTACAGCTTCTTCTAATGACTTTTTGCAATTACTGGGAAAGGAAGGACTTGGGCTCTATTCCGGAACAAGCATGTTCCTTACTGTCCTCGAGACAAAGACTGTATGGACAGAATGTTAGGTGAGAACAAAACCGCTTCCCTGCCTGCCACTCATTTACCACTGAGGTCTCACCTCGATACACAGTGCCAGTTGCCACTGTGTTCTTCCCACAGTCAAGTTATGATCTATCCAGAATTAAAATCGGGGTCCCTCTTCCCAAATCTATTCTTTGCATTGCTACCTGAGGTTTACAACAATATTGCCCCTTCTTCAATCCCTAAAAATAATCTCTCATGTAAAAAGATTTTCAACAGTTTTCCAAACGATATACTACGTTTAGCAGAATTAGATGCGTGCTTTTCCTTTGACTGTCCTCCTTTCTCTCATTGTCTTCTTCGGCACTTAGGTAAACCATGCTTTCACCTTCAGATGCTGATATTTTTCCATCAACTTTTACATTGTAAATAGGGCGCAACTTGAAGCTGTGGAAGTATGAATGAACATAGGTTGGGTGTGGGACTCTTCTTGTCCCCTCGATACTCAGTCTTGATTATAGGTCAACTACAATAGCTATTTTATTTTTACATTTAACTCGATAAAATGACATGAATGTGTGCATGCATAGAAACTTAAAAACAAACTAGCTTGTTTCAGGAGGAAGCTTTATAAATAGGTTACTGGATCTTTAAATGACTAAAATGGAAAATTTAAAACTAAAAATGCATAAAATACACTAATATGTTCAGAGAAATATAGTTATGAGTTCCTTTAAGTTAAGAAAAAAAATTTGGAGGGTGCACATTAAATATTATTGATAAACAGGAATATCTATGCTTTCTGTGATTTTAGGAGAAAAGCCGGGATGAGAAATATTGAATATATTCTAATTTGATATGCATCAAAAGCATTGAATTCCTCAACAAAATATTTAATTAATATAATGGCATATTTAAAGAAGTAGCATAATTTGAATGACAAAATTTACATAAGCACTCTAGCTTTGGAATTGTTATTACAGGCATAAACTATTGTCAGTTTAGAGTGTCATCAATGTTACCAGATAGAATATTGACCAAATGGACCTAATACCAGCAGTGACCTTGGATAAAGTGACATTCATGCTTTATCCTTTAGCATTTCAAATGTAACAGAAAGTAATGGGGTTGGCAGAGGTAACCGTGAAATAATACTAAAAAAAACCCCATAACTAATTGCCATAGCAATGTGGGGAGGATATATGAGTCTGGGAAATGAGCCAAGGTAAAGGTTATAGGAAGTGTTTTGTTTTTTTTTAAATGATGGAGTAACGAAATTTTGAGTGCCAAAAATGTAGGTTAACACTAATCCTTAACTCATGATTAGCTAAAATAGGAAGCATGCAAGAAAAAAAAAAAACATATTTGGGTCGAAATCAGATTTTTAAATCCCCAAAATATTTTTTTCCTTATTAATGTCTTTTTCTCATTTTATAACATTAATTGTAATCTCATTGACTTCAGAGAAAACACATTTAGGTTAATAATCATGCTTCACGAAATTTAATGTAATGTGTTAATTCAATGGTAATTATGGCACCTTGCATTTATATTTTAAATATTTGTGTCTGTCCTAGTCACCTTTACAGTAATCTGACATAGTTCATAACAAATGAAGAGGAGGGTATTTAGTTTAGACAAGAAAGTTCTGTGTATATGTTAGGACAATGAAGACTAAATAAATGGAATATAAGAAATAATTAGGCATTGATACTTTACAGAATCAAGAAATTGAGAAGGGAAGATCAGAAAGGCAAAAGCAGAACAAAATAAAGCCTGACATTAATACATAGGTACTTTGTGGGATCTACAGTACTTGTATAAAAGAGGAGAAATTGGGGACAGAAGTACCGATCAAGGAGTTAAAACAATGCAATGTTTGCCTGATATTTTTCATTATAATACACACACACACACACACACACACACACACACAAAATCCAGCTATCAACCTATCTAAATAGCTAGCTATCTATCCATATATATGGGTATATATATGTATATATATGTATATATATATACATTGAACTTACTGAAATTCTAAGTTGAATTGGAAGGAAGGAAGATGTAGTGAGTTTTGAAGAATTACATAATCAAAAGGAAATAGATTTAATTGGCTTTTAGTCAAACTGAACTTCAACTTTCTACACTTTTGGATTGACTTGAGCATTATCTGTAGCTCCACAGTACAGTGGTTTCAATGTACACTTCTACTAATGTTCTACCCACTGAATGAAACCCTGTGAAGGAGAATATTGGGGGGCTCTGCCTTGTGAATTTTTAATCCTAACCTTGCAAACTCATCTCTGAACACTCTTGTTATTCAAGCTGTACTAAGTAATCTCACTTAAATGTAAAAATGATAATTATTTTCAATTAATTTTGCCTGTTATTTTCTATTTAATCACACTAGACATTATAATTTTCTAATTTTACCCATTTTTAATTATTGAATTAGTTCTTGTAATTAAACTGACCATGGATCTGAATGAATGTGTAATTTGAAAATTTACTTCCTAATATAAGAATGAATGGGGATCAAACATATATCTAAACCTTACTGACTGTAGTTAACTCTTTATTATCTGAAGTTATAGCTTTCAAATATGGTCTATTTCTTGTCCTACTGGCAGTTTTATTTTGATCGTTTAACATTACTTATTTCATCAATCTATTATTTTGAAGACTTCTACTGTTTGAAATAGTTGTAACAATAATGCATGTAAAATAAGAATAAAATTAATGGTACATATTTTCCTCACTAATATTTACATGAATGACTATATATGTTGAAAAATTTTGCAGGAAACTTATTAGTACAAACTGTCATTTGATTTCATGAGCTCTTCAACTACAAAAATCTGATTATATTTTGAATTGGAAGATTGCATTTATTTTCCCTATTCCTGTGAACTTTTAAGCATAAAAATACAAAATGAGAAGATGTAAAATTGGTGATAGAGAAAGTTCAGGTTCTACTTAAGATGCAAAAGTCACAATTTAAAAGATAGAAATTAAAATAGCATTTTATTAAAAGTTGTTCATATCTCCTCCCTTCATATATTACTATGTTCTAATGCGAGAAGAAAAGTTTGTGTCTTATATTTCCTGTGTCTTCATCTTGGAACAGAGAAAATCCTTTTAACATTAGTTGAGTTTCACTGTGTTTTAACTTAGCTCAGTAAGGAGAATGTCATTCAGTCTACTATCCAAACAGGACAGTTAGGGTTAAGATTAAGGAAAAAAATTAAAGTTAGGTTTTAAGATGTATGTATCTTTGAAAATAGCTATAACTATAGATAAGGGAATAATTGCTTTTTATTTCTTTGAAAATAACATATTTAGGAAACTGGAATAAGTAGATAAATAGTTATTAATAAGAATGATAACTTTGAAAGGCTTTGACTAGAGACAAGAGAACAACCTGGAGAATACAATTAGGAGAAGATGTGGTTGTTCAGATAAGGTAATTTCAGTCCTCAGAAATATGGAGTACTTCGAGATACGGCACTAGGATTTGACCTGAATTATAAATAGCTAAGGCTGTAAAAAGAGCTCTGTTATTAGATAAGGCTAACAAAAATAGCCAATGAGTCTATGATTTTAATATGTTGGTAAAAGGTTTCTTTCTCAGGAGTCTTGAGGAAGGGCCATCATTTTCTTCCAAGCTCTTTGGTGTGGAAGCTATATCATAAGCTGTGTCGGGGGCCAAATGGGCATTACTGAAGAGGATGAAGGATGGCCAGGTAGGGACTGAGGACTATGGACTGGCTGATACAAGATATGAAAGTTGTGCAAGAGAAGCCACAATACAGGATGAAGAGAAAAGCTCCAGAGCTTGCCCCCAGCACTAGTGCTATCTGACACTAATGTAGACATGTTGTGCAATGGGAAAACCAAATGGTTAACATAAATTATTCATCATTAGAACTTAAACGTACTTTTTGAGTGTTCAAAGAGAGCAAAAGTTAGCACAAATAAGCATCATATGCTGCCCTGTGTCTTTTTTATTCTTCCAGCATACATAGAAAATTCAAGACTCACAAGTATTTATTGCAATTAAAGTCATTTTAGAATTTCTCTTTAATGGAAATAGGGACATTACTATCCTACTAATATTTTTATTTTCTTTCATTTATTCTGAACTCAAATGCATGTTTTATGTACTGCTCTTGAAGGAGAAACAAAGCAAAACAAAATCTAAACAAACTGCATCTTGACAGCATCCACAATAACATAATCTCTTTGGTAAACAAAACTGAAAGTAATTTCCCAGGATGCTAGAGATCTGGATCCCAGTTCAGAAAGAGTTTAGCAGTATTTTTATTTTGTTTCTTTATTTCCTAATGGAAGTTCCTGATTTTCTATTGACTTTTCATCCTTTTGACTATATTCTCAAATGTTTATGTAGTCTGCCATACAATTTATAGGCCCAAGCTGATAGAATCATCTAAACCCATCAATCATAAAGGATATAGTAAAAACAAGGATATACCTGTAATCAAGGAAATAAGAATAAAGTGAAGGACATATATCTTGCTTTAAAATGATGAATCAATACTTAGTCATATTAAAAATTAAATGGTGTTGGAGTAAAAAGAAAGGACATAATTTGGTGAAGAATACAATGTCTCTAGTTGCTTCAAGGGAGGATGTGGTTTTCAGTGATGAATCTGGAATTTTGTGTTTGGGGTTAAAACATTGAGCATCACTTGGATTTTCTGTTAAAGTTATCAAATTAGACTTTCCAGAATGTATTTCTCTGTATTTATCTGTCCAAATACTTTTTGTTGGCACTAAATTTTCCACTCTCCTTACTTAAAATCTAAGAAAATAAACCCATTTATATTGGGTCTCCTTAATATCACAGTGAGATCATATGTAAATAAATGAATAATCAGATATGACGAACTATGGTAGTTGCATACTATCTTTCAGTGTCCTAGAATAAATTAGAGAATATGAATATCTTCAATTTTAATTTTTGACAGTTTAAAAATACAAACTAGAACTTTAACTAAATAGGCACATTTCAGTTTCAGGTTGTTTGTCTATGTGCATTGGAGACATGGAATGAGGTGGCAGTATACATCCAGTAAAAACAGGAATATAAAAGAATTTGTAATCATAACTACTTTAGAGTCACATTTTTCTTGAAGTTTTAGTTACTCTCAAATCTTATGTTGCCATTATTTCCAAGTTCGTCAGGTAGAATCATTAAACTTTTCATTTTGAGCTAAAGGCTACTTTTCGATCTCTGGGTCTTTGAGCTTAAAAAATGAACAAATCATTCTCCAGACTTTATTCAGATTGTCCAGGTCATTTTAATATGAAAATAGAAAATATAAAATAACAAGAAAAAAGTATAGTAGAAAAAATAATAAAAACAATAATATGTAATACTGTATCTTTATCAGGTAGAGATAAACTTTGGCATATCTTCCATGTTTCTGAGTATATATTGCTATATTTTGGATATGGTTTAATTGTGTCACCTCAATTATTCATTTAGATGGAGGCTTGGTCTCAAAAGTAGTGGTTGGAGGTGGTGGAATCCTTTCAGAGGTGAGGCCAAGCAGGACATCATTAAGTCACTGGGAAGATTCTCCTAGAAATTGCCCTCATGTGGTGTCGCAAATTCCCATCAGGGGGTTTTGATAAAAGGAGTCTCATTCAGTTTTTTGTTGTTTTGAACACACAGAGATGTAATCACTTGCTTACTGCTGCATGTTTCCTGCCATTACTCCCTGTGCCTATATTAGTCAGTTCTCCCTGATACCTGACACCGCGAATAGTTGACACCTACAATGTAAAAAAGCAGAGGTTTAATTTGGCTAAAGATTTAAGGAGATTTAGGCTGCCTAAAAGGGAGAGATGTCATGGTGGAAGGACTGTGTCTTAGTTACTTTTCTCATTGCTGAGAAACAGTACCCAACACCCAAAGTTAAAGGAGGAAAGTTTTATTTCAGCTCACTTCAGCTCAGAAGTGAGAGGTTTTAGTACAGATTTGGCTAATTCCAAGGCCGAGCAACTTGTCAGAGGAGAATGGCAGGGGAAAAAGAGTCCATGCAAGGGGTGGCAAGCAGAAAACAATGAACAGCACATAGCAGCAGAAAGCCTTCTCTCCTATTTCCCTTCATATTCCTTCCAGACTGTAAGCCTGTTGATTAGTGCCACCCGCATCCAGGGTTGGGCTTCCATTGTCCCCACCCAGAACTATACTAATTCAAATCAGTGGACTAAATTAGTATCGTGAATACTTAACCCCATTATCACATGCAATAGATCGAGACAGCTCTGAAAAAACTCACCTATGAGCTCATGAGGCTCGGGAAACATCTAAATACAAAGCATAATAGGGACAGTGAAACAAAGCCTTTTAGTTCATGGTGGCAGGGAAGCAGAGCAATAAATAGTGCCCAACAGAAGGAGAAAGGAAGGAGATATAGGTCCCGGGTCCAACCCTCCATGACACACCCAGAAATGTCCTCCAGTAATTACCACTTCCCTGGGTGGATCACCAAAGCAATCAAGTCATCCCTGTATCCTAACCATCATATCCCACCTCTTGTTAGTTTCATACTCAAACACATCTTCTTTATTAATATCCAGATAAAGACAATAGCAACTATCATATTCTAGCTAAAATAATACAACTAATCTGTGTAAACACGATCATACCTTTCCAGAATCTCAACAATTCCAGCAATTTTCAAAAGTTGTAATATTTGTGCTATCTTTTTTTTTGTAAGAATATTATTCGTTTATGTCTTTTACTCTGAGTAACTACAGTGATGATAATCATACAGTGTAACAGCGTAATAACTATTGTCTTATTTGATTATGAAATTTTATTTTATTTTTCATAAAAAAGAACAAGTCCAAGACTCTTTAGAGATTTAAGGCCAACTCTTAGCTGTGCACTTGTGTTACATAAAAAAATATTACATAGGGGCCAGGGATTTAGCTCAGCAATTTGGTGGACTGCTTTGCAAGCACAAGGACCTGAGTTCAATCCCCGGTACAAAAAAATAAAAAAATAATGAATAAATAAATAAATAAATTACATAATCCTAAGGAAAAATGGTACAAGATAAACATTCTCACTCAAAAGGGAACAATAGGAAATAGAAAAGTGTTAAACCACAGCAAAACCAAAATTAAGAAGGGCAAATATAAAATCCTGTAACCTAATATCCAGCATCCAGGGAAATGGTGGTAAAATGTTAATCTTGCTCTTTGCAGGCCACGTGGATTCTCCCTTGGGCTGGAACCACTTATGACCTGTAGCTTTCCTCAGAAGATATTTCACATGTCTGGCATCTACAACTTCCTGGCATCGAACGTACCTGTGGCTTCATTTCTGCAGATTCATACACTGCCATCTCAAGAAATCATTGCCTTTCTTCTCAGGCCATCCTTGAACAAAACTCCACGAGTCTACAATTATTGAATTCTACATGCCAATAGAATGAGCAATACATGAATAATGATATCAGAATCTGCTGCCAGCAAAGGCAATAGCCAGACCCCTTTGGACAGTGGCTTCGGTGTCCTCTGAATGAATAAATGGCTGAGCATGATGAAAAGCAGCATCATAAGGATGACATTAAGGTCTCCTGTCAGTGGGGGCAGTAGTCATACCACATGGGCAATGACGGCAGCATCTTCAAAGTGCCTGGTGGCTAACCATGGTGAGATGAATTCTGGAGAACCAATTACCTAGGTAGCTTTTATTTGCAGAGGTCCAAGGCCTCTTTCTTTAAATAGAAGGTTTGTACTTTTGTACCACTGAGTATATGATGAGTGGAGTCCTACCAACTCCTGAGATGCCTTCAAAGCATCTTTCTTCTTTCTTTTTTTCTTTTTCTTTTTTTTTTTTCTGTGCACCAGGAACCAAACTCAGGACCTTGCACTTGCAAGGCAGGTGCAGCACCATTGAGCGAAGGCCCTGGCCCGGCATCTTTCTTCTTGTCCCTATACTTAGTTCCTTTTTAATGACACTGGTCTCTCCACCAACTACATCTCTGTTGGCCAAGGTTTACACACAATTCTGTCTGGGCCAAAATTTAAGTTTTTAAAATATTTTGCTCTGTTTTCCCCCTTGAGTCACACTATAAAGCTGTCTCAAAAGAGCCTGAATGTCTTACTGCTTCGAATTTTTATTCATTAGATCAATTAGTCCACTTCCCTTAAAATCAGTATCTCCAAAGTCTCAAGAAAAAGCCAAAAATAGGCAAATTTTATGTTACAATGGCCTTCAGTTCAATTATTAGTTGGGTCCTTGTTCCCAGTGGAAATCTCCTGGACTTTCCTGTTTGCCTTTCTCTCAGCATTTCTGTCTCCTTAGCATCTACCAAAATTATTCATCAGGCTCTTCTTACAGTATTCTAGAGCATCTCTCTCACAAATCTCCAAACATTTTCAAACTCCCACAAAGGAGTTCTAAAGACTTCTAAACCACATGGTCAGGTTTAGTGACAGTAGCAACCCCGCTCTCTGAACAACGTTTTTGTATTAGCCAACTTTCCCACATCTGAACATATTACTCAGTATCTATCACTTAAAGGAAAAGAAGTTTAAATTGGCTCATATTTTAGGGAGATTCAGTCCGTGGTTAGCTAGATACATGGCAGACACATCATGATGAATGTGCTTTGTGGAACAAAGCTGGTTAGTTCATTGCAGCCATGGCAGCTGGGAAGGAGAGTAGCAGAAGAAAAGAAGGGGCGAGGGAACAAATACAGACTTCAAAGTATATTTCACCAAATGTCCAGGCAAATTATCATAAAACCAATCAAGGTGCCATTCCTTTCTAATTCAGCAGTGCCTGAAGATGATACAGACAAGGTGTTGCTCCTGCCCACCAAAATCTGCACCATGAAAATGGTACAGGACTTTGACTGAACTCAAAATAGCTTCTCTTTTCATTCAGAAGTAGCCAGGATCAGATATTTCATTATATTAACAAAGAGCTGACATAAGTACATATATTTATACATGAGAAAACACAGATATTTAATAAATAAGTATAATATTATTTATATATAAGTACATTCCTCATAATATACTTACAACATATATATATATATATTATATAAGCTGTATACATACTTCATTATAAAAATACTAAAGTATATATATATATGTTGAGTATAAAGTTTACATATATATTATATATATATATATATATATATAGAGAGAGAGAGAGAGAAGCATATTTCTGTACACTAGCTATAGGAAAGCCCACTTTTCTACTGTTTCCTGGTATTTTCATAATACTAGTTAAGTAAAAGTATGTGTGTTTGGGCCTTTTCTCTCTACTGGATTTCCTACTCCCTCCTCCTCCTCCTCCAACTTCTTTTCCCCTTCCCTCTCCTCTCCTCTTGTCTCTTTTTCCCCTCCTCCTTTTTTATTTCTTCTTTCTATTCTTTTGCTTTATTTCCTATTATGTGAAAAGATCTTGGAAGCAAATTATGCCTTATCTATTTTCATTTGGAAAAGAACACACATTAACTTTTGACTAATATACATATATTACAGTTTTCTTAATGCTTTTCTGCTTATTTTATAACTATTTCTCACCAAATAATAGATTCTCTATCCTGTTTCTAGTGTAAAGATTTCTCTCAAAAATAAATGCACAATAATTACTGAGAGGGAACTCTTTCTCAGGAGGAGAAGGAGAGGGAGAGGGAGAAAGAGAGAGAGAGAGTTTATCACAAGGATAGTCACCATCACCTTCAATTCACTTCTGTACATGTTTATTTTTAGCAGAGAATAATTTTTTAGGAGAGAGAGAATTTATTTCAAGGATAGTCACAATCATCTTTTATTCACTTACTTGTTTATTTTTAGCAGAGTGTAATTATTTAGGAGAAAAAGAATACACCTACAGTCCCCCATTTAAAAAACATTTCAAGTGTACCTCTAGTCTTGGATTTTATAAGAAAGTAGTGAATTTTGTTTGTAGGCCTGAGGATTCAACAAAGCGTGGTCCTTTTTCCTGTTCTGATAGTTTCTTTGGATGTTTACTCATTGAACTATAAGAGAAAAGCAAGCTGACTAATTATAGTCTCAAATATTGGGCCCTGCAAGTGGCATTAGCTATTTTTAAGGTGGAAAATTATGCTATACATTCTATATCCAAATCAAATGTGTATACAGATATTTAATTCACAATGATAATTTAGATATATATCATGTAAATATATTTTAATGGAGCAATATATATATATAATTTTTGCTAAGTGTGTGCTTCTTTAACTAATAAAGAACACATTAGTCTGAGACCAGGAATTGTACATTTGCTATGGCCTTTTATAGAAGTAATGCTATTTTTTAGATGCTTGAATTTTTCACACTTCTTTATATGGAACATTGTACAATTGACATTTACCATATCTTTAGTGAAAAACAATCTGCCACAGAACAAAACATTCTCCTTAGCTTTTATTTTAATCATGTTAGCCTGCTCATTTTCACAATTTTTTGGAAGGTGTAACCTAATTATAGAGTCTTAAGTACTTTGAACATGGTATTCCAGGCTATAGTATTGCATATTGAAGAGGAATTGTGTCTTGAACTTTGGAAAACTTTGTATAATCCCTATGCAACTACATCTGTTCAGCACTACTGCAAAGTTTCATCATGAAATTTCTGTAGCTTTGCAACTTGTTTGTAGTTGATATTCAGATCTTTCTCTCCAGTAGTTTTCTTATTGAATCACAAGGTCCAGGCTGATCTTAATAAACCAGAAGCCATGGGTTTTATTAGTTACATTTTGGTCATACAAGAAATTTTTATCAACACTTTGATAATTGCTATAGTCCTTGTGACAATTACAGCTGCAATTAGTCTGAAGATTTGTTTTCTTGAAACTGCAATTGTGTTATATTCATATCTTTATTCAGAAGCTCATTCATTTATTTATTCAGCAAGAAATAAGTATTTATCATAGATACATATGTTATATGACAAATACATATATATATATATATATATATATATATCATAACAAAGTAATGGGCAGGCACAGGTAATGTAGACTCAACTTTTCTTCTATAAAGCTGACATGCCTGTGGTGGGGAGGGTATGACAAGTTCAGCTATAAAAATAGTAGCAAATACTAAAAAGTTTTTTTCAGAGGATGAGGAAATACATATAGCCATTATTAAACTTCTATGCAAATGAAGGAAGTCTCCTATAAGAGAAAATGAGATGATTGTGAAATTAATGACAGAATTTATCTCATTTGAAATCGGACTCTCTCTCTCTCTCTCTCTCTCTCTCTCTCTCTCTCTCCGTGTGTGTGTGTGTGTGTGTGTGAGAGAGAGAGAGAGAGAGTGGCAAAATATTAGAAGGGAGCAGTGTTCACTTGATAAAGCAAACAAATCCAAATTCTATTGGAGACAGCAAAAAACAGAGAATGAGAAAAATGAAACTGAAGACATTATACTGGATGAAGCTCAAAAAGCTCTTTAGAAAGTATGCTGAGGTTTGACTTTTAAGTGTTCTGAGAACTTGACAAAAATTTGATATGTGTCATCGTGTGGGTAGGTTAGGAAAGATGGCTGTGATATGGCTAAATTAGCTTTTTAGTTGGAAAATATTATACTGGTTGCTCTGTGAAAGACGATATCAATTAAGTGAGGAAAGATATAACATAATGGACTATTCCTCAGGACCAGAAAAGAGAGAAAGAAACAAAATGGACTAGATTTATAAAAAATGTTGCGAAATTAGTAGGCACATTCAAAAGACTTTAATGAAGTAAAGTCTTCGAATAAACTAGCTTGGGGGAAGATTGGACAAAAATCACAATATCAGAATGATATTCACGTTTCTATCTTATACATTAGTTTGTTGATTCAATATAGAAAATATTAGAACTATAATATTAAATTATGAATTATATTTCAACTAAAGTCCACTTAGTTATCATTTGTAATGTTTAGTAAATGGATTGAGTATATAGTTAGATTTAGATGGTTTGAAATGCATGGGAGGGCCAATGGTATAAATATAGATATAGACTAATAGATAATATTTAATTAATGAATGTAGCTGATTCTACAAGGGAAAAGATAAGAGCAACAAGTAAATGTGATGTAGATAAAATTATAACTTCAAGGTATATTTACTAATTCAAGAAGGATCATGACCAAAGCACTCTGATGATAATTGCCAGGCATGCAAGAAAAATATCAGGAGAGTATAATGTCATAGAAAACAAGGCCAAATAAAGCATTTACAGGAGGACAGTGTCAAAAGTAAGAATCCTGCAAAAAGGTCAACTAGGATGAGAACTACTGTGTCTATTCACTTCAGGGACACCTTTCATTTCAGACCTCAGCAAGAGCAATTTCACTGGGATAATTATACTAAAAGCCAGATTATAGTAGGTTGAAAAGTTCCTGGAAAGTAACAAAAACATCTCTGTGACGATGTAAGAGAGCTTGTTAAAGAATTTTGATAGTAAAATGGACCAGAGATATAGAACATTAGTTACAAGAAGGAATTGTAGCTGAACCATCTTTTTAATGGAAAAGAGTACAGTGGCCAGAAGCAATTTAGTCTTAGAGCAGATCAGATGTAACTGTTCTTTTATGAGGGCATAGAAAATGAGAAGCCCAGTAAAAAATATTACACATAAAGAAGAACAGATTTAGGCAAGATATGAGTAGATGTCCTTGACTATAAACAGTGATATTTTGGAAGGATTCGTCTGTTTTTCCATTTAGAAAGCAATCCTTTCGGTTTTGTTTGGATATAATCTAACCCAGAGGGAATGAAATGGAACAGGTAATTAACTTCATAACTTCTCTTCCATTTTCTGATTAAAAATAGCAAGATGACAGTTTACTCATTTTGCTGGGGAAAAATAGAGCTTAATTTTTCTTTTGCTATAATGGGTATGAGGCATTACATACTGATTTTACATGAGTTTTGATTGAATTCTGCTCTAGACAATAAAGTCAATTCAGTAAGAGTAACATATTGGAGAAATCTGAATCTGATTCTCAACAAAATACTGCACATAAAATCTCTAGGTAAATTAGTTTATAAACAATTATCTTTATGACTAAATTCAAACAGGGATTTGTATCTATACTGGTATTTGAAATGAAGGAATACTTTTTCTAAATATTTGATTTATAAATATCTCATATATGATAACACTGAAATAAAATTATTCATTGTTTTATTTCAATGTGAAGTCTCAACAAGAAATATAAAATACATACTCATGAAATAAAATACAAAAATGATAATCCTCACATATATGACACCAATAACATAACCCTAGGATAAAATGTGAGGTGTAATCAAAATATAAGTGAATGTTTATATTAAAAAAGACACACTGCGAATGGGGAGGGGAGAAGGGGTGAAGGGAGGGCAGGGACAAGGGGAAAAAATGGGAACCAAGACCTGTCATGTAAAGGTACAAGATCCCAGTAATGTACTGTATACTTAAAATGTACCAATAAACTCAATAAAAGAAAAAAGAAAGACACACTGCTATGAACCCTCTCAAAATCCTGCCTATCACTTGGCAATTCTAAACTAGTTCTGGGTAAGGGGCCGGTGATTTAGCTCAGTGGTTCTGCAGCCTGCCTTGCAAGTGCAAGGTTCCAAGTCCCATCAATGGTACCAAAAAAAAAAAAAAAAAAAGCCTAAACTAGTTCTGGGTGTTCTTGTGTATGTGTGTGGGGGGAGGCACGTGTTACTAGTTGCAGTGTCATGGTGAGCCAGATATCTTGAATGAATAAAAAATGTCTACCATTATGTCCAGTTTGACTTTGATTGGTTTTTATTTATTTATTTATTTTTTTGGTACTGGTGATTGAACTCAGGTCTTTGCATTTGCAAGGCAGGCCACCAAACCACTGAGCTAAATCCCCAGCTCTCCAGTTTGACTTTGAAAGAAACTAGAAGAACACAGTGCTGGATCTAATGAATAATTGGATGCAGACATGCCACAATATTTCTACCAACTTGCATTTCCTTAGATGACACTTGACAGCACCATTCAGTATGTTTTTCATCACACCAAATAACAATGGTCACTAATGAAAATGTCCTTGGCTGGGCGTGGTGGTGCACGCATGGAATCCCAGCACTCAGGAGGCTGAGGCAGGAGGATCGTTGTGAGTTCGAGACCAGCCTGGGCTGCATAGTGAGTTTCAGGTCAGTCTCAACTACATAGTGAGACCCTGTCTCACCACCTGCCCCCCAAAAAAACCACACAAAATGTCCTTAACTGCATCAGAAAGTGGTAAAAATAATGGTATAAGTGTGTTAGAAATGCTGTACCATCAGAAAATTGTATTCCAGAGAAAGTTCTAGTTAATGACTGAGCAAGATAGTTCAAGGTCTCACCATTTCTGCTCAATACAGGACCACTCAAGATCGATTAACTTCTTTGCTTCACTTTGTCTTTTCTTGTCCTTTCTTAGCTTCCTTCCTTCACTTTGCTTTCTCTCTCTCCCCTTCCTCCCTTTCCTTTCCTTCTAGCTCCCCCCTTTCTCTCTCTCTCTCTCTCTCTCTCTCTCTCTCTCTCTCTCTCTCTCTCTCTCCCTCCCTACCCTTTTTTTTCACTCTTTGGGATTGAGGCCAGTGACTTTGCACTCAACTATATATTCAGCCATTCTTTTCCTTTATCTTTTGAGATAGGGTATAAAACATCACTAAATTTTCTAGGTTAGGTTTAAATTTGCAAACCTCCTGCTTCAGGTTCACTGAGTGCTGGATTACAGACCTGCAGGACTATGCCCTAAACCTCCATCATTTTTGGAAGCTTTGTGGCTAGCAAAGATATTTTATCATGGTCAGTTTCTGTTGCTTAATTCCACATTCTTCCTTTAGTTTTAGTTTTGTAGTTGAGAAGGTTAACAGGTGCTCAGGTAGCTGGAAAGTGAGTACTTCGGCTTATGTTGGTGAAGGTGTTTCTAGAAGATATTGGCAGTTCAATCAATGGAGTAAGGACAATCCACCTGGCACCATCCAATCTCCTGAGAGCCTTTATAGAACAAAAAGGTAAACTCATTCTCTCCTTGTCTTCCTGAGCTGGGGCATTCTTCTGCCCTTAAGCTTCATATATTTTTGCCTTTGGAACCAGGAACTTCTTTGTGCCAGTGCCCCCCTCCCCCGGTTTCTGTGAACTTTCACACTAAACAAACTTCTACCACAGGCTTCCTTGGTTCTTTTATATTACAGAGATGTTGAGACAGAGAAAGATATATATAAGCTTTATAGATTTATTCAAGATACTTAGATCACATAATCAGGGCAAATATAAAGTTTGCAGGGGAAGGTGCAGGCTGCAAATGTAGTTAGTGTTAACTTACTGTGATTCTTCATTCTGCAGCACAGTTGGCTGAAAACACAAGCAGGGTTTGTATGATGGATCATTAAATCAATTACTTCTTCAAAAAGCCTAGCTTTTACTTGTAAGGCTTTCAATGGATTGGAGGAGAACCACCCACCTTGTGGAAGGCAATCTGTTTTATTCAGTCTGTTGATTCTGATATTAACTATATATAAAAGATACCTTCAGAGCAACATCGACTAATGCTGATGTTTATTGAAACCATTGGATATACTACCCAGATGACACTTTACAGTGGTCTTTTATGTAGATGGTGGAATTTAAATCCATATGCTGCTTAAGAGTGAGAGAGAGAGAGAGAGAGAGAGAGAGAGAGAAATTGGAACTTTGCAATCTTTCTCATATCAGCAAAAATAAGCTTTTCCTCTACATTAGGAAACTTGAAAGTTTGGCTCAGTAAGCAAACATATGCTAGTTGAAGTGATTGGATAAAGGGATGCAATTTGTATCTGAGCTTGGAAAGAATGATTCTTAGTTCCCAATTCTTCATTCATGAAAACAGAAATCAAGTGACCTCTGGAAGTTGTCAGTTGGTAATATAATCTCTTTTTTTCATGCTTTTGATTCGCAGTCTTGTGTAGAATATCTGCAATGAGGGTTTATTGCAGAGACAGAAATAAAAGACATCATACCTGGACAGGAAATAGATGATTGATTCTCTATTCTCTTTTCTTTATCTTCTTTCATTTTCTAACATAAAATCCAAATTTAGATTTAAGATATTGATATAGTAGAAACATATAAAACTAGAATGTGTTTTAAACAAATTCAGGAAATAGTTTATGAATTAGAAGAATCAAATTTGGTCTATAGAGATAAACCAAATGTAAATTTTCACTTTATATTTAGATATATTGTCAGGATTTACTTTATTTCAAAACAAAAATATATTCAAAAGAAATATTTTTCCAAAAGTGAAATTAGGATCCTGCATAAAACTAGTTAGTATTTCAGAATTGATGGGGGAGGGAAATTTTCTACCACTATTCTGGTTTTTTTTGGGGGGGGTAGCAGGGATTGAACTCGAGTCCTTATGCTTGCAGGGCAGTCCACCAAACCACTGAGCTAAATCCCCAGCCCCTTCCACTATTCTGAAATAGAGAGAATAACATAAAAGGCAATACTGAAGAAGTTCCAATGCCTTAGGGGCTGAATGCTGAGAGAGGGTGAAAGAGCCTCATGGAGTCCATTGCCCTCTAGATCCACTCTCCAGTGAGAAGGATGAAATGGGAAACCAGTCTGCATCTTGTCAAAGGCTCATTTAATAAAAATCATGATTTTTGAACTAAGTTCGTTACTGTGATTACAATCCACTCCCACGTAAATAAAAACTGTTCACAATAGTCTTTATTTGGCTTCTTAGAGTTTTATCTTTCAGGTTTCATTCCAATCTTTAATGCAATATAGTTTATAGAGCAAATTATGAAGTTAAAACAAAAATGAGATAAAATATGTGTCTGAAGAGAAATACTCAGCCCTCAAAGATTATATTATTTGGTACCACAAAGCTCTATAATATTAAAAAGTTGTTTAAAAATTCATTTTTGTTGTGATCAGAATTACACAAAAAACATTTGACATAGTTTTAGTGAGAGGATGATAAAAGATTATTGGTATTTTTCCATAGGTTAAAAACAAACAGGAGATGGTGAGTTTTGTGTGGAAAGTATTCTGTAAAATTTGTCATAATTTATTACTTTACTGATACCTTAAACTCAGAAATACTGTAAATTACATGTGTGACTTATTTATTTCACTTAGGAGTACATCCTAAATATGTATCCATTTTCCTATGAATAAATCTATTTCTCATTCCTTAGGGCTGAGTAGTATACCATTTTATAGAAAAACCACATCTTTGTTATCCAGTTTCCAACTATTGGGCAAATGGGCTGTTTCCAAGTTTTAGTTATTACAAACTGTGCTGCTATAAACAGGTGTGCATATATCACCGAGGTATGATTCTTTTAATTATTTTGGAAAGATACCCAGCAGACACAAATGTGTAAATACCGAATAGTTTCTCTGGTGTGAACAAACTATAATAGCACATAAGATCCTAATGAGATAATTGACAATGTGAACTAGGAAGAAAAGGGCTAAAGGTGTAGGGAAAGTGGGAAGGGTAGGGGAAAGGTAATAAGGGAAAGAAAACAAATAGGAGAAAATGAAAAAAAATGGAAATAAAATGTATGTAAATGGGGAGGGGAAGAGAGGGTGAAGGGAGGGCAGGGACAAAGGGAAAAAATGAGAACCAAGACCTGTCATGTAAAGGTACAAGATCCCAATAATGAATGTAACTGTACTATATACCTAAAATGTACCAATAAACTCAATGAGGAAAAAAAAAGAAATATTGCAATTCAATACATATTTTGTCGGATGACCTCTCTAAAAACATTTTTTCAGCTTGTGTACTTAACAATGGGACCATTAAGAACTAGTCATCTTAGATCTTATTTATGCAATTGAAGATTTTTCCATATTTCTTTTGGGAACACAATGTTTGTTTGGATCAATTCTGTCATAGCAGTAGTTACTATCTACTTTGCATGCTGTTTGGATAGATAATAGGTGATTATTATATTTTATATGTATCTAATGGAATCCAATTTCAAAATCCCTGGCCCCAGGTTATAGTAAAAGAAATTATTTGAGTCTTCCTTCTATATAATTAACTCTTGATGAAAAACAATGGTTCTCAACTCACCAACACAGAAGAAAGTCCACAAATAGATACACACACATAAAATCAACTTATAATTTTCAGGATTACACTGTAGTGTAGTAGCAAAGATACAATAAATGGTCTGAGTTTAATAGTATTTTCATATGAAAATACCACATGCTAATTCCAACTTTACATTATATGAGAAAGAATTATAAGCCAGACAAATTGTAAATCTAAATATTAAAAGAATCAGTATGAGAAAATATCATTTTTTGCCTGTACATTTACTAATATTTCCTAGAATGTAGCCATCCCATTCACTTATTTAAAATTAAATTCATTGGTACATTTAAGGTATACAATATAATGACATTCATTATTGGAAATCTGTACCATTACCTAATCCATCTTGGGTCTTATTTTTCCTCATTCCCCTGCCCTCCCTTCAACCCCTCCATCCCACCCTATCTACAAAGACTTTGTTTCCATTTTTTCATTTTCTCATTTTAATTCTATTCCCTTCTTTTCTTTCCGCTACCGCTATTTCCCCTTCCCCTTTGCCCCTTTCCTTCCTATTTCATATTATCTATTATACCTTGTAGTCCTTATTTACACTTTCAGTTTATCACAATACAGAAATTATTTAATATTTACACATTTGTCCTATTTATTTCACTTAAGAGTGCAGTCCATTAGCTGTAAATGTCTCTAATTTCTAATTCTTTTGTGGGTTTTTTTTGGGGGGGTTACCTGGGATAAAACTCGAGTCCTTGCACTTGCAGTCAGGTGGCAGAACCAGTGAGCTAAATCCCTGGCCCTAATTTCTAATTCTTTATGGCTTGAACCTCTACTGTGTTTTTCCCCAGCTGATGAAATATCCTGCAAATTCATGACATCAGAAAGGTAATATCTTCCCTTAAATGAATAAATCTATCCTTCTGTCTGTCCATATATTTTTGTTTTTCCCTTAGTAAAATAAAAGTTGTACCTCTAGCCTATCAAGAAACAGAACCAAAAACAAACAAATAAGACTATATCACTTCAATTTCTCAATCTTCAAGCAAAGAGAATTTCCATCTGTTCCATGGGAACAATACAATAATACAATAAATACATCTTTCTGTACCTGGCATTGCTTTTCCCAAATTATTCCACAGCCTAGTCCTTAAAACTTGCCTCCTTTGGTCTAGTGAATTCATTATTTACTCTTTTTTATTCATATATTGCTTTCTTTATGTATGTATTCATTGTGATACAAAATCAATGACTTATTATTAGTATTTAATAAATTATATGTGAAATACTAAAGGCAGTACCTGCCACATGACAAGCACCAAATAATTGTTCTTACTATATTTGCAACTAACAACACCTTTAATATTTTTTACTAAATTCATGTTTCCTTTTTTGCTCTCTCTCATTGAGTTTATTGGTACATTTTAGGTATACGGTGCTGCTACATTCATCACTGGGATCTTTACATGACTGGTCTTGGTTCTCATTTTTCCCCTTGTCCCTGCCCTCCCTTCATCCCTTCCTTCCCTCCCCATTTACAAACACTTTATTTCCACTTTTTCATTTTCTCATATTTTTTCCCTTATTACCTTTCCCCTACCCTTCCCACTTTTCCTACACCTTTAGCCCATTTCTTCCTATTTCCATTGCCAATTATACCATTAGGATCTTATGTACTTTTATAGTTTTTCACACAAGGGAAACCATTTGGTGTATGACATTTATTTCACTTAGGAGTATATGCTCAATATGTATCCATTTTCATATGAATGAATCTAATTTCTCATTCTTTATGGCTGAGTAGTATTCCATTTTATAAAAAAAAACACATCTTCTTTATCTAGTCTCCAACTGATGGGCAAATGGGCTGTTTCCAAATTTAGCTATTACAAACTATGCCACTATAAACATAGATGTCCATATATCTCTGTGATATGATTCTTTTGGAAAGATACCCAGCAGAGGGATGGCTGGGTCAAATGGAACCTCTAGCCCCAGCTCTTTGAGGTGTCTCCTTAATGATTTCCATAGTGGTTGCACCAGTCTGCACTCCCACCAACAATGGAGAAGGGTTCCTTTCTCCCCACAACCCTGTCAACATTTATTATTGGTTGATTTCTTGATATCAGCCATTCTTTGTGGGGTGAGGTGGAATCTCAGTGTTGTTTTCATCTGCATCTCTTGAATGACCAGTGATGTGAAAACTGGATTTCAACATGCCAAAGATACATTCATATTCTGAAATGTCTTTATCTCACCTTTCTTCAAAGCAATATCAAATAACCTTACATTGTATATGACATGCATACAATTCCTTAGAATTCTCTCACATGTGGAAGAAAACTGAAATTTTTTCATAATGCCTCTTGCATACTTATGTGATATAATTCTTGATCATCTCATTTTTTGTTCTAAAACAATTTCAATTTTTTCTCCCTATATCCCCAAAGTTAATAGTTTCTCCATAGTGGTGAGGTCATTCTTACTTTTGTTGATTTTTAAAAATCATGCTGTTATAGTTCAAACCTAAGTGTTCCCACAGGCTTTGTGCTATCGGCTTGTGTGCTAGCTCATTTGCTTTAGGGAAGTGATTGCATCATTAGGA
The DNA here is from genome assembly GCF_012274545.1 of Fukomys damarensis. Lineage (NCBI taxonomy): Eukaryota > Metazoa > Chordata > Mammalia > Rodentia > Bathyergidae > Fukomys > Fukomys damarensis. Next base: position 30,325,683 of record NW_022900936.1, read on the forward strand.
ATTTAACCCCAGCAGTGTTCCTAGGTCCCTTTTTTCTCTCTTACTCTGCTTCTTGGCCAGCATGAAGTGACTACATTTGTTTTTCCACATGGTCCCCACTGGAACGCTCTACCTCACCCCACACTCAGAAACGATGAAGACAGGCAACCATGAACTGAAATCTCTGCAACCATAGGCCAAAATACATCTTCCTTCTTTTGAGTAAATGGTCATTAAATGCTTTCAATAATTAATTATGCTTATCACAGATGATATAAAACGTTCGGGTATTAACACCTTTAAATTCAAATTGCTGTCTTAATTTAACACCACTGCCTTCTCCTGGAAGATTATTAAGTTTGTGGAATAAGGATTTCCTAAAAAAAAAAAAAAAAGAAATTATAGCCTTGGAAATATTGCATTAAAAAACATATTGTTATTTTAAACAAATTTTAGTCAATAATCCAAGACTTTTGTATCCATGTAAGGCTAATTATAAAATGCTCTTAGTAATGAAACTTAGGAAGCCCATTAAATGAGGCAAATGGACCAAATGAATATAAGGTTTTTAGGAAAATGTAGTATTTTTAAAAAAGTTTGGTAGGCACGAGTAAGTAAATCACATGTAAAAGGAATCAAGATATATCAACAGTTGTAGGTCACCATTGGTCTTTGTGGAGACAGACATAAGGACTAGGATAAATGAAAAGCAGTTTTAAGTGACAGTAACAGTGAGGAATGGAAATGTCTTCTTCAGACATAAAGAAAAATCACAATTACAAAAGTTCTTCAAAATATAGTGTTTCATGTTAAATGTGTGAAAAGTTTATAGCATATTGCTGTGATTGCTGAGGAAGTGGAAGTTGGCAGTATCTTTAAGTGTGATTCAAACTGTGCCTCTACAGTCTGTATACATCTGTGAAATAAATTATTCTAAACTTTCTTATTGTTCTAAAACACAAAAGAGCCCAAATTACAATTTTTAAAACACAAAAAGTAAACCCAAATTGAGGTCAAAATTTGGCTTTGGAATGGACTCTGCTGTGTATATTTCAATTGGCTTTTAGAAAGAGCAAGGGTTGAAGCAAACTATACTTTCTCAGAAAGCATAGAATGCCAACAGATGATGTGTCTGAGGGCTTTGCATGTGTAAGGATATGCAAAAAAAAATATATATATATGTATATATATATAATTTTTTTTCCCCTTTGGTACCTGGGATCAAACTCCGGTCCTTGCACTTGCAGGAGGGAGGCAGAACAACTGAGCTAAATACCCAGCCCCTATGTATTAATTTATATACTAAAAACAGTGAATAAAAGGAAAGAAAAAATTCAAATACAATGAAGCTGAACAGTGAGTACATTACAACTCTTCTTGGAAATCTCTTTTTTAATGTAAGGTTGAAACTAACACAGTAGTGAAAGTTTTCTACATCTACATTGCTAGTGGCAACATAGGGTAATGAATTTTTTGTTGAAAGCTTTGTGTAAAATCTTATATTCAAAAAAAATCTTACATTCACTTCCCATAATTGAATGAAATGTGAAATATATAATTTGAAATATTGAATAAATTAAAATATTATGTTATCCGATCACACACATCCATATTCTTCTGAATTTGAAATAAATTAAGGGGAAATGTGCTTTTGCCAATTTTGAAAATTTAATTTTACTGGTAGATTTTCTTTTCTTTTTCTTTTTACTTTTTAAAAAAAAAATTTTGTAACTAGGGATTGAACTTGGGTCCTTGCCCTTGCAAGACAGGCAGTGGAACCACTGAGCCAAATCCCCGGCCCTATTGGTACATTTTTGACATGTGGAATGATGACTTTCATCATAAGTAATTTGTACTTGTACATAATATATCTTAATTTTTTCCCATTTCCTTTCCTTCCCTTCAATCTTTCTTTTCCTCCTCATTTACAAAATTCGGTTCCATATCTACCCTCGATTTCAATTCTCATTTACCCTGGATTAATGAACAAAAGATCTAAATATAAAAACAAATAATCTGCCAGAAGATAGAATAAGTAAAACTCTTGAACACATATGCATAGGCAAAGACTTTATGAACAAAACCCCGATACACAGAAAACATTACAAAGAATCAACAACTTGGGTCACATAATATTAAAATCTTTTGCACAACAAAAGAAGCCACAAACAGAGAGAAGATACAACCTACAAAATGAGAAAAACATATTACCTCTTCCCCAGACAAAGGACTAATATCTAGAATATGAAAAGAATTTTTAAAAGATCAGTCCCTTCAAATTTCCAAAATTTAGTCTCAAAATATCTGAATAGCCTTTGATAATGCCTACTACAAACTCTAAATATATCGCTGATTTGAAAATTCAAATCAAAGTAAGTAAAAAGTGATGTAAAAGTAAACTGGAAATTCCTTCTTTCCTCTGTATGTTCATGCTCTGATTAGATATAGACATATATTTCAATTGCAGTGAGATTTTTCCAAATATTATGAGGTTTTTTTATAATTTCATTCTTTGCTATGTTGTTTTATCTGTATAAGGTGCTGTTCTTATAGTTATGGTTCCTGTGAGATGCTACATTAATTACAAAGTTAGACTTATGCATACTTACTTAGAGATAGATTCTCTATTATTTAACCCAATCATGGATATTCAATCATGATAACCCCATCATGTTAAATATCCATATTAGAATACAATATTATTGAGGTAAAAGATCACATCTAAATCATCTCTACATATTCAGGTCTAGAAAACTCCACAATATCATTCTAATCCTCTAGTGTTTCCTGAATGAATCAATCAATATAAAGAATATAGACTCTGAAGTAATGCTTCATCATGATTATGTGCGTAAATTTTACATGGCAGTTCAGCATCAAGTCACCAAATTGATTTTCCTATTCCTACATATCAGGATACATTAGTGTATGATGTGGCATTAAGCCCCCCAAATTTTGATGGTTTAAAATAATGAAGATTTGTTCTCAGTCATGCCCTATGTGTACCATGGTTAGCAGTCGCCCTTGTTCATTGTGGTCAGTAAAGGGCCCAGACTGAGGGTCCAGTTAGTGTTTTTATAGTTGCCCAGTGTTATATCAGAGAGGGAGTGAGGATGATCAGTTGTGTTTTACTTTAAAAGCTTCACCTTGCTGTAACTAACAACACTTTCCATATTTTATTGCCCAAAATAAGTTACAAGGCCAAATTTGATTCCAAGAGTAGAGAATTCCAAGAGAAGGGAAACAATCCTACTATGTGTCTGAAAGTGAAAACTTGGACATATTTAGCTAACACTACTAATGATTATTATTAAAAAATTTTAAAAAGGAGATTGGTATGAGAAAATGGTGATCTTTCACAACCTCCCTTATTGATGTGAGGAAGGGTGATGAGAATTGAAAGAGTCAATTTCATATATGAAATATTGATCCTGATTTTATTGCTGAAATAGTATTAACCCCAATGAAAAGTCTGTTGTCAATTTTATGATAGATGCAATTTGAAATTGAGTAACATGAGAACTTTCTCAAGACATGACAAATGTATTTTGCATCCTTATTTTAGGACAGTTTATATGCTTTGAGTCATAAATATAATAATGAGAACACATATACACACTTGCATGCACATTCACACACACATAAATACAAACACTTCACATTTCTTCTCAAGCCTAGCCAAAAAAATAAAAAATAAAAAAATAAAGAACACAAAACAGGAAACACCTATGGCTTCATCTTACATTTTATTTGTGGCACCACATAAGCATTTCATTGATTTTACTGCTCAGAGAGATCACGTTCATATTTCTTATACCACTCATTGCTAGATCTTATGAGAATCCTCATCACAATATTAAGGGAATTCTACTTGAAATCCCTTTTTCTTGTTACATACAAGGATATAACTATAAGATCATAAAATTAAATATCCTGGGGCTTATTTCACAAGTAACTGAAAAGTAAATATACAACATATTTACCAAAATACGTTTTCAAACAATGTTTGTTCCAAGAAGCAGATCTTGAAATTGTATTATCTAATAACCAATGTATATTTAAAATAATTATTCAATAATAGCATTATTAAATACATCTCTATACTTAGTTTTTAAGTTTAAATAATTATGTCTTTGAGTGGTTCTTATTTTAAAAGATGAAGGATTCTAAAATTTGAATATTTCTTATTTAAACTCTACCTGTATGTACATCTAAATGCCTTGTCAAATTGAATTATATTCTGGTAAAGAATTCCTGGGGCATATACAGGTCAAATCCCACTTAAACATGCCACTGCAATAAAAATCTTATCCTAACAAAAAGTCCACATAAGTTTTGGCCTGCAGCCTATACTAACAGTGACATGTACATGTACTGAGAATAGATTCTCTGGCAACGAGTAACCATTGAAGAGTTTTTGTCTACAAAAGTTATTATATTTTTATATGCTAAAAGGTTTATTCTTTATTATAATTTATTTGCCTCTTTTAATTTTGTTGAAATATTTTTCACGATTTCCCTCAATAGAAAGTGTATGTGAACTACTTTATTCCAAGTATTTCCTCTTCAATTAAAAAATAATAATATTTCACATTCTTAAGACCCAAAAGTTTCAAGGAAGTGGGTATAGTATATATGTTTTAGAGGAGTGGACAGAGTCTGTTTTGCTAGAATTTCATACAACCTTTCTTTCTGTATTTGTGTTATTACATTATAATATACAGGTAAAGGTTGTGTATCAGATATTTCCATTTGGGACACCAAACATATTAGCACTGATGAGCTAAAGCCCCAAAATAAAAAAAGATAACTTCTTTATTAACATGGAATGGAAGAGATTATATGAGGTATTAATCACTTCTCCCCTTCCCCTGGAAATCAACCTTCTCCTTCTGCCAATTTTGTATCTATCCTTACATGCACCTGGACTTTTGTGGGATCCTCCATTTAAAACAGTGTTGTGGTGACACAGAAAGCAAAGTTTTAATGTTTGGTTTCCAAAGCACAGGCATTAAGAGGAGAAAAGAGAATAATTACCTGGGGAAAATACCTGAGAGAAGAAAGGCAGAAATGCTGTCTTTGCCTGACTAGTAGTTTATCCTGAAAACTTTATCCAGTCTTTGCTCAGACCCGTTCACCCAACACCCTCAAGATTCCCATCCACCAACATGATGCACATAACGCACCAAAAATAAAAAGGTGATGCCACAGGTAACTAGTGGGAATGTATTGGTGAGCAATCAAATCTTCTTAGCTTTTGTTTTGTTGTTCATTTTGTTGGTGAATAATGACACGAGGGGTTGTTTGCAACTATCTAGAAAATCATGCTACCTTGAGGCACAGTTAAAAACACAGTTTTCTTACATATGGTCATATTGGTAAACATTTCATGGAAAATCCATAGAGACTTGAGGATAATTGTGTGTACTGATAAAATAATTGTGCTGAAGAAACTTTCAATTGCCAGATCAAAGATAAGGAGCTGTGAGATAGAGAAAAGGAGGTGGCAATATATTTTGAAGCAACTCGATTGTTTATCGAGTTAGGCAAATTTTGAAAGCCCATACGTCACAAAGATAGGTAGGAAGATTAAAGTCAGTGAATATTAGGGAACTGGAAAGGTAGAATGATGGGGGATGGTGACCTGAGAGGGACCTGGAGAGCAAGGTCTTGATCTTTAAAGTGGATACATTCTATTCACAATGGATTGACCAGGCTAGTGACAGCTCAGCCCTGATGAACTCAGAATATTGCAGCTGGGCAATGGGAGTTCAATGGAATAAAAAATATTTTTTAAAAATCTAGGGCTACTTTTCATAGTAGAGTTATTAATTAACTGTGATAAAAGGTAAGGAGACTTGATATATTTGATAGGTAGAATAAAGAGGGAGGAATTCATGTCATGAATAAGAATAATTTATTATATAAACTAGTCATAGTTTTTATAACAAACACTCCTAGCTACTTAACTAATATTCATTTCTCCAATTATGTTTTCCTAAGAGGTGTGTGATTTTTCTATTACAATATTCTATTGTTCCCAGTTCTATATATTCATAGGCTTCTTCTATAGTTAAGGGTTGCCAATATAATTTAATTATTGACATTTAGATAACCAATGGAAACGTTCAGGTGGGAATTTCTGGAGGTGTTTTTTTTTTTTTAATTTATTTGAAGAGAATTGGCTTGCAAACTAAATGTTTGTATCCTCCTCAAATTTTCTGAAACTCAAAACCTCAACGTGATGGTGTTAGGAACTCTGGTCTTTGGTAGGTGATCATGTAATGAGATCTTGCCCTATTAATGGGATTACTGTCTTTATAAGGGAGAATGGGAAAGTGCTATGTGCACCATTTGAAGATATGGCAAGAAGACAATTACCTATACAAGAGGGAGTAAGTCCTCCTCAGAAGAAATCTGCCTATGCTTTCTGTCTTGCTCTTATTTGTGCTTCAGGAATATCAGAAATAAACTGCTGGTGTTTACAAGTTACTTGGTAAATGGTATTGTGTTATACCAACCTGAACCTACTAATACTCATCCTGACATTTTCCTTTTATTCCTTATTCTTGCTCTTCAAACTATTGGGACAAAGATACAGTATCTGGGTGTGAAGAAGTCATCTTTGAATATTGAGATGAAAGGCTTGTACTAAAGGTGTAAAGAACTGCAAAAAAACATAAAGATCTGGGACTATGAAGACTTAGAAACCGTTTTATTTGCCATTGATTTATACTGGAGTCAGTAAGTTGTGATCCCTAATTAGAAAAATACAAATTACAATGTTGCTGCTGTTGAAAATATATGCTTTAGGGAACAAAATCCTAACTCATCAGATAACTGACATGACCTAGTGATTAATTCACTGAAGAAAAAAAAAGGGCAGTGTTTGGCTGGTGTCCTTCCATGTTAAATCTGCCTCTCCTGCTGCTCAGCAATACTCATAATCAAAGGATTATTAATTCATTTATGATAAACTATACTATATTATTCAGCTTTATTAAAATGTTATTATTCTGTGAAGTTGATCCTTAGGTTAATTTGGGGCAGAGAAAACTCTTGCCAGGTCAAAACTTGAATTAATTAAACAATGAAAGAAGTGCATATTCTCAAAAATCTGAGCATTAGTTGCAAAGTCACAGTTAATTTAATTAACTTCTCTTACTGTCTCTGAATAATAGTACAGAATGGGTATTATAATAAATTAGCTCAATAGACAGTCCATTGCACACTTCAAGGAAAAAAACTCACATGGCTTAGTAATCTATTTAAATATAACTTTTTAAATAACACACACATTTTTGATGGCAATAATCTATTTCCTTCATAAGACCACAATTGCATTTCTATTATGCCACAGAATGAAATTCATGTGTTATCTACCATTGTCTCCCACATGTTCAATTGAATGTTTTTAAATACAGGCATGTAGGTTAAATGGACTACATATATGTAACTAGAGGGATGAGAAGAATATATTTTATAAATGTAGATGAAAGATTTTGACTAATATATTTAGTCAGAGCTTGTATTTGACTTGAGTTTGGTTATATAATTTCTGGAAATGAATCATATACACATTACTTAAAATGTTTAATTGTAGAACATCTCTGGTTAGACAGTCTAATGCAATACTGAGCCTGGCTGGAACAATGTATAATTTAAAATAGTGCTGATAGAGGAGATATAGCTTCCCACCTTGTACAAAGTTTAGGCTACAATTATATTAACTACATGATACAGACACAAACACAAGATTCCATTGTTTACACACCCACAATATTCCATTGCTCACTGTTCTGAAGATTGTTTACAAATTAAAGAACTTTCATCTATTATTTAAGATGATTTACTTCTAATAAAGTGGTTGAACAGCCATCAAGAATTTTCTAGAGACCTTACAATTGATGGATAAGTAGAACTAATGGTATTAAAGGCACTCTTCATAAAGTAAGCCTACTTGCTGAGTAAAACCTCTTCATACAAACTTTGGATCCTATCTATCTTTACAAAGTATGATTATGCTAAATTCTAAAGTTCAGAATGATTTTTGTAGTTTCCAAAGGCTTCTGTATTTCTTTTCTTCATATCTTAATGTCATTCTGTATTCTAATGAATTTGGAATCAATATTAATGACATATGTCATCATATATAAGTTTAAATATGCAATTTCTACTACAAAATACTTTTTAAAAGTTGTCATCACCCTTTCCTCAGGAATTGCAGTATTTCTTATTAAAAGCTATTTCTGTAATTCACATATATATTGATTACAAAATTTTGGGTTGTAAATGTATCCGAATCCCAGGTCTATCAAGGGCCATATACCTCAAAATGTAGTCTCAAAATTCTTTGTAAATACTATAATTTTAACAAAAATTATTTTTATTCTTATGCTACATCAGTTGTTTGAGTCATGCATTTTCCAAGATGCATTACTTAGAAGTATAACTTTCTAGATTTGTTTAAAACCAGTTAATTTGTATAAATAGAAATAAATCAATGAGTTTGTGGAAGGTAAGTCTGAGTTTTAACTGAGTTGCCTTTGGTACCCTACCTGGGGATTGGTGGGGCCATATTTCTCAGTGTGTTGGTTGGGGTCGTGGTGGCCTTGAGTTCCCTGGCCCCTTCTGCTCTGACACCCCTTCCCTGCTCTGCTTCCACAGACAAGAGCTAAGCAGCTTTGCTCCACCACACCTTGCCACCATGGCCTCTCTGCCTTGAGCCAGCTGATCACGGACTGAAATACTGAGCAAACTAAACTCCTACAAGTTGCAGGAATGGGCATCGGATCTCAGTGATAAGAAAGAAAGCTAATACAGTCACTTTCAATCATATGTGCTTCTACAGCAAAAGGATAATCTGTTTAAATTTCAATATAATTATTTTGCACTTCCACTGGAGAAAGATTTAGGTTGTAATGTAATTTATGGTATTTAATGTTGTACTTGTCTTTAAATAATTATTTGTGTCATCTCATTATTCTTAAGTTCATAATGTCTCAGGAAATCTCATAGTTGAAATGCATCTTTTTTAAAATTGAGTTTATTGGTACATTTTAGGTATACAGTACATTATTCATTCATTATTGAGATCCTGTACCTTTACATGACAGGTCTTAGTTCTCATTTTTCCCCTTGTCCCTGCCCTCCCTTCATCCCCTCCTCCCCTCACCATTTACAAACACTTTATTTCCATCTTTTCATTTTCTCACATTTTTTCTTTTCCCTTATTACCTTTCCCCTACCCTTCCCACTTTCCCTACATCTTTAGCCCTTTTCTTCCCATTTCACAATGTCAGTTATCTTATTAGGATCTTATATACTATTACAGTTTATTCACACCAGAGAAACTATTCTGTATTTACACAAGTGTTACTTACTTATTTCAATTTGGAGTATATCCTCAGTATGTATCAATTTTCCTATGAATGAATCTAATTTCTCATTATTTATGGCTGAGTAATATTCCATTTTATAGAAAACCACATCTTTTTTATCCAGTTTCCAAATGATGGGCAAATGGGCTGTTTCCAAGTTTTAGCTATTACAAACTGTGCTACTATAAACATGGGTGCACATATGTCACTGTGATAAGATACCCAGCAGAGGGATGGCTGAATCAAATGGAACCTCTAGTCTCAGCTCTTTGAGGTATCTGCAACATAGCTGGAATGCATTTTAATGACTATGTATTCTTACAGAAATTTGAAATATCTTTTAAAATACTTCTTATCTTTCCAATACCATAAGATTCCTTAAAAGTCTTCTGTATATCACTTTAAGGATACATCATACTTTTTTGCCTTAAAATCTGACTTTCCATTTCATATGACTAATTGTAATTATTTTACTTCTGCCATAATTTTCTCCTCTGAATTATTTAGAACAAGAAACAGAAGTAGGGTACAGAATCTTAGCTCTGAGGCTCCAGAGCTGCCATTTCTTCAGCGACTCCATACATTCACATATATTTATCTCCAAGTGCTCCCTTTTAAAAAGACTTCTAAAATGGGTGTTACTTATTTGGTCTCTCTACTACATTTCAACCCCAATTCAGCAATTTACTAGATTAATCAAGTTGCTTAATCTTCTTTTAACTCTATTTTCAAATCTGTAAAATAAGGATAGTATAATAATAATAGCAAACCTATAATGTTGCTGTGAGAAATAAATTAGTTAATATATTTCTAGTACTTGGAACATCAAAGAGTTGGTGTATTATATGAGCTTTATACATTAAAGTGATTAAATAATCTCATACATTCACTGACTCTAACAGTTTCCATCAGTACCTGTATGCTGATGACTATTATTTATGGTCCAGAAGACTACCAAGATTCAAAATTATACAGCAAATCTTGAAGCTACATGTAATCTTCAAGTCTCACAGGCACTTGGACTTGATATTATCTCCCACCCTTCCAACTTGATTGTCTAATAAGCACTGACATGTCATGCATGCAGAATCCTGAAAATAATCAAAGCACTCTCTTGCCTTCAAATGTCCTTTGATATCATTGATTTGACTGTTTGGCTGGATCATGTCCCCTAAAAAGGAATGGTAAAATGCTAACTGACAGTACTTTTAAATTTAACCTTCTTTGGAAATAACATCTTTGCATATGTTCCATTAAAATGTGATCAAATTGGATGAGACTGGACTTTAAATTTAATGATTTTTTTATATCTAAGAAAAAGAGAAATACATAACAGGAGAGAAATAGTACAGGGATAGAAGCCATGTGGATATGGAAGAAGATATTGGAGTAATGCCGCTACTAGAAAAAGAATTCGAGTTCAATCTACCCGAGAAGCTTGGAAGAGGGAAATAATATTTTCTCTCTAGCACTGAAAGGTAGTTTGGTCTTGATGACAACTTTCAATTTCTTTTTTTTTTCTCTCATTGAGTTTATTGGTACATTCTAAGTATACAGTACAGTTACATTCATCATTGGGATCTTGTACCTTTACATGACAGGTCTTGGTTCTCATTTTTTCCCCTTGTCCCTGCCCTCTCTTCACCCCCTCTCCCTTCCCTACTTACAAATACTTTATTTCCATTCTTTTATTTTCTCATGCTTTTTTTTCTTTTTCCTTATTTCCTTTCCCCTACCCTTCCCACTTCCCCTACACCTTTAGCCTTTTTCTTCTTATTTCACAGTGTCGATTATACCATTAGGATTTCATGTACTATTATAGTTATTCACACCAGAGAAACTATTTGTATTTCTACATGTGTGACTTACTTATTTCACTTAGGAGTATATCCTTGATATGTATCCATTTTCCTATGAATGACTCTAATTTCTCATTCTTTTGTTGTTGTTGTTGTTTTGTTGTTGTTGTTTGAGACAGGGTCTCACTATGTTGTTAAGACTGACCTGGAACTCACTTATGCAGCCCAGGCTGGTCTTGAACTCACAGTGATCTTTCTGCCTCAGCCTCCGTGCTGGGATTACAGGCATGGCCTACCACAACCGGCCTAATTTCTCATTCTTTATGGCTGATTAGTATTCCATTTTATAGAAAAAAACACCAGTTGCTCCTCAGACAAAGGACTATTATCTAGAACATATAAAGAACTCAAAAAATCAGCCTCCCCGCAAATACAAAGACTTGATTTAAAAATGGGCATCTGAAATGAACAGACATTTCTCAGACAAAGAAGTAAAAGCATCAAGTAAATATATGAAAAATGTTGAACTTTCAATTTCTGCCTACAGGAGTGCAATAGAATAGTTTCATTGATTTAAGCCACCCTGTTCAAAGCACTTTCTCCCAGAAGCTCTAGGAAACCAATACAAAGTAATTATTCAATTTTGCCTTATATATCTTGAATTCATAATCTTATGTCTATCATTAGTTTTAGTTCTAATTTGTTCTTTTGTTGTCTCTCCAGATGGTATCATTGTTTCTGGTCTTCATTCAGGTACATGGAAATAATTAAAAGATATAAACAGAATGTCACAGATAAGAGTGAATGAAATTTTAACATACTCTAAAGATATAACGATATATGGGCATGAGACCAAGAGAAGGGACAAGAATGAGAGTTCCAGTGTGGCATATGTATCTGTCATATGGAACAGTAATAGACTGTGATCAACCGTGACCCTCAGTAGTGCACAGTTAGTAAGTCACTCATCTATGAAACTACTATTTTTTAATCTTGGAAAACTACTGGTTAGGTCAATATTTTTTTTTTTCAAATTGTATGTTGACAGAGCCAGAAATTTATTATCTGTAAGTATTATCTATGCAGATGATTCCACATACCAACATACTAGATTCTATATCCAAATACCTACCTGACATTTTCACTTCAATTTATTTTTTTTTTTTTTGAGATGAGGTCTTGTTAGTGTAGCTCAGGCTTTCTTGAATCACTATGTAGCCCAGGCTAATATGGAACTCATGGCAACCCTCCTGCCTCAGCCTCCCAAATGCTGAGATTACAAGCATGCATGATCACATCAGGATGATTTCACCTGAATCTCTAACAAACTATCGCCTTTACATGACAAAATAAGATTGTGGTTTTTTTCCCCAAATTTGCTCTTCCCTGAACTGTCCATTAGTCTCATCTAAAATTATCAATACTTGAATAAAATTGGTAGAATCATTCCTCCTTCCTGTCTCACCATCTTCTCACACTCAATCTACCATCTCTTCTTTGCATTGGGAGTATGCTCAGAATGTAATTCCATCTCAGTACTTCTGTAGCTAACTATCCTAGTCTGTGCTAGTAATTTCTCTGCTAGACTACTCTGATGTGGAATATCTAATTATATTTTGGTCTCAAATAAGAAAAGATGGCTATTCTCTATGAGTAGCAGACGATCCCTTATAACTATAAATGTGGAAAGGAAAAATGACTATGGTTAAATTTTCTAGTTTATGCCTAAAGAGTTTATTGATTTTTGAAATATTTACACAGCATATTTCATTATGGCCTCTTAGTGATTACATAAAAATAATATATCATGGTAATCCACTCTTGATGAAAATATTTGTGCACTGTTAGTATCTTAACATTTCATTTTTAGGAATAACACAAAAGGACATATTTTCTTTTTATGTCAAGAAATTTCATCTATAATCATTTCTTGATTTAGTAACATTTATTTTTAACTGACATATAGAATGAAAAATTATATGCAATAATGTTGTAACTTGCAATTTGTTGATACACATATTTATGTAATGATTAAATTAGGTTATAACTATCTATGTCTTCAAACATTGTTATGATAAAAACATTCAGAATCCATCCTTTCAGCCTTTGGAACTATACAGCACATTATTATTGCCTGTAGTCAATGTGCTATGAAACAACACTACAGAATATTTTGTCCCTATCTAAGTGTAGTTTAGTACCCACTGATCAGTTAAGTTTTGAATGTAACCCGAGGCAGATACTGGGCTGGGAGTTGTCACCTTGTGAATTTAGCTGGTTTTATCCCAGCTCTGTATGAAGAAACACCTTTCTCACAGCAAACACCAGTCTAATTGGCACTGTTGTGCTGCTTGTATCCAGGAAAAAGCTGCAGACTGGATGCACATTAATTGATTCTCAAGAATAAGCAAATAACATCAACAAATTGATTTGTATCTGTAAGGAAATGTACCACATATTAATATAGCCTAGTAACTGAAGGAAGCCAAATGTGATTTTGAAATTGCTTCATAATTTCAAAGCTTTTAATTAAGAATAATTTAAAATGTACAATTGACAAAACTGACAGGTTTGAAATAAATTATGCTATATTTAATTTCAACTAGAATCACATATTCTTTTTCATTATAGACAGTACTAAGCAATGATTAATTAAGGCCAATAATTTCTTTTAAAAGGTCTTTAAGAGATATTTTAATGGGGTGAGTTCACTGATTATTTGGGGTTATTGAAGAATTTAGTGATAGCATTCATAATCATCACTTTCAGTATCTCATCCTCAATGGTTCTTCTGAAAACACAAAGGATCCTTCCAACTAAATATGTTGAACAAAACCTTGAAAACTACAAACATATTTCAAAACTACTCAATATTCCAATAATTTAGGATGTCAATGCCATTCTTAGATGTTCCAAGTACATTATTGAGGAATGAAACATTTTTTGCATGTAATAAATTTGCTGAGGGACTGGGGATTTGGCTCAGTGGTTCCGCCAGCAAGTTCCGGAAAGTTCAAGGGGCTGAGTTTGATTCCCGGTACCAAAAAGAAAAAAAAAGAAAAAGAAAAAAAAAGAAAAAGAAAAGAAAAAGAAATTTGCTAAAACATATAAGCGAAACTCTAACCGTGCTTCCAGAGCCTGCTCAAATGGTTCATGAAAAAACAAGCTTAGTAAATGCTTCAGAATATAGCTCCATTCACCTACTCACAGTGACCCGATACTACATTTTCTTAAGGGCATTCAGAAGACATGTAATTAAAAATCTTTCCCAAATATATTCATTCACAGATGACTTTCTTCCTAGTACAGCAACTAAATACCGCTGGCTAATGAAAGCAGCGTGAAGTACTATGACACTGAAATAACTCTGAAAGGACCAGATCCATTCTATTTACCTCATGGCGATATTTTGGGAAATGTCATAGAGCATCTCAGACTATGGACACAATCCCAAGTGATTGAAACAGAAGATGTTTCAAGCTCTAGAAATGTAGGAGAATACAATTCATCTTTTGGGATTGCTCAAGGATCTAATCACTATGAGCTCATTAACCTTTACTGGCAAGCGTGGTCAGCAAAGAACGGTGACTGAAATAACATTATTAGATGATGTAACCAAATGCTGGGACCCAGCCTAGCACTTCGCATTTCTTTCTTCACTTAGTGGAAATGGGAGTTCTGTCAGGAAAGCATGTTGAAATGTTCACTTACTAGATAAAAATCTGGGACACACAGAGGTCAAGAAATACTTAGAAAGCAAAAGTCATAAACCAAGAGTAGCCTGCTTAAGATCAAAGACTCACAAGCACAGTGATTTGAATCCTCAGAACAAATGTTTCAGATTAGTATTCAGAAATTTTGAATCTTTTCTCTGCTTTTCACTGACACAGGTTTAAGCTGCTGATAGAACCAAACACTTTGAAAAGTTGGCGTATTTGTTATTATACTGTGTTTATTTATCTAGAAACATTAGAACATTTAAAAATTGAATGAACACAAAAAGAGAACACGAGAAAATTGATATATTTGCAGTACAATTTTAATTTATTATATTTTATTCTTTCCCTGTAAAAAAAGAGAGAGAGAGAGAGAGAGAGAGAGAGAGAGAGTCTATAGTAAAGATACTTGATACCTGATTTTCTTCACCAATATTTTACAAATATAGATCTATCAGTAAGTATGAATATGACATCAATTTAATAGCTGAAGGGGTTTCCTTAATATGTACGAGGAAGTGTTATTATTTTCCACATATCAAATTTCTACCTATACAGCTAACATCTCAATATGTCTATCTTCTCTCTGTCTCTCCACATATAGACGTGTATATATGTGTGTGTGTATATACATATATATATATATATATATATATATATACACACACACATATATATACATATACATATAAACTGTTGCACATTAAAAATATAAACAGGTATCGAAAAAACTTGGTTTTTGTTCCCAAAATTCTCAAGAATATATAAGCTCTCCAAAAAATGTTATCATATTCATGTGTATTGTTCATTCCACACATAAATCACTGACATTTCCCTCTGAAATCAGTCTTATTCTCCACATGTTTCAATTTATATAATCTGAAGGTAGGCACTGCGCAATGCAGAGAACCACCTTCATAACAGTATGACATTGGACCCATACTTTTGTATCTTCTCTAAGAAATGGAGTACTCACTAATTACTCTTTTTTAAAATCAATTTTGTGGGCACATTTAAGACATACAATATAATGACATTTGTCATTGGAAATTTGTACAGTTACATGATCCATCTTGGTTCTTATTTTTCCCCCATTCCTCTGCCCTCCCATCAACCCCTCCATCCTTCTCTATCTACAAAGACTTTGTTTCCATTTATTTTCTTTTTCTTGTATTAACCCCAATCTATTCTTTCTTTTCCAATGCTCCTCCCACTTCCCCTTCCCCTTTGCAATTTTTCTTCCTATTTCACATTATCTATTATACCTTTTAGTTCTCATTTACATTATGTTTCTCACACTAGGGAAACTATTCAGTATTTACATATGCCCTATTTATTTCACTTGAGTATTGCTTCAATGTGCATCCATTTAGCTATAAATAGTTTCTCATTCTCATCTATAGTTTCTAATTCTTTATAGCTAAGTAGTAGTCCATTTTATATAAAAAAATAAATTTCCTTTGTCCAGTCTCATGTTGACGGGCAACTGGACTGCTAAAATGGACATCTGAAATGAAAAGACATTTCTCAGAAAATAAAGTAAAAATAGAAAAAATCAGTATGGAGATCCTCAGAGAACTAGGATTGGAAGCCCCTTTTGACCCAGCTATCCCCCTGCTTGGTATCATCCCCCCAAAATTAAAAGAATCATACCATAGTGATATATGTGCACCTATGTTATCAGTAATTATTCTTTCTACTGAAACACTTAGATATGATAAAAATTATATATGTTGTCTGGTATTTCAGAC
Source organism: Fukomys damarensis (assembly GCF_012274545.1). Lineage (NCBI taxonomy): Eukaryota > Metazoa > Chordata > Mammalia > Rodentia > Bathyergidae > Fukomys > Fukomys damarensis. The sequence continues at coordinate 30,342,308 of NW_022900936.1, forward strand.
ATACTACAATCTAATTATGTTCTTTTTTCTAAATCATATTAAGGACATCTATGAAACAATACTCATTGCCCCCCCCCAAAAAAAAACTGGTCTCTCTCTTTACCCTATGTTACTCAGGGTTCTTCATTTGCACATAACAGATACTAACTTAGGCTGATTTTCTAAAAATGGAATTTTTGAGAAGGATATGATTACATTAAAGTAAACAACAAAAACTAATAAAAATAGAAAAATAGAAGCCAGACTTGTAACAACAGAAATAAAAGTAATTTAAAAGAACATTGCTCACCTCAAAGTCACCACCGAGATGCTTGAAATTCAACTGGAAATTGATATATAGAGAAACAGTGATATAAAGAGTTTCTGGGCAATTATTAATTTTTTTAGTGAGCAGGAACCAACCCCCAGCTTTATCTTGTTACTAACTACAGGCTTCACAGCTGGAACAGATAATGTCCCAGAAGGAAATCATGTGTTGTTATGAACTTATTATAGAAGCTAGAAGGCTGAAAACAATGGAAGTTGGCTACACACAGAGAAATACTCATCTGTATCTAAAAACTGGAAACACTTACATTCAAACCTTCATGAAGTCAGCAATAAAAAAAAACTCTATTATATGTTAGTTTTTGTTAGATTTCATTCACCCTACATAGTCAATTTATAGTAATTTTTTGACATATAATATAGATGACAGTCTCACCATGAAATGTTTTTACATTAAGAGAAACATAAAAGAAAAATCAATAATGCAAATCATATACTTTGATTCAACTGCTGATTTGCACTTGAATCCTAAAAACTAATTTAATTTACAGCTATGTGAGGAATTCCTACACTATAAAATAACCTTAAATGTAGAATGTATGGAAATTCTTTACAGAGACCCTGTGAGGTTGACATCACTCTAACACCCAGTGCTGCACCATTTGGGGTATCCTGAATTTGCATCATGAATTCTAAGTGTAAAGGCAATTCTTATACTTTTTCTACATTATGTGCCAATTGGAAAACTTCCTTGATGGTAAATTGATGTTAATCCAGTTATGTGAAGAAAACACTAATTATTTTGGGGAGATTCCAAAACATTTTGGAGATTCCAAATATTATATTACTAAACAACAAATGGTAAGCTTTAGATCACTATAAAATATTTCCATTTGGGAATTTAAAGAACAGAAACACAAATATTGAAATACAATAGCTAGTGAGACATCAACATGGCTCAAGAATTATTGTTTTCTTTATCACTTCACTATTTTATTACTTTACAGATCCACTAGATCCCAAGGTAATATATCACAACAGTTAAAGCTAAATTATTCTGGATGAAATGCTTTTGTTTTGTCCATTTCTACTACAAACAAGAAATGTTTTCCCAACAAATGAGTAGGCTGATGCCACCCTTGTACATCTGGAGTCTATCTCGGGGCTTTTGCATATGAACCCATTACTTAAAATGGCCCCCCTAGAGGACTAAACTTGAACATCATTGACCAGGTACATGGGTTCTCCTGAGAAAGTTTGATCTATGGGTACTTAACCCTATTATCAGTAGGATATTGGCTGATACTGGATAAGCAGTAAGTTGTCCTCACTTTTCTAAGAAATGCAGAATAACAGGCATCCCGATGCTTAGTTATTTGTACCATAATTGTGTAGAGGACCACTCTATTGATTATGCCAAAGCAAGCTGTAAACAGTGCAGCCTGTAAAGAGTTAACTCCTCAATGGGCTCATTTTAAGAAGTGAATCTGAATTGTTTCTCCACCTTTTGGTTAAGATCAAGTGAAGAAGTAACTCTGACTGAAGCTTACATGACTTACAGAAGCACCTCATAAGCACTGGGATAGAATGCAGGAAAGCATGACTTTCCTGCTAATGGAGACAGGGGAGAGAAATGGCCTGTGATGCTGCGGATCTCCATGTGAGATAACACAGTAGGTAAGGCAGAGTAACTGGCACCCAGATTTCATTCCTATGAATAAAAGCTTTCTTTTTTTTTTCTTTTTATTGAGTTTATTGGTACAATCTAGGTATATAATACAATTACATTCATCACTGGGATTCTGTACCTTTACATAATAGGTCTTGATTCTCATTTTCCCCCTTGTCCCTGCCCTCCCTTCACCCCCTCCTCCCCTCCCCATTTCCAAACACTTTATTTCCATTTTTTCAGTTTCTCATATTTTTTTCCTCTCCCTTATTACCTTTCCCCCACCCTTTCCACTTTCCCTACACCTTTAGCCCTTTACTTCCTATTTCACATTATTAATTATCTCATTAGGATCCTGTGTACTATTACAGTTTTTCACCCCAAAGAAACTACTCGGTATTTCAGTTAAAGAAATCTCTGTATGAACATTAAAAATAGGGAATCCTAAAATAAAACTAAAAAGGAAAGTAAAAGAGAAAAGGCAATGATGTAACATTAAAATAATCCTTAATTCTGGAGATGAAAATGGTCCCTGAACATATTTAAATTGCTTCTCGCTCTTATAGTCTTATCTCATTCTTTTTTTCATTATTCAGAGAATACTTTATTAGTTTCTGTAATCAAACCAACGAAGATAAAAGAGTCAACAAAAGGCTAATAACATGTCAGTAATAAGTCAGTACACATCAGTTATAACCAGCAATGTCAATGGCCTCAACTCACCAATCAAGAGAAATAGACTGGCAAAATGGAATAAGAAGCAAAATCCAACAATATTTCGTATACAAGAAACATACCTAGTGCAAAAAGAAGCCCATAGACTGAAAGTGAAAAGATAGAAAACAATTCTCCATGTGACAGGAGCCCAGAAAAAAAACAGGGGTAGCAATCTCATTTGCAGACAAAGTAAATTTCAAACCAAAACTGAATCTAGTATTATTGATGTAGGACGGTGCTGTATCATACCTCTATGAATGTAAAATATATAGTACCTGCTTTATGATACATAGTAGGGACCATGCTTTATCAGAGCTACATTTAATGATATTACTCTAGAATGTTCTCTTTCCAGATGATGATTAAGAGGCTAATAGAAAAAATGGTACCAGGTACCACAACAGCAACAGAACTTTGCTGTTGTTGGGATATTATTCTTTTCTTTGTTTTTTTTTTTAATGGAATGTGCTGAATGTCTATAACTTTGTTCACATGACTGAAGAACCTGGAAAAGCTGTCGCTGCTATCAAAGCATAACATACTATTATTAGTCTTTTTATATAGATATAAATTGAATTTTGGGAAACTAATGGTACTGCCAACTTTGGAAAAAGTCATCCCAATTTACTGTGTTGAGTTGGCATTGCACAGAAATGGACAACCATATTGGTCTAGAAATGTTAATTTATTTTTATTTTTTATTTTTTTTCTATGTGTACAGGGGTAACACATCATACTAAAAGCTTTCTTAGCTAGCAGGACAATATTCTTATTACAACCCTACACTTTGTCTATTCTCTTCCTAATTCAAGAATGTAGTTTCTTTTTCTTTACAAGCCTTACCTGCATTAGCATCCATAGCAACTGTATTACTGCATGCCCTTGCCTGTAGTTACCCTTTACTCCAACTTTATTACCAATAAAAGTCAGTGGTTTGGACTGATCAGGGCCTTTGCTGGTTGATCAGCTTCCTATTTCTCTGATTCTTTATTTCTGTCTTTGAGTCTTTCTTCAACCCTGCATCATACACAGGGTAACAGAGAATACTTTATTAGTTTCTGTAATCAAACCAACGAAGATAAAAGAGTCAACAAAAGGCTAATAACATGTCAGTAATAAGTCAGTACACATCAGTTATAACCAGCAATGTCAATGGCCTCAACTCACCAATCAAGAGAAATAGACTGGCAAAATGGAATAAGAAGCAAAATCCAACAATATTTCGTATACAAGAAACATACCTAGTGCAAAAAGAAGCCCATAGACTGAAAGTGAAAAGATAGAAAACAATTCTCCATGTGACAGGAGCCCAGAAAAAAAACAGGGGTAGCAATCTCATTTGCAGACAAAGTAAATTTCAAACCAAAACTGAATCTAGTATTATTGATGTAGGACGGTGCTGTATCATACCTCTATGAATGTAAAATATATAGTACCTGCTTTATGATACATAGTAGGGACCATGCTTTATCAGAGCTACATTTAATGATATTACTCTAGAATGTTCTCTTTCCAGATGATGATTAAGAGGCTAATAGAAAAAATGGTACCAGGTACCACAACAGCAACAGAACTTTGCTGTTGTTGGGATATTATTCTTTTCTTTGTTTTTTTTTTTAATGGAATGTGCTGAATGTCTATAACTTTGTTCACATGACTGAAGAACCTGGAAAAGCTGTCGCTGCTATCAAAGCATAACATACTATTATTAGTCTTTTTATATAGATATAAATTGAATTTTGGGAAACTAATGGTACTGCCAACTTTGGAAAAAGTCATCCCAATTTACTGTGTTGAGTTGGCATTGCACAGAAATGGACAACCATATTGGTCTAGAAATGTTAATTTATTTTTATTTTTTATTTTTTTTCTATGTGTACAGGGGTAACACATCATACTAAAAGCTTTCTTAGCTAGCAGGACAATATTCTTATTACAACCCTACACTTTGTCTATTCTCTTCCTAATTCAAGAATGTAGTTTCTTTTTCTTTACAAGCCTTACCTGCATTAGCATCCATAGCAACTGTATTACTGCATGCCCTTGCCTGTAGTTACCCTTTACTCCAACTTTATTACCAATAAAAGTCAGTGGTTTGGACTGATCAGGGCCTTTGCTGGTTGATCAGCTTCCTATTTCTCTGATTCTTTATTTCTGTCTTTGAGTCTTTCTTCAACCCTGCATCATACACAGGGTAGGAAACTAGAATCTACGACAGAGGTCTCTAGTATAATTTCCTGTTATTTGCCCACTGGGCTGAAAGTTACAGATATTATGTTAGCCATAATATAAGAAAGTGGAATTAAAAGAAATGTAAATAAGGTAAAGAAGATTTTTTTAAAGAATATGGGTATAAATAGAAAATGTATGGAACATTTTATACAGAAGATGTAGGCCTTGTGATAAAAATGAAGCAATTGTTTTCTTTCTTTTCATTTTTTATTTTGTCTGGTCTGAGAAACAAAGACTAAACTAAAACTGTGTCAACTTGTATGCACATGACAATATTCTACTATGCAAGTACTTAAAATCCGTGGAAAACTGCATGGACCCACATCTCCTTTAAATCTTCATTTCTCAGTAAACCTCTCCTGATTCCAAAATACTGTATCTTAGAATTGTCTTGTTGTTATTTGACTGCTCCAATTTATATGTCTGTATGTTTTCCAATTTTTCTCTGCTATTTGTTTCTTTGCTTCAGCAGTCAGTACTTTTAATTAAAGGTTTTCATAAGTTTTGTGCACATGGCTGGATCATTGAATAGCAGCAAATGATAGGTCTCACCTAATAAACAGGGATAGCAAACAAGCAAACTATGTTTTAATTAGCTTTCTGAAGGTGAATTAGATGATAAGAAAAAAAGCAAACAAGTGATAGCCTAGAAACTTGTCTCTACAAGTCAATAAAATCTTAATTCTCTGTGATGAGAGTTTCACACAGAGTGATTTGAGTATTTGGGGGATCCTTGAGATCTTTACAGGAAGTCCCTGAAACCAAAACTATTTAAATAATAATTGTATTAGGTCATTAGTCTTGTTGAGTTTAATTCTGTCATAATATACAGAATGTTTTTTTCAAAGGGTATAAATTATGTGATAACAATAGATGCAGTAATGCAAAGACAGCTATCTTCTATTAAGACAGAAATTAACAAAGATTGTAAAAATACAAATGATATCACACTGTTTACCAATTATAATGTGACAGCAAAGTGTGACAGCTCAGCATTACAGGGAAGTGTTCCAGCCATCTGAAGGTCTCTGGTGGCGAGGAAGTCAAGGGGCACTTGAAGAGATGGAGGGATTCTTTCTTACACTGGCAGACTCAGAGGAGTTTATGCTTTGAAGTCTGAGCCCCAAATAGCAATGCAAGCAGCCTTATATAGCAATCTTTGAAGTGGGGATTGGGCTCACCTACTGGCAGAGCATGCTCTTGGAGGCAGATGGGTGGAGTTAACAGAACATTCTTGAAAAAACAGTTACATTGCTCAAGCAGAACATTTTGATACATTGGGCAGAAACAGTGCAGTTACATTGCTTGAACAGTATCCTATGGCAAAAACACAGCGAGGGTGGCAACAAAGGCCTGCCCTATTGTGCATTATTTCTTTTCAGTAAAATAGAGCCATTAAAAAATGTGATCCAAGTTAACTTGCAGGGGTTTGTTATTAATTTTTTTAAATGAATTACTATGTAGAATGTTGGTCTCAGTTTTAATTTCTTGACTGATTTAATAGGGCTTTAAAGTAATTTGTAGGTATATAAAGAAATCCTGGGACCAAAAATGTTGAGAACTGTTGTTTTTGAGTTACAGATGCTTTGAAACATTCTAGAAGTCTTAAAAACCTCTAAGAAAATAGAAATTTTCTTCAGGTTTATTTAAAAAAAGTTTTCCCAGCATAAGCATTACTTATAACAGCAACATATAACTACACAATTTAAATTTAATGAGATGCATGTTACTATTTAACAGTGTCTGCTGAACATTCACAATTCATTTATACATTTACTGTGTGCCTTTGGAAGACTGTTAGAAATCTTTGAGTGACCACCGTTTCTCCATTTCTGTGTTGAGGTGAATGCTTCACTTTCAGGGCTTGAGGACATTAGGCTTGAGACACTAGTAAAACATACAATTGCTGCCGTTACTTTAGTCCCATGTTGACTGTGAAATCATATGATCATAATTTAACTTGCCCATAGGGGAAAAATATATTGATCAGTAAATAGAAGTATTCAGTCCTCTTGATAGCTATATGCTTTATTTAATAATAATTAGGTCTCACTTGGTTGTCTGGTAAATTAGACTTTTGTGAGTGTGGTTAGTTTGGCTTAATTCTCCAGAGAATGAGTCAGGGTGCATAAATGTTCACATTTCTGAACTTACAAAGCTGAGTGTTATGTTTCAGAAATGGATTTCCCATCAAGTAAGGACCCCTACAGGGAAAGTCTCCCTTTATCTTATTATGGGCCTTTCTGAAAATTTTAATAATGAGTTTGAACTCCTTATACTAGGCTTTGGACATGTAAGAAACACCAAAGTCCAACCTGCCTTTATAATCACCTATATCAATTTGCATCAATGGTATACATTCAGTGTTGCAAGATTTGTTCTGTGTATAGACCTTCACCAAACAATTTTCATGTATTTGAAATTTCATGGAAAAACATATTGCCATTCCACCTTGTACAAAAAAATTGAGACTGAGGGATTAATAGCCCACTGATCTCCGTTAAAACACTTTTATGGTGTTTGAGCATTAAGTGCTCTTAAAATCGGATTGAACTTTTGTGCTATAACTTTTTTTTTTTTTTTTTTTTTTTTTTTTGGTACCAGGGATTGAACTTGGGTCCTTGCGCTTGCAAGGCAGGCCACCGAACCGCTGAGCTAAATCTCCAGCCCTGTGCTATAACTTTTACTATTATACTAATTCTTACTAGCCATGATTTTAAACAAGGACATGAACGGTTGAAATTAGTAGCCCAAATGAAAAATTCATTAACCTGTTCAGGTAAATTGGACTATTTCTTCACTATTGTTTACTATGTTAACTAAAAACAATGTATGCACACAGAAAAGGGATCACATTTGATCACTACTGCAAAGGGTATGTATAAAGTTATGTCCTCTGGAATGACAGATCTGTGCTAATGATAATATGACTCACAAGACTCGCCTTTGGCACATATGTGTGGTTCACTGTATTTCTTCGAGAAGGCTGTAGCTCCTCTTGGCTTGGGTTAACAAAATAAAGACACAAGCCTGGAGGCTCATATAATCACTGTTCCTTCACACAGTCTGCTGATACACAAGGTTTGCTTTCTTGCCTAGCAGTCACCTTCATTTTATAATATATTTTTCTCTCTGGAACATTCATTTTCTCCGTTTTGTACTCAGAACCCTATGTATCCTAAACACTCTTGTGGTAAGTCAGCAAATCAGGGTCCCTTAAGGATAACTCCATGCCCCCCATACACACACACTTATTGTGTTGGAAACAATAAAGCACACACTTAAAAAGAAATTTAAAAACTTCAAATATATATTCTGTAACTCTGAAATGATTCATACACTGATTCTAAAATTATCTAATATCTATTGTTAACTCAGAAACGAAATAATTAGCCCAGAGAATTCTGGTCTGAGATAGCTTGAATATAAATGGGCTAGTGGACAATTTTCTATCTATATGAAAATTTTTAAAACAGTAAAAGTAGTTTTGCCTCTCACACTTTCCTTAGGTTTTGCCCATAGGAAACATTAAGGATTTATTGGGCATAAAATTGTGAAAGCAATATGTCTTATCAGTATTACGAATGCTGTAGGTTTGCAGCTTTTTCATGAGTCTGGCTAACACATGGAAAAGGAAAAGAGCCCTTCAGACTATTCTCAGAGGAAAGAAAAAGAAATACACTACTTTAAATGCCTGGAGAGCATTCAAATCAAACAGAGCTAACTATAAAATGGAAGGCTAAGAACACCTCCCTCAACAGTGCCACGGATCACATGAACTGCAAAAACCTCTCTTTTTGTCTCTACTCTGCTGCAGGCAATCCACCCAACAGCAATGTCAGCTACTGAAATAAAAAATGGCTCTAACCCTGGCCTTTGGCATGTCACTTTTATTGCACTAGCACTTTGGTTAGTATTATTGTTCAAGAAACTCCTTCATTTAAAATTTACCTGCACCAAAAATCATATGAGATGTACATAGAAATCAGATCTTCACACATGAACATTAAAATGCCTATGATGGTTTATATAGAAGAAAACACTTGTTTCAATATGATAATATAAAGGGAGAAGCATTTTATGTATAATTAATTAATATACAATTGCTTCTTGTCCTTTTGGCTGAGATAAAGTAAAATAATAAAGAGATTAAAAATAATATATACATAGAGATTTATCCTAGAAAATAGTTCTTAAATACTTTTATTTTTTAATATATTTAGTTTATCATAAATATCAGTTACTCTTTTCAATGAATTCTAAAAAAAATATAAAAATAGGGAATAAAATGAAAATAAATATGCTTTGAATTCATCACTACAAAAATATAAAATATTCAAACCACAGAGATTTTCATTACACAGAAGTATTACTTAAGATTTGTTTAGCATAAATGTGCCCAGCGATAGTATTTGTGAACTTAATGCAGACAAAATTAATTCTAGTTGTTAAAATTTGCTGCAGCCTATTATAATCTAGAATAACCTATTAGAAAATAAAAGGGGAAAATGTTTAGAGAAGCTAAAAAATATTGTATAAAACACATATGTACATGTATTCTTTACTATGACGAATCATTTGTAAGCACTGATTTTGTTCAAGTAACCTTTATTCAGATAATTGTGCCACTAAGAGTTCATGTTTGCTTAATTTTGACAAGCCCAGGTGTATTTCTTGACAATGTCTTACTTACAACTTGTAGTGAATAGATTTAATTTTCTCAGCTGCCATAAACTGAAGGGAGAATACCCTGCTACTACAATAGGCTACCTAATGCTACACTGAACCCAAGAGTGTTGCCAAAGAAGTGAATTAACCCACCTTCTGGTCTTACAGCTGGATAAGATGGAGGAGAAAAAATAACTGGTAGTTCAGCACTGAGTTTGCTGATCTATGAATGGTTAGAGGAAACTAAGTCAGAGTAATTGTTAGACATTTTTCAAGTAACTGCTTTGATTTTTTTGATTCATACAAAACAGTAACCCTGTTCAATCTTTGTTTTCTGTTGGCTCTACTAATATTTTACCTCCTGTCTTTGTTTTTCTTATTATATCTAAATAATAGCACAGTGCTTTCTTTCTTATATCAAAATTATTCATCTACGTTAAATTATCATGTCAATATGGAAAATGTTTGGTATCTATGAAAGCATGTACATTTTTGTGGTCAGTATGGCACATTCTTATCTAATTCATATCTAAATATGAATTAAGAATAAGATGCTTGTGTGTTGACTATCATGAAATATTTAAAGCTTATTTTTCATTATCTTGAATAAAAAATTGTTGATTTGAGGATGAAATCTTTTTTTGCATTGTAATTTTGTTTTTGGTTTCATTTATGACTGTATTAAAGATAAATGTAAAATCAATGAATTTCAAAATTGTGACTAATATTCTTACTTCTGCATCTTTAATTTTTTTTTAAATTCAAAATTTTATTGGTACATTTAAGGTATACAATTTAATGGCATTCATCATTGGAAATTTGCACCTATACTATAGTTTTACTTGTTATTGAAATGCAGTTAAACATAATTTGGTATATCTTTCATTGTATTTCACTTCTTTTAATCCATTCTGTTAGGAGATTCATGCTTGCTGTGCATGAACATTGTTGAAAATTTTTACTATTGGGTAATACTCAGTTTTATTATTATATCATAATTTCTTTATTAATTTTCTCAATAGAAGATGGAGATGTCTTGGTTATTACAAATAATGTTACTGTAAACATTCATGGATTATCTTTTGGTAAATGTATTGCTAACTTTAGCTTGATATCTAGATTTGCTAGTTCATTAGAAAGGCTTTGGTAGATACTATAGCTAGCTTCCAAAAGTGGTCATGTCACTGCATATTCAACAATTTGCATGTCCCCAGGAGTGAGCAACTCCTTAAAATTTTTGCCATTGGCATTTCATTTGCCTTCCTGTAGTATGATCTTATTTCTCAAGCAGTGCTTCAGATTTCATTGCTCAGCATTTTTGTCAGCACTTAACAGTGTCTCTTTCCTCTCTGTCTCTTAAGTTTAGCCTTTCTAGCGTGTATACAGCAGCATCTCACTGTATTTTTGATGTGTGTTTTTTGATAAGTAATGCCATTGTATGTTTTAATATATGTAAGAATCATCTGGATAGCCTCTTATAAAGCATATGTCTTTTCCTTCCTTAAATTCAGGAACCCGTCATATATACAGTCATATATACATATACATATGATTTTCTTTTATTATGATTATCTCAAACTGTAACAGAAACCACTTTCAGGCAGATTATAATCCTAGATTTTATAAATGAAACAGTCAAATTTTAGTAAAAAATTACAAGATAAAATTTGTCAATTCTAAGTTTTGTCAAGGACAACTTAAATTTAACACTAGCCTTAGAGGAGGAAAATCATAAATTAGACTCCATTTAAATAATATATATACTTTTAAGATTTCTACCTGAGAGATTCAGCAACTGAACATTTTTTTATCTTATGGAGATTTTGAAACAAATATAAAATAATGTGCTTCACTTTCAGTTGGGAATAAATTGTTAGAAAATATTAGATAACGCTCAGAGAGATTCAACATGCCAGAGAAGAGGAGTCCTGTCGGATCCACTCAGAGAAAAATCAACTAAAAACACAGGTAATTAGAAGAAGGGGGGGGCATACATCTTGATGCCAAAACCAGTCCAAAACAAGAGACTAGGAGATCAAATAAAAGGTAGGTATGGAACTTCCTAAAATGGTGTATCAGCCCCAGGGCTACCAGTGATGTAGGCAGCACCTAGCAAGATTTGCCATATGGGAAGTCACCCAGAAACTGATGGACTAAAAGAGTGTGGCCAACTCAAGCCACACACATGACAGATTTGGGAAAGAAGGCCTCTTGTATCCTTACCACTCCTCTGCACAAAGGACGCTGCAGCCTGGGAACAGATTTTGCTGTCCTTGGCAACAGAGCAGACCAAAAGTCTGCTCCTTCCTAGAGGGAAGGGCCACGAGGCTGCCCACCACATCACCTTTTCTTTCTCTCCCTTTCTTTCTCTCCCTTTCTTTCTTTCTTTCTTTCTTTCTTTCTTTCTTTCTTTCTTTCTTTCTTTCTCTTTCTTTCTTTCCTTCCTTCCTTCCTTCCTTCCTTCCTTCCTTCCTTCCTTCCTTCCTTCCTTCCTTCCTTCTTTCTTTCTTTCTTTCTTTCTTTCTTTCTTTCTTTCTTTCTTTCTTTCTTTCTTTCTTTCTTTCTTTCTTTCTTTCTTTGATTTTTCTTTCATTTTCTTTTCTTTCTAAGTCATGAACTCCAAAGTTGTAATCACAATGCAGCTGAAAAGAGTGAGTTGCAACCAATGGCTTCAGAGAAAGACCCAAACATGTCAGATTTTAGCAATGGCAATTAACTCCCAGGAGAGGAGATAAAAGATCAAGCAGATCTGACCACAGCCTCACCACCTCTGCCACAGGACAGAAACTCACAAGCACATAGGGGCAGGACAGGGAAGTGCCAGTAGGGGATAAAACAAAAGATGCTGTGCAAAGACCCACTGGCTGAGTGGAGCCAATTGTATGCTGGACTGAGAACAGCCCTAGGCTGCCCTTGCATGAGGATTCCATAGCAATAGTAAGGAGACTTGGGTGGGCCAGGAGAGAGAGAGAGAGAGAGAGAGAGAGAGAGAGAGAGATCCAAAAAGCTGCTGGCTGAAGACCCCAGATCCACAAGATCAAACTACCCAGACTTGGTAGTGACACACACAGCACAGTTCTGGGACACAACCTGCCTTGGATGCTACCATAGAACTGTGGACTCCAGAGGAATATTTGTTTTTATTTATATTTTGCATTTTTATTTTCTTTCTTCATAGGTTTTGTTTCCTCTTTCTGTCTTTTTAAAAAGTTTTACCTTTATGTTTATCTTGTTCTACTCATCTTCCTTCTTGCTTTCCTCAACTATCTCTCTTTACATTATGATACTTTCATGTGAATGAAAATCATCTCTTGTCTTTCTGATTCACTTTGATATTCTTGTGCTTACCCTTCGTGCTTTCCTTCTTGCCCTCTTCTCCAGTTACCTGAACCTTGGGTGATCATCTGTTATCCTCCAGTCTTGCCTCTACTACATGTCACTTAATCTACACTTGTTTTGGCCCCTTATCTCTCTTAAAGCCACCCTAGAATAAAAGCACCCCACTAATGGGAAACTCATTGTGTACAAGGCTTCTGGTTTATATTGGGTTTTGTTGTATGACTGTACATCTTGCTCCTATGGTTAAAGGTATCAAATTAATAATTGTAGTTTATCAGTTTCTAGTCTGTGCTTGATACTACTGATATTGCTAATTGTATTACTTTTTTGCAGAATGAATTGGTAAGTGACATGCACATAGTGACATAGAATGGAAGTAAAATAATAAAAAGGTTATTTTGTTGACAAAAGGCCAATTGCTAAGAGCAGTGCCAGTGATCGACCCTGACTGGGTTGCATCTTCTTCTTTTATAGGTTTTACAGCCATGATCTCATTGAGGTGGTTACATTTCATTTCCTCAGTTCATATTACCCATGTACAAATTACAGTAACAAGACAGTTAACTTTTACCCAGACAAAGCAATTCCTTGTAATTAGGGATTTTACCTTAAGATTAATATAGCTATCTATTCCAATCACATAAAGGGGGTGTTCAAGGTCAGGGGTGAGTCCAGAAGTCCCATTTCATGGTCAATGCCTTTGGTGTCTGTTAATTTAGAACTATACAAAGCAGATTGATATTAGAGACAGGAATTCATTTTATATTTCCCTAACATTTTGTAGGATTTTGTATTATTTACAAAAGTTCTCTCTATCACTTTAGCTCTTCTCACCTGTGTGACAACACTGAGAATGCCTGGGGCCATAACCATTGCCATAGTCCAATATCAAAGGATTAGGTGCTGAGTCAAATAAATAAGAGGTTATGATCCTTAGTAAATTGAGAAGGTACCACCTTGGAACAGACACAAAGACTAAGAATCACATTTGCCCAGAAGACATTTCTGAAAAATAAACATTTCCAATAGAAGCCTTGATGCTAGTGATAAAGTTATCTGCCATAAGAAATTTATAAGCATCAACACATAAAATTAAATAAAATCTAAAATAATAGAAAATGACAAAAAACAGAAACAAAATGCAGTCCTAGACTTCCAGCCCACCTAGGACAAGTCCAGGAGACAATGAGATGGAGAAAATCAGAAGTAACCCATCTAATTTTTATGAGAAGATAGAAGACAGAGTCAGAAAACAAATACAAGATGTTATAGAGAAAATAATCTCTCAAGTAAAAAAAATGATGATCAAAATGAAATGACACTGATGTAAATACAGCTTTAAAAAAGAGATTAAAAAAACAATGGAAAACATAAATTCTCAACATGGGAAAGAAATGGAATTCATTAAACAGATTCAAACAGATATCAAGGAGATTAAAATTTTATTAAAAGTGTATACAAGAGATTAAACAAATATGAAGACAGGAATGCAGTTAACAACCATGAAAAAAAAATATCTTAAAAATGACAAGGAACCATGAAAATCATTCCAACAATTGCAAGATGATACGAAGAACAATATTAGATGGAGTGGGGTCAGTGAGAGAGTTGGAGATAGTGTAAGGAACTACAAAGCCTATTCAAAGCATTATTGGTCGAAAACTTCCCATGGAAAAAGAACTTGATGTGCAAATAAATGAGCCATAGAGAACTCCAATGAGCCATGATCAAAACAAATCTATACCAAGGCATATAATTATCAAAATCCTAGAAATTCAACACAAGAATAGAATACTAAAAGTTTGTTAGAGAAAAGAAACAAATTACCTACAAAGGAAAACCATCAAATCACAGGAGACTTTTAACAGAAACCCTTACATCAAGGAATGCTTGGAGTGAAGTATCCCCCCAAAAATCTTTCAAATTCAATAAAGAAATAAGACACTTCCATGACAATTAATAACTAAAGAAATTTATGACCCTAATTCAGCTCTACAAAATGCCCTGAAATATATTTTAGAAAGAGATAATGAAGACCACCTCTCTAAGACCAACAGTAGAAAGAAACAACCAGGCAGAGTAATCAATTAAACAGAATTGCAAGATAAAGAACCAACAGCAGGAAAATAATATGACAAGGATAAACCAATGTATTTCATGTATAACCATCAGTGTAAATGGGCTCAATTCACCGATCAAAAGAAACAGACTGGTAGAATGGATCAAGATTTGCTACATACAGGGAACCCATTTAACCCCAAAAGAAATACATAGATTAAAAGTCAAAATAGAAAACAATATACCATGTGACAGAAAGCCAGAAAAAAGCAGAAGTAACTATATTTATTGTTGACAAAATGGATTTCAAGCCAATACTGATTAAAAGAAACAAAGAAGGTCACTGCATCCATGTAAAGGGAATAATCCAAGAAGAAGAGATAACAATTATAAGTATATATGCATCAGATATCAGTATAACCAAGTATGTAAAACAAATATTAGCAGACCTGAAAAATTGAATAAGCAGTAACACTATTGTAATGAGAGACCTTAATACTTCATTGTCATAAATAGATCAACTAGACAAAAAAATCAACAAAGAAATATCAGAATTGAACCAAACCTATGAAAAAATTAACTTAGTGGATGGCTATAGAGTGTTCCACCCCACATCAGAATATACATTCTTCTCAGATGCAGATGGGAAGTTCTCCAAAATAGAGCACATACCAACCCATAAAACATGCTTAAGTACCTGCAAAGGAATTGAAATAATCCCATTTATATTTTCTGACCACAGTACAATGAAATTGAAAAACAACAGCAAAAGAAACCACAAAACTGTCTAAACACTTGAAAATTAAATAACCAAATAACCAATGGCACAAATGAAATTAAAGAAAAAATTAAACAGTACATAAGCAGTATATACAATTAAATTATAATTATGACAGAACTCACTAGAAGCTACTGGATACAATGAAGGCAGTCCTAAAAGGAAAATTTATAGTGGCAAATTCTCCCATGAGGAAAATAAAATGAGCTCAAATAAAAAACCTGATGTGCAACCTCAAACATCTAGACAAAGAAGAACAAGTTAAGCTGAAAGAATGTGGAAGACAAGAAATGATAAAGATCAGAGCAGAAATTAATTCAATTAAAACTAAAAAAATAAAGAATCAATGATTCATAGTTGATTATTTGAAAGATTAAATAAAATTGATAAAACCTTAGCCAACATTATCAAAAAGGAAAGAAAAGACTCAAACCCATGCAATTAGGAAGGAGAAGAGTAAATCACAATGGATTCTGTTCAAATCCAAAAGATCATCAATTTCTACTTTGAGAAAACTGTACTCTAATAAGATTGAAAACACAGAAGAAATGGACAAATTCCTAGATACATATAAATTATAAAAGCTGACTCATGAAGACATAAAAATTCTAAATAATCCAATATCAGTCAATAGATGGTTTCACTGCTAAATTCTATAAGAAATTTGAAGTAGCTCTTTAAATTCATCAGTGAAATTGAAAGGGAACAAATCCTTCCCAAATCATTCCTGGAAGCAAGTATTACCCTGATACCAAAATCAGCGAAAACCCAACCAAAAAAGAGAACTACGGGGCAATATCTCTAATGAACATAGAAGCAAAAATCATCAGTATGATATGGGCAAACAGAATGCAGCAAACCATCAAGAAGATCATATCCCATGCCAATTAGGATTCACCCCAGAGATGGTGCAACATAAACAATCAATGTGTAATATATCATATCAACAGAGCCAAAGGCAAAAGTCACATGATCATCTCAATAGATGAAGAAAAAAGCATTTGGCAAGGTCAAACACTTATTCATAAGGAAAACTCTACAGAAAATCAGAATAGATAGTCTTTACCACAATCTGATAAAGGCCATCGACCACCAGCCAATATCATACTTAATGGTCAAAAACTGAAAATGAAAGCTTTCCCTCTAAAATCAGGAACAAGACAATGATGTCCACTATCACCACACCTATTCAGTTTAGATCTGGAAACATTAGCCAGAGCAATTGGACAAGAAAAAGAAATAAAAGGAATAAAGATATGAAAAGAGGAAATGAAATTGTCATTATTCATGGAAGACATGATACTGTTCATTGAACACCCCGAATATTCTGCAGTAAGAATGATAGATTTAATACACAAATTCAGTAGCATAGCTGGATACAAAGTCAATACTAAGAACTCAATAGCATCATTGCACTCAAATAACAAACACACAGGGATCAAAATTAATGAAACAATGAAATTCATGAAACAATACCCTTCGCAATAGCATAAAAATGAAATACTTAGAAATAAATCTCACAAAGGGAGTAGAAGTTCTTTATGTTGAAAATTACAGTACTCGGAAAAAGGAGATTAAAGAAGGTGGGATGGGTAGGGGAAAGGTAATAAGGGAAAAGAAAAAAATGTGAGATAATGAAAAGATGGAAATAAAGTGTTTGTAGATGGGGAGGGGAGGAGGGGGTGAAGGGAGGGCAGGGACAAGGGGAAAAAATGAGAATCAAGACTTGTCATGTAGAGGTACAAGATCCCAACAATGAATGTAACTGTACTGTATCCCTAAAATGTACCAATAAATTCAACTAAAGCTGAAAAAAATACTGTTTTCATCAATAGATTAAAAAAAACAAACAAACAATGAACAAATGCTGGTGGGGCTTAGGGAGACAGGAACACTTCTCCATTCTTGGTGGCAGTGTAGACTGGTACAATTGCTGTGGAAATCAGTGAGGAAATTCCCAAAAGACTAGGATTAGAGGTTCCATTTGACCCAGCTATTCCCCCTCTGGGTATCTTCCCAAAAGAATTAAAAGCATCGTACCACAATATATGAACACCCATATTTATAATGGCACAATTTCTAATAGGTAAATCTTGGAAACCCCCCAAATACCCATCAACTAATGGGTGGATAAAAAAGACTTGGGTTTTTAATATAATGCAGTACTATTCAGCTATAAAGGAGAAATGAGATTTGTAGGTAAATGATGCACTTTGAGAAAATACTCGAGTGAAACTAAAATGAACACATGTGTACATATCACATTGTCTTTCTGGTGTGAGAAACAAAGTGAAAATAAAGACCAAAAAGAATTTAAAAATTGTTAAATAGGAATAAATTGTCCAAAAGTATATAGAATGTGAGATATTTTGTGAATACTTAAAATATTTTAAGCAAAAAGAAGATATAATATTATTAGGAAATGATCTGAGAAGTGAATGAAAATATATTCTTTTTAGATTATGATAAACAGTACATTCACCATTGCTATTCTCTGATCATTTTTGCTATGAAAAGCATTTTTTCATAGATCAGCTTTTATATTTTCTTTATTTATATCTGCTTTTATTATATTGAAAGAGAAAAAAATTTAAAGGCAATATACTCATGAGAAAAATATATATTCCTTTGTTTCTCTGAGCCTGAACAGTTCTGTTTAGACTAAATTGAGATAGAGGGCTTTGTAAACCATTATATCCTTTATCTATTTCGAAAGAAGGCTGTATTAAGATTCACATTTTGAAAGTACATGGAGTTCCAAGTATTTGTAATTACTTACGTTCTTGAAAAACCTTCTCAACATTTAACTCTATATTTAAATTATCCCTGTTTTATTTCTGGATTATAGCTGGCAATCATTACTGAGCACTTATAAGGGTATCACTTATTTCTTCAAACTAAAATTTCTTATAAAATAATTAAATCTATAAACCCATTATGTTTCCAAAAGGCTAGAGATGTAATGATTTTCTTTTACCTTTTACTATAGAAACACATCCTTTAAAAACCAGCCATTAAAAAAAATAATAAAATTAAAAAATAAAAACCAGCCATTAGTTGTTTGCATTGTATTTTCTAAAAATGAAGTAAAAAAAGTGTAAAACTATATTTCATGTGGTATAAAAATACGGTGATATTTTTCTGGAATATGTCGTAGCACTCATCTCAGATCAATTCTCACACACAAATGTACGTTTTAAATCCGGTGTTATTTGAGAAAAGCATTTTTTCCATAAAACTGTGATGGCACATCTAAATTCTGGGGGATTTTATACCTCAGTAAACATCAATACAATGTAAATGATGATTTACTGGTTTTCTTTTATCTGTGATCTTTTATTCATTGCCTCATGTAGAGCAAATGTGAAACGTACTCTTTGTTCCTCAAATACAAAGACAGGGTTCAGAATCTTCATACCAGCTCTTTCTTATTTCTTAGAAAATGAAAATGCAAGTGGGCAACATTTTTGTGTTTTATTTTGAAGAAAATGCTTTCTAGTATTTCAAAATATTGAAATAAAAATGATTTGTTCTGAAGAAAATGAATTTTGCTTGATTTAAAGTATTATATTTACATGGTTTTTCTTACTCAGAAAGGATTTTAATTAAATAAAATCAATGATATTTTAGTATATTAAAATATGTAGGTTCAATATCCATAAAGGCTGTTTTTAATTCTCTTCACTTGATCTGTGAAGGTATTAGAAGTAAAGGTAGAAAACTCATATATAAATATTAGAAAACAAACATCAGCGGTGTTTGCTTCAATATATTATTCTTAAAGACTAGCAGTTTATTGCTGTTTTAATAATTAATTTTCAAATATGGTAAGCTACAGACTTCACATAATATTAAAGTTGAAGAAACCCTTAATTATCAACAAAACAAGGGATTTCTAGTCTTTTGAATTAAAATTTTATTTTTATTGGCACATGTGTGCTGTACATTATGATTGCACTCCTCCTGGGAAGTAAGTACATGTACATCAAGAAGTCATCCCTTCGCTTTTAATAGTCTGTCCCACAAGGTTTTCCATTCCACTCTTGGAAAGCCAATGTATTGTTCTCCTTATTATCATTATCATTATTTATTTTTGTATTGGGATATAACTGTTGGCTAGCCATTTCTGTACACTGATCTCACACAAGCTCTCCTACTGAATAAACAGAGAAGAAATACAATTATGTGATGGAGAACAAAAAATGCATAAATACCCTGAATCTTCAGAGTCTGTTCTTCCAAGCCCATTAATTTTATTCCTCCTTTTTCTAGTTATTTTTCTCATTAAACACCCTTCCTCTGTGTCTCTCTCTCCCACCTTTCATTCTGTTCTTTCATTTCCACTTCCCACTTATTTTGTTTTCAGTGAGCACGTAGCTAAGATCAACATATACAAGACACCATTATTGCCTCATGGTTATAAAGAAGTACAGAGAGAAATTGCCTTAGAAAAACTTCAATAAACTGCATAGTGTCAATTAAACAAATAATTACAAATCTATAAAATAATGTCTATGTTTTAAATAAAGACAAGAATTACTAATCTATTAAATTCTAACAGCAATACTCTAGAGATGGGTAATATTGTCTTTATTTTTCTAATTGTACGGAAAACATGCCCACTATAGAAAAATGTCTTGTAACTCTAATAACAGTTTTTGTTACTATGGAAAATGTGTGTTACTGTTTGTGTCAAGGAATTTAGGAAGCAGTTTGCATTTATTATTTAAGATAAAATTCATAAGAAAATATTATTATATCTCCTATTACTGTCATGTTCAGGTGTAAAAATGAAACAAAGACATTAAATGATTTTTCCTATTTTTATGCACTTAAAGATTCCTAATTCTAGCTTTAAGACAAGGACATTTGAATCCTCAGTGTGCGCTTCTATAGTGCTCTGGACAACACCAAAACCATTCAAATTGAACTGGGACGCGTGTTCTGTCTGTGAACCTTCACGTTCATTTCCCCTTTCCTTTGGCCATGGCACCCTGATTTTTTATTTAATTATTGACCCCAAGAGGTGAGTCTGGTTCCATTACTTATGCTTCTGCTGGCCTTAAAATCAATCAGTAACTCCTTCTCCCTGTAGATTGAGTGCTTTGCAGGTGAGAATCACACACAAATCCAGCAAAGAAGATGCTGAATGATCTCTGAATAAGAATGAAACCTTCAATCTCTTCTAGAAGATGCCAAAAGAAAAAGAAAGAATCCGAAATTTCTCATGAATGTGGACAATGAAGAAAGCAATCCTTTGAAGCTTGTAGAAATTACCCTGAAATACAGGTGAGTATTTAGCTTACATATTTTAAGAGGCCAAAACAGAACAATTCTGCTTTGAACAGTTACTCATTTAAACATTACACATTATACAAATACACATTTAAAATTTTCTCTCTTAAGTCAGTCCATTTTTCACTGATTTTCTGCTACTTAAATCAAATTATTTCAAATTGATAAAGTCCCTTAAACAAAGAAATGTAGTGTATTTTTAGAACCAGGTAGAAGTAAATATAAAATTGGGCTTCTAATTGTCTCCTCCAAAACTTTTTTTTTTTTTTTTAGATAAGATCTCATTGTGTAGTCGAGGCTCACCTGCATGTCACTCATTATGTACTCCAGGCAGTCCTGGATAAGTGCAGTTCTCCTGCTTCAGCCTCCTGTGTGTGAAAGCTAAGGTTATAGGCGTGCACTGCCAAACCTGGCTTCAAAACTTCTAATACATTGGCCAGCAATTATCACTGAAAAGGCTCACACAATAAGCTATAAGTAGAGGGTGGGTTAGGTTATATTCATTTATATATTTATTCCACAGTCTTTGCTAAGCATCTATGGTGTGTCTGCCCTGGGGTTGAAATGCTGTGTTCCCAGAGAGTCCAGTACACCCACACATGAACACACTCACATGCACACACACACACACACACACACCATGCAATCTTTAATGACAATAAAATAGTGATCAAATAGCAATTGGCAGGATACAAAGTAAGAATCATGGTACAAAATTTTTCTAGTAGCATACTCTATTTAAAATTTGAAAAATGAACAGAATGTTCCAATGTTGAACAAATGACTTTCAACTATGTAGACACAAAATGATCGATAATCAGAAATATGTCATAATAGTTCTGTGTTGTTCCTGTAGAAATATTTGTTTCACGGAAGACAAAACATACATTTTCTTGTTTTGACATGATTGTCAAGGGTGTGACATATTTGAAATAATGCAAGGCTGAGTTACCCTGACTAAATAATACAGATTTCTATTACAAGAACTTGAAAGATTATGTATGTATATATAACAGTCGTGACTTTTGATAATAAATATATTTTTAATTGGATATTTTTTAATAGAAAGATTTAAAAAGCAGCCAAATTAAGAAAACTAAGGGCCGGGGATTTAGCTCAGCAGTTCGGTGGCCTTCCTTGCAAGCACAATGACCGAAGTTCAATCCCTGGTACAAAAAAAAAA
>NW_022900936.1:30364677-30391236 GCF_012274545.1 Fukomys damarensis
AAGAAAACTAAGATGACCACACAAAGAGCACAGGTATAAGTGTTAGAAATATAAAACATTACATATATTTTGGATAGATTACATTGAAGTTAAACAGACCATTTTGAGGCAGGCACATCTGAGTAGGTTTTCCTTTCTGTATTTGAGGATAACTATTATTGCATAGACAATATTGCTATCATTTCTGTATTTTTTCAAGTAGATTTCAAAATAAAATATGAAAAATATTCTTATCCTTTTTAATTCAAATGTATATATTTTATATATTTAAAGAAAATCCGATTTATAAAAAAGTGTTTCTTTCATCTATTCAAAATGCTTAAAATGTTGTATTTTTACAAAAGAATGTTCCAATTTTAGTTTATGGAAAAAAGGGATTGCTTTTCATTTGATTTTACTCCAATGGCACATTGTAAAGTTATTCATTTGACAAAGGTTTGACTAAATTTGTCATTAATTTTATTAAAATTATCATGAAAATTTTCCCTGAAATTTTTTAAAAGTTTAAATATAGCTCTTAACTAAAATTTGGAAGTAGCTTCCTTAAATGATTGTGAATAGTAGTAGGAAACACTTTTTGTCTAAGAAATAGATTGAAGGAACATCTAAAGTAGAGTTAACCTAAGACCACAGAAGAACACAGAAGGAAAATATAGTGAATTTAAAAGTAATTTAAACTACATTCATTAACTTATGTAGCCAACAAGTATTTATTATGTACATGCCATATGCTAGGCAAGAAGAAAACAGCAGTGAACAAGAAAAAAATAGGTTATTTTCCGGCCAGAATGTGATGAGTGGAAGAGGGAATAGCAGTGTAATATCAGGGAGCTGTTTAGAAATAGAGTGCGACAGAAGTGTTATTTCAAATATAATAGCATAGCGGTCACAGAGACCTGAAAGAAATGAGGGTGAGATTTAGAGAAGAGCCACATTTAGAGAAGAACCTGAAGAAAGCATTTCAAGGGGCAGAGGGAAGCAAATGCAAAAAGTTTTGAGACAGAAAGGATTAACATTCTGGTATAATGGTGTCCCTGCATCTCTCCAAACATCAAGTTACTGAGCTGAAAAAGTGGAAGTAGAAGAGGGCACTGCAAGGAAATAAAGTTGGAGGCACCAGAGGCACGTTATACTGCATGTATGTCAATACAATGTAGTTTTGTGATTTCCTCCAAAATCTGTAGTGTAATTATTTAAATTGAGCAAATACTTTAATTTGCAAAGAAAGTTGAATGTGCAATTGATTAGCAGGTACTTAGCTTTATTAGTAATGAAGAAATGCAGAGAGGTAAAAAAACGACAATGAACGTCATCTTTTCACCTTTTAATGTACTCATGTGATTGCATATAATGACTAAGGCCTTCTTCAATTTAATTCTTCTAAGAAAAAAAGCCTGCCAGCAGAAATTTTATCTGTTTAAATTTGTCCATGATACCTACTTTAAAGCCATATGGTAGATATTTATTTCTTTATAACTCAGATTGGTCCACTTTAGAATCATAACATACATTTTATGAAGGAATCAATTTTTCCCTTTTTTCAATATTATCATCTGAATGACCAGACTGATGATTAATAAATGTTGGATAACTGAGTTAATACCAAAGATTGGTGATTTATAAAATAAAGAAATTTATTTCTCCCATTCTGGAGGCTGAGAAAGCCAGGAATGAAAGGCCATGTTTGATGAGGTCTTTCTTCCTGAGTCATAAGGTGGCAAAGAAATAGATTGGGAGCATTCATGGGACAGAGAGAGGGCGACAGAGAGGCCTGAAATTAGGAGAAGCTACTACCCTCAGGACAATGAACTCACTTTCCCGATAACTAATCCACTTCCACAATAACTGCATTAATTTGTTCACAAGGGCAGAGCCCTGTGACCTAATCACTCTCTAAAGGTCCCAGCTCTCAATGCTGTCACATTGTCAATTAAATTTCAACAAGAGTTTTTCAAGGGTTGTTTGAATCACAGAAACGCTATTAGAATGCAGTTTTGACAGGAGGAACTGAAGGTGATCATAGATGAAATGGAAACTCTACTGTAGCAGTGTAATTGTCTTTGTGCTACAAGACTTCAAGTCCTGAAGGACTGATTGGGTGTATACTTATTTATGTGAAAAGCACACTAATACCACATTTTATACACAAAAACAACAGCTGTAGATAGTATACAGAAGAATCATAGTTACTATGAAGACTACAAAAATCACATATATTTTCAAAACTCATAGGAAAATAATTCAGATTGAATGGTAGAAGAAACTGAGAAAATAACATGACGAAGAAGCATTTTGAATTGCAGATACTGGGAAATAAATAGATTGAATGTATAGATACTGAAAAATGACAAGAACATGGATAGAAAGGGCCAATGAAATGTGAATGGTAAATGCAGTCTTACCTGTTATAAGGAATATGAAATGCTATTTCACTTTCAAAAATTAACATATTTATCAATATAAAATAAAACTGAATATGGTCCCATTAAGCAAGTTAATTTTAAAGAGAAAATTATATAATTTATTGCTTTTTAGTATTATTTCTTACTATTTTCAACACCTATTTAAATTATTGTTCAAATTTTTGCATATTTATTGTACCTGGTTACCTAGCACATCTTCCAAATTATTTTATTGTCTAAGTTTGAGAAAGTTAAAATTAACTATATCTTATTTAAAATTGTCTCAATTTTAAATGATTGTTAATTTTAGCTCAAATAAAATCAGATTAACATTAACTTTCAGAATAAAATTTTTCCCTGTGTTATATAAAGCACATAAGATTCACATCATTGGGGATTGTTATGTTGGATTTACATAGTAATTGGTCTGACACACATGCTATACTGTACAGAGTTTTATACACAGATGGTAATGAATACACTTGTCATGTTTTCTGAGATCAGTATACACATATGATGGTGAAATGGATTTTTTTCTTCTTTGAGGTTTATAGTAACAATTTGGCTAATGAGCTAACTTAGATAAGCCTTTGAATAAGAATATGATCACATTAGTATAATTATTAGAAAGCAGAATCAAAAGGATCTCCTCAGTTTTC
This sequence comes from Fukomys damarensis, assembly GCF_012274545.1. Lineage (NCBI taxonomy): Eukaryota > Metazoa > Chordata > Mammalia > Rodentia > Bathyergidae > Fukomys > Fukomys damarensis. The sequence goes on from NW_022900936.1 coordinate 30,367,739, forward strand.
ATCTCACATTTTAATTCACAACTAGAAGAAAAGATGTTTCTATCTACTCCTTTAGTTTTTGCCTAAGTAAGACTATTGTAGAAGTGTAAGTTCACATAAAAAACTGCAAAAGAAATATTTCTGAATAGCATTTAACAAATAAATGTATATGAATAACAAATCATTGTACTTGGAAAACTACTTACATCATAATGCACTGTTAATTACTTAAATGTGAGCCTTAAAAATGGGAAAGTAATATAACCTACTCTCTAATGCTTTCCTCCTCTTTAACAGAGAAAATATAATTTAATGTTTCCTTGATAGCTTGGAGATCATTGTAATGAATCTCTGTTATACACCTTCTATACTGTTAGAACTACAATGGTAAAATCAGATATTGATGCATATCTTATTTTCAAGATTCAAACTAGTCTAAAGTAAAGTCTAATGTGAAAGATGGCGATCAAAGAGTAATGATTTTGTCTTCTACCATATTTTAGTGTCTTACTTTGTTTTGTTGTCATTATTTGCTGGATCTCTGTTGTTCTCAGATAGAAGAAGCTCAGCAGCAGAGCTTGAATATTCTGATTAGTATAGGACCTTCGTGAGTGTGGCAGAAGGTGGTAAATAAAACACAATGAGAAGCAAGCCATATGTACAAGAAAATCCTGAGGACAATGTAGGACCTTCTTTACGATTCTTCATAGATTTGTTTTAGCACCTTACCTGATACTTAGCAATCACCTCTAAAACAGTAGAAACTTCTCAAAACACTGACATCTAACATGATGCCAGATGTTTTATTTAACAGATTTGAAGCTAAAAATAAATTTTGTTGTCACTATTGCCCTTTTGAGGATTTAAAGAGAAAATGAATGAATACAAAAAAAAGAAAAGAAAAACAGACTGGAATGTTTATTTTACATTAAATGTAAAAAGGCACATTTATTATAATCTCAGTCAGAAATTGAATTATTTTATATAGATAATCAGCGTTCATATATTATCATTAATTCCTAACAATTCTGATTTTTCATAAGCTTAGGAAAGAAGTTCTATATTATAAAATGATATGATTAAGTATTTAACAATATTTTATGTAAATTTAAAAAAATGACTTCCTTTACATCTAAATTATCAGGGTTGGAAACATTTACAAATAGGAGAAAGAATATTGCATTTTTTGAATTATTCATGGTAAGAAAATAGTCTTTAAACTAAGCAAGTATCTTACTTTGCAGGGTAGCTATTGTTTTCCCTGTATATAGTGGAGGTAGCAGATTTAGTTCTTTTTATAATATTATGCTGTGCAATATTTATATCTACATTATTTTTATTTCATCTATAATTTTTCTTATGCAGCAAATAAATTCATGTGGACCTTTATTCACATGTTGCCTCAAAAGCAGGCAAGACAGAAGCTATAGATATAAGTAAAGCAGCAAGGAAGAGTCATATGCTCTCTCGTATCTACAAGCAGAAGGTGCCCCTGGAGAATATTCCTCTTTCCTTTTTCTGTGACCAAAGCATCCCAGCTTCCCAGCGGTATCTTACTCTACCCCTACCCTGAGGGCTACCAGTGGGTCGTAAGCATAATGTTTGGGCAACAAGAGAGAAAGACTGTATCTATGAACTATTGTTTTTTTCTTTTTAAAGCCTTCTATCAGAAGCATATAACCCATTTCATGATTATTTTTTCTTCTTTCCTTCATTTTCTTCCTTCCATTCTTCTATGTCTCTGCCTCTCTCTTTCTCTCTTTCTGCCCTCTGTATTCTCCCCTTTCAGTTTCTTTTGCTAAATTCCTTTGCAGAATTCTATTTATGAATATTCTTAAATTTTAGAAGACAGTTCTTCTAAAAAAAATAGCTGTTTTTCATGTGTAGGCATTTACTGATGTCCCTTTCTCCTGGAATTCTCTGTTCAGCATATTCTTTTGGGATTCAAAACACAAGAAAACCTTTCTATAATCCCACATTAAGCACTTGTTAATTTGCAGTTCTTGCATATCCAGTGCTTCTCCTTCGTCAGTTCCTTCATCAAGCCACACCCAGTGGTCTGTTCTTCTGGTCTAATTATTATGAAGGCAGGACCTTGTTTGCCTCCTACATAGAGGGGTCCTGTTTTCCTCATGTATTCATTCTTTATGTGTCTGTTCCATGTTTAGACATTACTAGTATGACCTACCATATTTGTCCTTTCTTTTCTAATATACTATATAGATCAAGTGAATCCTGATTATATTCCTCAAATATAAAATTCATTGTATCTGAATTTAATAAAGGGCAACTTTTTGTTGAAAAGTTTTGTGAGTTAATTTTCCAATTCCCTTGAGGGTTTCAGGGTCTTGCAGTAGGAATACCTGGCTCTGCCATTTCAGCAAATGCCTGGTGTTTTGCTCAGTCACTGGCACAGCTGGATTTCTAGTGAAAATTTCTCTAATAGGACATAGGTAACTTGATGGTTAACCTTGCCAACTAGATTGGCTTGAGAGTTGCTGAAGACACTAGGAAAGTGAACTTCTGAATGTGTCTGGGTGGATTATGGCGCATGACTTCGGGGGGTGTATAAGTGGTGACTGGTCCCTTCCTCTCTGGCTATTTTGTGCTCTGCTTCTTGACAGATATAATGATAGCAGCCATCCTCTGCTCTTCCCATCTGCCATGATATATCTCCCTTGGAACAGCCAACTATGGACTGAAAGCTCTGAAATTGTGAGTTAAATGAAAGCCTTCCTCATTTTAATAGTGTATGTCAGGTGTTTGACCCATTGAGAGAAAGCTAATATAGATATTAAGTATAAATATAAAACAGAGGAGGCAAATTTTTATAAAGATTAATTCATTCAAATGTGGGTAATCAAGTTTTTCTTATCCATACATTTTTATATCAATGTTTTCCTTGCATGAAAAAATGTAGGAAAAATATCTAGCATCTTTCTGAAGATTTTTCTTGGAAGAATAAAATAAAATAGCACTCATAAATACATTACTCATCAACATGAGGCTTTGCAGATTTCATTGCACTGATCTTTTAAGGTTCCTGCACTAACAAAGGTTTCTGTAGAGGAGTTAAATGTTATTCTCAAAGATGAATTTTTGTGAATCCAATCACAGTTGATTTCTTTGAAGCATGTGTTCATAAATTGATCTTTAAATGAAAAATACATGGGAATGATTAGGAAATAATGCCTTTCAAGTAGTTTTCTACTATTTCATGCTGCAATATGAGTTTTTTTCCAGAAGGGAAGAGCAGTACATGTTTTAGTTTGAATGAGTAATTTGTATCCTTGAGGCTTATGTGAGGCAAACTTGCAATCCAGTACTGCTCACTGACTGAGCTCTCAGAGGTCTACTAGCAGCCTTCCCAGCATTTGCATTCCACACGTTGATGCCTTGCAGCCATTCAGGAGCTCAGTGAGTGAGAGACATGATTATGTGTTACAGGAAATATGAAGTAAAGAATAGAAAGATAAAGCATAGACCAAAGTATATAGGGCCATAAATCCATTTAAAATATTAGGTAGCAAATCAAATTCCAGTAACAGTCATGTTGCATCATTAAACTTTTGCAATTGAAATATCACCACCCTTTCTATATGAAGATTTCTTTAATTATCATCCCAGACAAGGAACACTTATATTTCATATATACCCCAAAATAATATATTAACAAGACAATATGATAGGAAATAGGATGACGTTTTTTAACAATTCTGAATAACTTGTCTGCAAATTCACTAATGATTTATTGTAATTGGCTTAAAGCTTACTTTTATAACTATGAAATTACTCCTATCATGAGTAGTTTAAGTCGATGAGGAAAAATATCAGAGAAAATTATCAATATTTAATATAGGATATGATTTTTAAGGCTTCCTAAAACCAAAAGATAGTTAAATCAATGTGTTTGATATACATAACCAAAAAACACAGATGAAAAATCAACAAACTGCTTTTGTAAATTATGTGTTAGGCAAAACAATGCATAGAACATTTATTGAATTAAAATATTTTGATATTTCTAAAGATAAATATTTGTTAATCATAAAACTATTTAAAATAAATTTCTTACCAATATCATTTAAATGTTACAGTCAGTTTTTTTCAAATCATAATCATGATTTTTATTTACAACTTTGAATAGCATGTTCATTAATAAGTCATCCTGGGGCATGCGCTTTCCTCTGGGCTGAGGCATTTACTTGCGTGTCCCCCTAGCTTATTCAGTGTTCACAGTCTCTTGCTATTTTTGTGCCTCCATTATCCCTAATCAGAGAGATTATTATAGCATTGCTTCTTCAATTTTCAGCATCTGAGTTTTCTGCCACCACCATTTCTTTTTAAAGCAGAAGGCAAAGTGAAGAGCAGAAAAGTCCTTGAGATAGATTTATACCTCATGAGAATCATTTCATCTTATCAAAAAGAGGCTCCTTTCCCAATCTCTGCCCCTCTCTAAAAATCTTTATTCTGCTGATAGCCACTGGGGTGGATTACAGGCAGCTGGTTATTGAAATGCAATAGCTTTTCTCCAATTTCTTCAGACTCCTAAGGCACCTTGCCATTTTCTCAAACCCAGATTTTTTTTTTAAAGTTAACACTGCATGTTGTTCAGCTAATTCCATAGTCTTTAGTCAGCCCCCTCAAAGGGCTAATGGTCTAGGAAAAGCGTAATACAAGTTTTAGTATAAAATGTTCAAACACTTTTGGATAAATATGGAAGTATAAAAGGATGTTAGGTATAAAATTAGGAATAAAAGTTAACAAAGCTACCATAAGGAAACTGTCCTCAAATATGAAATCATTTTCTTCATTGCTAACATCATTAGGGCATTTTTCCTATTAGTTTTTCAAATAAGATTTTGCTCTGATTAAAGAAACTTTAGTCAGCATGAATTTTTTTTTGTCATTCATGGGGCATCGAAAACAAAGCAACCTAGGAATGAAGCAGAGATGTTTCATTGTAGTGTCTTTGTTCAGACCTTGATTTTAGGCTTCGCTGCGATATTCTTACTAAGAGTCAATGCAAATTCTGGTTTCAAATTAAGTTGATCATTGTTTTTTGCTTTTGTTATTTACAGAGGTAGTCTTCATTTTATAAAATAAGATTGGGCAAAAGAAAATGAAAATTGAAAACCAATTAATGATTTCTCCTGGATGATGAAACACCAGCATATAGTTTAACTAGAAGACCCTTAGACTATAAACTTGAGGGCTGGGGATTTATCTCAGTGGTTACACTGTCTGCCTTGCAAGAATAACGATCTGAGTTTGATTCCTGGTACTAAAATTATATATATATATTTGAAATTTTATTGAAAATGAATAATCATCTAAACTCTTCTACATTCTGTTAATCCTAAAAATTAGAATTTTGGCCTTACAAAACTATTTTGGGTTGCAAATTTGACTTACAGTTAAATTTTCCTTGAATATTTATTCTTTTGTTCATTCATAAAACAAATACTTGAGATCAATACTATCAACTATACAAGAGATTGATACCTACTATCAAGTAGCCTGCAGCCTAAAGAAACTCACAGGTGTATATGTTAAAGATTGTACAGGACTGAAATGTGACTGATAATTTTTTTTTTTTTTTTTTTGGTACTGGGGATCAAACTCAGGTCCTTGCATCTGTAAGGCAGGCTACAAAACCGCTGAGCCAAAGCCCTGCCCTGTGACTGGCAATTTAATGCGCGCTCTAGAGCATACTACTCACTAATTGAAATTTTTCTTTTGGAATTTCTCATAAAGTTAGTAGCTCAGACAACCGAGAATGAAATTATTTTTATTAATGTGTAAGTGATGGTCCTAGGATCATAAATGTTCCTGTTTCCATTGTTCTATTGGAACAAACTTTGAGATTATTTTAGGAGTATTTTAAAAAGGACTGTTTATAAAAGGAAGGGAAGGGAATAAGAAAAATGAAAGAGACAAATCCATTTCCGTGGAGCTATTCCATTCTAGATAAAAATGGTTATATGAGGAAACAGCTAAAATAGACTGTTATGGCCTCATACCTAGACATCCTCTCAGAGACTCAGGCACTCATCAGTGGGGATTTTCAGAGGTAAATGGATCTAGGCTGTGTAAATATGGATTAAGGATGTGTAAATATGGATTAAGGACAATAACTGAATAAGTCCACTGATTGGTTTAGTGCTTTTCTGAGTGTGGATGATGGGATGCTTCACCCTAGATATGGATGGCATGATCAATAGGCTTGTAGTCTAGATGGAATATAAAGGGACCCAAAGAAGGCAGGTTTGCAGCTTCCTGCATGTCCTGCCATGGACTTTTTCTCCTCTCTGATGCCCCTCTGCCATGCCACCTTGTCTTGGAGCCAGATGACTATGGTCTGAAAAGCTAAAATGAACCTTCCCTCCTTGAACTTTGGTTGTTGAGTATTTTGATTTCTTAAGAAGTAACCGAGACAGTCCTCTCTTATCTAGTTTTTACTTCCCACAATTTCAATTGTCCCTAGACTCTTGTACCTCAAAGTATTTAATAGAAAGTTCCAAAAATAAACAATTCATAAGTTGCAAATTGAATACCAGTAGGAGTAGCCTGATGAACTCTCGTCTTTCTACTCTACAGGAGAATATACACCCAATGTATGCTTCCTGTACTGTAGTGTCTCAATTGCCCTGTTGATAGTAAATAAATTGAAATGATGTATCACTGCTTGTTTTCAAGTAACTCTCATTTTTCTTAATAATGTTATCAATGTGGAAGAAGAGTGATGCTGGCAATTTGTATATCCCAAAGAGAAGCTGAAAAATGTCCCTTTCAGTGAAAAAATAAATGCACAATATAATCGTTGAAAGAGAAACCATATTCAAGGAATTTTTATTTCAATGAGTTGTTATAATTAAACTTTATTATTAGATATTGCAAATATCTTACTATGCCTTGTTTACAAATTAAACTTTATTTCCATATAAATGCACAGAAAAATGTACAAGGTTCAGTACTACCTTCAGTTTTAGGTGAAGGTCTTAGACACATCCCTTGTGAATCATGAGGGACTGTTAATTACTTTTTTGTTACTGTGAAAATTTTGACTTAAAATACCTCTAGTGTGGAAAAAATTATTTTGACTGATGGCTTTAGAGTTTTCAATCTGTGGTCAGCAGACACCACTGATTTTAGGCCTGTGGTGAGACAGGATGACATGGCAGAGGGAAGCCACTCATGGCCTTGGGAAGGAGAGAACATGTGAATACCCCAGAAGAACTAGATATGGTCCCCAAATCCTTAATGCTTGACTAAACTACAGGTGGTAGAAACAAAAACATCTTGTTTCCATTCTCTCCTAGTAATGCCATCCCATCTTCATCTCATTGATTGAAAAATGCAGAGATGAATTAGAGCTCTCATGTCCAATCACTACCAAAACTTCTATCTCTAAACACATAATAATTTTGTACAACATTCCAGTTAAATCTTATTTACACTTTTAGTTTTTCACACTAGAGAAACTATTTACACGTGTCCTATTTATTTCATTTAAAAGCATGGCCTCAATGTGCACCCATTTAGCTATAAATATCTCTAATTTCTCGTTCTTTATGGCTGAAAGGTATAATAAATAATGTAAAATTAGAATAAAAGGAATGAATCTAAGGTTATCTGGGAAAATTTTTTCTGTTTGGGATTTTTCTAGATCCTGATTGATCTGTTTTGTTACTTCCTGTGCTGTGAGTTCAGAGTATCCTGGAAAATGGATACATATTGAGGATATACTCCTAAGTGAAATAAATAAGTCACACATGTGTAAATACCAAATTGTTTCTCTGATGTGAAAAACTATAATAGTACATAAGATCCTAATGATATATTTGACAAAGTGAAATAGGAAGAAAAGTGTTAAAGGTATAGGGAAAGTGGGAAGGGTAGGGGAAGGGTAATAAGGGAAAAGAAAAAAATATGAGAAAATGAAAAGTCGGAAATAAAGTGTTTGTAGATGGGGAGGGCAGGAGGGGGTGAAGGGAGGGCAGGGACAAGGGGAAAAAATGAGAACCAAGACCCATTATGTAAAGGTACAAGATCCCAATTTAAAAAGTACCAATAAACTAAATAAAAAGAAAAAAAAAGAATAAAAGGAGTGAAGGGGAAGTGGGAAGGATAGGGGAAGAGAAAGAAGGCAGTGGAATTAACATGAGAAAATGAAAAAATGGAAACTGTCTTTGTAGATAGGGAGGGTTGGAGGGTTTGAAGGGAGGACAGGGAATGGGGGGAACAAAGAACTAAGCTGGATTACGTAAAGGTGCAGATTTCCAAGGATGAATGTCATTAGACTGTATACCTTCAATGCACTAATAAAATTAATTAAAGAAAAAAATTGCAGCTAGAAACCATAACGATGGCAGAATTTTAAAAAAGCACAGATATGGATGAGGCTTTTGGTGGAGCCTCGCAGTTACCCAAGTGGTGCTGTGGTAAGGACGGTGGGGAAAATGTGGTGAACCTTGCTTCTCTCCCTCTCTCCGATAGAGGATAAGACAGGAGTTTGAAGACTGACAAAGAAGCAGAATACAGAGAATAATGTTTATCAAAACAGCATTTCTCAGCAGATTTCTATGCATATGGTTTAATTCTGTAAAATAAAGAATAGATTTCAGACTCCCTTTTACATTGCAGCTGTGTAGTGCATGTGCACATACCTGTTTTTAATCTTTATTTACTTCTTAATATAAACCACTTTTTAGCCTAAACTTTCCTTCCTTCTTTGAGATTGGAAAGAGCTGGTAGCCATAATTATTAGCATTACAATTTTAATTACTGCAGCAAATTGTAAAACTAGACACGACTTTAAGAAAGGTGTGGTAAGAATTTGAATGCCAAGGGAGAGAAGCAGGGCTCTGTGTCTTGTAAATGTTTAGGGTTTGGGTTTTATACATATTATCTGGGTATCGTATCTATTGCCTTGGCTTGAATATTATTATTCTCTTCCTCACAGTGAGTGTGAATAAGGAAACTGAAATTCTCTGTATTATCCCTCTGTTTCTCTCTCTCTCTCTCTCTCTCTCTCTCTCTCTCTCTCTCTCTCTCTCTCTCCCCCTTCCTCTCCCCACCTCCCCCATGGTTCCTTAGCATCCAGAGATAGCCTGCAGGGACTTCATTCCTTGATAACCCCACATTTTCTCTGTGGTTGCCTCTGGTAACCCTGACTGAGTTGTTAACCTGGTGTGATATCTCTGGCTCCTTTGATTTTCTTTTGTTTTAGAGTTATCTTCGACACTTTAGTTTTCACATTCTATTTCATTATCTTAATATTGCTTCACTCACTTATCTTCATGCCCGAGTTACCTCCCTCAAACCCAAAAAATTTCCAGCACCTTGCATTTTTATTGTCTTTTTAACTGTCAGTTTTCTCCAAAATTCTTCAGTCTTTTCATATGTGACAAGTAGCATAATGGCAGGTCCTAATTACATGCTTGACAGGATAATAAATTAATTATTTTAAAATCTGAATCTTGCATATTTTTTATACACATGTACTATAACGAAGCTCAATTGTGTTCTTTCTTTTATGATGTATAATTTTGAAAAAGCTATCATGTACTATATTGTGAAAAACAATCATGGAACCATAGCTCTTTCAACTTACATGGTTCTGGGATTTTAATTTTATTTACTATTTTAACATAGAGACTGGCAGAACAATCATTTTATATGATTTATTACTAGAAATCTTTGAAATCATTATATATATTTTTTTTTCAACAAACTGATAATGCATAATGTTTCTTAGCACATTCATTGAAAAGAATGATTTTTTGAGGTCATGCTTAAAGACAAGAATTCAGTTCTGTAAATGATCCATAACGTCCCAGAAGCACCCATGTACACTGACTTAATTTCAGGTAGCTTGGGATGCTACAACTTATTCCATATGCAAGCTGTTGAAGAAAGAATAGAAAACAAGGGGGTACCTGAATGTTTCAAAATGCCTTAGGAAAGATTCAGGTCTTTGTGTAGGGACAAAAGTCATAAGCTGAAAAATGGTTAAAATAGGATCTCATTCAGCTTTATTAAAGAGATTATTAGGAAATCTTACTAAAGGCAGTTTTTGCCGATGTAGCTAGACTTCTGCAATTAGAAAGACAAAAGTAAAGAGAAAGAAACTAGATCCAGAAAGGTGCTGGGTAACACAATTAATACAGGAATTTTGTAAAACAGGGACATAGCCAAGAACATGAAAAGCCAGTATAAAGAACCTACCCTACCCTTATAAAATACAAAGAGAGGGGAGATTCTAAGGATTCTTAATATATAACAGACGCACATACCTATGCATATATGTATATGTTTTTCTCACTTTAGCATCACTACACCGCTGCACCAGATACATACACATCCCCTTTTCTTAATTTCTAACTCTAAACTACCCCTCTGTGAGCCTCTGTGAGGCTCCACCTCCCTCACTTATCTATCACAAAAGAGCAGGAAGGAATCAACTGGCACCAAATAGGATGTAGACAAAGATATTCAGGTTAGGATCAGAGACAGCAAGAGGGGCAATCAGATGGCAACAAATTTCAGGTGCTTGCAGAGGGCATGGGAGAAATTACTAGTATTAAATAAAAAGGAGCTGAGAACAAAAAAACATGGGTATTCACTTTCTGATAATACCTACTCTCCCAGAGTAGCTGCCTACCTTCTCCTTTTTCTTTCTCCACCTCTCTTTCTGTATTTTAAACTGTGCCTCTTTAATTCATTCATTACTGAGTGTATGATGCTGGTAGGATCCTAGTAGCTGCGTGCTCCAATGGATCAGTGGCATGGTGTGGTGTACCCTCCCCAGATGTGACATTAGTATTAATAACCAATACATCATACAAATATGCACATCAAAGAAAATACATTTCATAAATGCGCTTATAATTTAGATAAATGTATTTGGAGACAGTTTCCCGTAGTTATTTTCATTTATCTTTTTTCCTCTTGGCGTAGACCATCATAAGTCTATGACGCATAGCACCGCACATCCTAAGAATCAACTTAGCAATTTTCATAAAATTAGGAAGCAGGTTGTAGACTAGAAGATCATACATGGCTATAAAATCATTGTTTATGGGAGATCTTTCTAAGGTATTGCTACTTTGATTAATTTTGATACACATCCAAGTATAAAATGCCTAATAAGCTAAAAAAAAATTACTAGTTCCTCCAGATACTTACACTTAAAAAAATTCAAGTTTATTTCTCTCATAACACCATATCATGATGTATTTATTCATATACATATCTGATGATGTCCAAAACTGCAAGCTTCTCAATAGCAAAGACGGTAGCTTATTTGTTTGCAGAGGTATCATACATAAGGAAGACAAGGAAACAACATGAATTTGCAGAATAAATGTACAAATAAATGAATAAGCTAGATTTTAACGCATAAATTAAAATCATTTCATCAGTGCTCACTAGAGGAACAAATTAATATATAGAGAGTGAGTGAGGAAGAGAGAGAAGGAGAGAGAGAGAGAGAGAGAAAGGGAGAGGGGGAGGGAGAGAGAGAGGGAGAGGAGGTTTATTAAGTAGGCGTACACTGGCCACCTGTAGTTTCCTGGATGGAAGAATGTGAAATGTCTGTCTGTGCCCTGGAGAGTCAGAGGAGCCAGCAAATGGTCAAAGGCCTGAGGTTCACTGCACAGTCGATGTGAGTCCGTGTGGGAAGGTCAAATGGTCTGTTTTGAGAGGCTGAAAAATCTGTGCTGGAAGAGTTGAAAGCCAATGGCAAAAAGTGCAACTCCTTTGAAGAAGCAAAAAGAGACCCCCTTCTTTCCCTTCTTTCTGTCCCAAGCCTATTGGTCGGTGCCACTCACACCCGGGTGGGTGCTCCCTCTTCAGTTTCTGGCCTAAGAGTTAATCAGTCCTAGAAACATGAACAACAGAGCTTCACTAATCTACTGAGCACTTCTTAGTCCATTCATTTTGAATATCACAGTTAACTATCACATCCTTCTATTCAATTTTTTGGAAAAGTTTTCTAGCTATGCATTGCCTTCAATTTATCGATACATATTTGCATTCACATGTGTGTATTGGTTTATATGCACATACACAGATGTGGAATCCTACAGTATACCAGGTATTGGGATAATTTCCTTATATGAATTTTTATTGAACTGCACTTCACATTTGAAAAAGTTGCACACAGTTCAGAAGTTATTATTAAAAGGTAACTTGAATATTGTGAATGCAGGATCTCTTTTTATTACAGAATGATGTGAAACTGATCTTCTCCTCTAATATGTTACACTGATTTAAAGAAAATCTCTCCCTCAAACTCATCATTAATAATTACATTTGATAAGTCCTGAAACATAAAAACCCAAAGTAAATAAAATATTGTTATACTAAAGTTCATCTGTTAAAACAGGCAGAGAGATCTTCACTTTTTATTGATTATGAAAGCCTAATAATTTGAAAATATAAGTGCATCTCAACATCATAACAAGAAGCAGTAGAAAACAGTAGAAAAATTATAAAAGCAACTAAAGAAACAGAGATATCATTAATTGTTCTAATGAAAATACAGAGTCAAGGATATTGTAAGAGCAGTTGAGGGAAAGTAAGACATTTCATAATTATACCTCATTTTTCTAATTGATATGAGATTTACTTCTTGTCTGTGGTTTTACCTTCTGTGGTTTCAGTTACCCACAGTTAACCTTGACCAAACAACAGTAGGTGAAAAATTCCAAAGATAAAATAATTGCAAGTTTTAAACAATTTTCATTACAATGTACTTTTTAAATTATTTAATTGTATTACAGCTATTATTGTAAATCTCTTCAATGCTTACTTTATAAATTAAATTTTGTCGTATGTACATATGTATAGAAAAAGGGTATAATTTATGTAAAGTTCAGTGCTATCCATTGTTTCAGGCATTCACTGGAGGCCTTGAAACATGTCTCATGATGGGCAAGACTTTTGTATCTGACATCTTAATTTTGCATGAAGGATCATAAGTAATCAATGTATCATCAACTATTACTTTAGTACCTGTAAGTATTAAGATTTGTACAATGTAATGGAACTCAGAGGTGAAATGGACATAAATGTATAAATGTCCTTGCTTCAGCAGATTCTAGATTTTAGCATTAAAATATATATTGCAACTGCAATTAATTTCTTTTTTTTTTTTCAGTATCGGGGATTGAACTCGGGTCCTTGCGCTTGCAAGGCAGGCCACTGAACCGCTGAGCTAAATCCCCGGCACTAATTGCAATTAATTTTGTTGAATAGGAGTTGCACATAGCACTTAAGGTAAAAAAAGAGTAAAAGAACAATATAGCCTAGGTTTAATGGTTTAGATGTAGAATGTCCCTTAAAAAGCCTCATGTTCTCAGGGAGGGGTTTTGTAAAGTAATTGTATTATGAGAATGCCACAACCATCAGTGGGTTTATCCATTGATGAGACCATCATTAATTGTGCAGTTAGGTGAGGTCTGGTTGGAAGAGGTGTGTCACTGGGGCCATGTCACTGGGGCTCTTCCAGTTCCTCCCTTCCTTCTCTGCTTCCTGGATGCTGTAACATGAACAACTTTCTTCTACCATGTTCTTGTACTATGCTATGTCTGCCTTGGAGTCAACTGGGCATGGACTGAAACATTAAAACTATGCGCCAAATTCAAACTTTCTTTCTTTAAATGTGGCTATCAGATGCTTTGTTCTAGTGATTGGAAAGATGACAAATATAGAACATAGACACTGGAAAAGTGTGAATATAATTCACCATGTAGTGCAGAATCATTTGGAATTTGTTTCCGGGTGTGTGTGTGTGTGTGTGTGAAAACTTTCGAGATCCAAGCTAGAGAGACCATAGAATGTCGTTCAGCAGTTCTTGTTGGGAAAAACTGGTCACAGTCCAGTGGACCGGAATGTTGATAAGAATGCCTCCAGTAAGAACCAGTCTCAGGAAGTATCATTTAGGAATATGGACTTTACTGGCAGCTGGACTAGAAGCCATATATGTTACATTCTGACAAAGGATTTGTTTTTATTTGCCCATGTCCCAAGATTTTGTGTGAGATCAATATTTTTATTTTTTATATATTTTTGGTACATTTTAGACATAAAATACAGTTACATTCATCATTGGGCTCTTGTACCTTTAAATGATATATCTTGGTTCTTATTTTTTTCCCATTCCCCTAGCCTCCCCTCCCCCCTCAACCAAAGGCTTATGTTTCCAATTTTTTCCTTTTCTCTTCCCTTTTGACCTTTCCCCTCCCTCTCCAACTTCCCCAACACCTTTAGACCTTTTCTTCCTATTACAAAATAACAGTTATATATTTTGAACCTATTTACACTTGTTTTATCATGCAGGGAAACTATATGGTATTTACACATGTGTTTTCTATTAATTTCACTTAAGTGTTTGTCATCAGTGTGCATCCACTGCTATACATGTTTTTAGTTTCTCATTCTTTATGGCTGAGTAATACTCCATTTTATATTAAAAAAACACATCTTCTTAAATTTTTTTTATAAAGTGAGGTTAAATTTAAAGGTCATGGACTAATTAATCTAGCAGAGGAAAGTTCCAAGCAGACCAATGTTCAGGCCATTGAAGGAGTAGATCTGGCTCCTTTAAACTAGATTTATATTGAGAATCAGGGCAAATAGTAAAGCAGAAATTTTTGGAAAGCTTAAAGCTTGACTAAACCTCACCTATCAAAGCACAAGCGTGTTAAAGGGTAAAGTACTTTGAAAAATTTCATTCAGAAAAGAGCTCCAGGACCTTCTATTTATTTAGTACTACGTAGAGAGGTGTTTCATTGGAGTTAGGCATTCAGACATGCAGACCTTTGCAGCAACGTTCCAAGAGGGTCAGGCTACTACTCAAGAGGTAGCAGATATTGGCTTCATCAAACTAATGTAGATTTTACAAGCATACAGAATGAAAGAGTTGTGGGTTCGTGGTGGCTTCTGCTCAGCAGAAGAGCAAAGTCCTTAGGAAATGGAGAAGCTGTTTTGTTTTTTTTTTGTACCAGGGATTGAACTCGGGTCCTTGCGCTTGCAAGTCAGGCCACCGAACCGCTGAGCTAAATCCCCGGCCAGAAGAAGCTGTAATTTCTATAGTGCTATATTTATTTGAAATGTAGATGGAAAATATATTTTATTTTTCTTAAAACACTCTATACCCTTAGATCCAGGATTTAAAACATGGGCAATGAAGTAATGACATAAAACTTATTTTTCTCTAAATACTTTATGAAAAACACCTATTTAAGTACAGCCTTTGAATGAATATGTGCTGTGAAAAGGAACATAACACTTACTCTTACAATTCTACTATCTTAGCTACTTTTTGCATTGATGAGACAAAATTCCAGACATCCAAAGCTAAAGGAGGAAAGCTTTATATTTGTAAAGGTTTCAGTCCATAGTCAACTGGCTCCAGGGAAGGGTGGCAGAGCTGAATGGAATCACCGAGAAGAAACATTTCATGGTGTGGCAGGCAGAAGGCAGCAAGTAGAAAGCATCTGTTTTTTTTCCCTTTTATCCAGTCCAAACTACAAGCATTTTGGGTGATGCCACACAAACCCAGGTAGGGAAGCTCCCCATTACCGACATCCAGAACTATAATAAACTAATTAGTGGATTTAACCAGTACTACACACCCTTAATCCTAATGTCACAGCCTTAATCCACATTGATATATCCTAGATCCAACCACCTATCATGGCTTGAGGCTCCATTTATGACTACTTAACGTGTTGGGGGAAGGCATTTAGATAAAAGCTATGACACATACCATACAGAAATTACTTGTTATGATGAAGAAGATAATGCTAAAGGAAAAAATAAAAGTAGGGAGCTAATACATATTAAAATGATTTTGACAGTGCTGCCAAACTAGTTTTGGATTCAGCATATCTTTAATTTGTATTATTAATTGGTATGTGAAGCTTAGCAATAGCAAGTAGATTTTCATATTCTACGGAGAGTACCATTTTAATCATTTTATTTCTTTTCTTCTTGTTTGTGTTTTGGGTACAAAATTTTTATATAGTGATTGTCTGCTCTTATTGTTATATTTAAGCATACATGCATGCCTCTTTTTTTTGTGTGTGCTGGGGATCAAACTTGGGACCTTGTGCTTGTGAGGCAGGCAGCAGAAACACTGAGCTAAATCTCTGGCATAAATGGGTGCATCTTGAGACAATAGCATTTAGTGAAATAAGCCAGACACATAAGTTTAAATATTGCACATTTTCTCTTATATGAGAAACCCAAAATAAAAATAAAGCACCAATTAAAAAATAGCTAATAGGAATTATGGAGATAGACTTTTTAAAATGAGGAGTGTTGATGGAGGGAGGCAAAGGTTTAAATTGGTCAAATTTGAAGAATTATTTCAGCACTGAATTAGACTTAATGATAAGCTTATATTAAAATGGTCAAAACAAGTATGAAAGCATAGAAGTGAATGGGTGCGCACATTCTCCAAGATTTCACAGGTTTTCTCACAGGGATATAACCAATGTGAATTATCAACACAGCTCAGCTGAAGGAGTTTAAAGGCTTGTCCTGGTGGCACACACTTATAAATCCCAGCACTCTGGGAGTCTGACATAGAGGCATATCAAGTTTGAGTCCAACCAGGGAAACAATGACATTGGGACTCTGTCTCAAAATGTAAAAAAGAATAAAATTAAAAGGGATTGGGATGTAACTGAGTTTGAAGGCACTGTGTTAGATGCAGAAAAGCAAAGCAGAAGATGACTAAACAAAACAAAACAAAAAGGGGGAAAGAGAAGCTCAAAAGTCCCCAAAAGTAGGATTTTATTTTTGTGGAAAGATGATCACAGTAGTATTTAAGGACTTATCTACTTATTTCCATGTAATTGTCAGTTGATTTTCGATTTACAACTTAAGATACCAAGTATTGCTGAGTCTTCTAGGTTCCTAGAAAGAAAATAACAATATGATGCTTTATTCAATTTTGGAACATATATCTGGATGATATTGCTTTGAAAATCAGAAAAAGAAACCATTTCTCCTTGTTTTGAAAAGTCCTTGAGTATTTGGTCATGAATGAATCATTTTTGGAAGTACAGAGTTTGACTAAGAGGCATATTTGATGAAAATATTTAAGAATATAATTTAGATGGAACTTCAAGCTACCCATGATTCAGAATGAAATATTGGGAAAAGCTCAATCATGTACTAATAAAAATTCATATAATAGCACACTTAACTTTAAGATTAAGAGATTAGTTATCTCTTTGATCTACATTTTCCCTATCAAGAGAACTGAAATCCTATAACATGTTTCTTTGAATTGCTTTGTGAACTAAGAAAAGTATTATTTTTCATTTGTAAAAAAACTATGCAGAAGTAAAGAAATGGTAGTTGATGATAAAGTACATGAAGATCATGATCAATAACAAAGATGATATCTTTGTATTAAAGATATTTAAAAATGTATTGTTATGAAAATATTACATTTGAATCAGTGCAGTGTTATAAATCATAATACGAAGGTGTCATACATTGGCTCCACTTTAGAACTGGATTCAATTGTTCTTAAATTTACATAACAAAATTATATTATGGAGAAGAAATAAGGCAATGGCCTTTAGATTTCATTGGAAAAAAAATTCTTTGAAAGGAGGACAGAAAAGTGATAGAGAAAAGAGGGAAGAGAAAGATAGGGAGAAGAGATGGAGAAAAGATGAGGAGAGAAAATGAAAAAAAAAAAGGAGAGGAGAGGAGGAAGAACCCTTAGTAACTGACCAAAAGGCAAAAAATAAGAAATGATATAAAACATTTTTTAAGCTGATTTGACTTCTTCTCGTAGATACCATTTCATTTTTGGCTTAGCCCCTTTTTAGAACCAAAGCAGAATATGTTATTGTAGAATCTGGGGCGTGAAGTTGCTGAGTGGTTAAGGCCATGGACTGCTATGGTGAAATCTGAAGGTCTCAGTGATCATTTGATTATACCAAAGATAAATGCATTACAAATCATAATAACAATTTGGTGATACATATTACATTATCTTAAAATAGTTTTCTGAAAATTAATAATTTCCAAAATTATATGAATCCCCTACAGTGGGTATATTCATTACGTACCTGAAAAACATACTGATTGAATTAAAAATTAAATTAAATTGAATTTTTAAAAATGAACTTGAACCACTTAGTATAAATACTCGAGTGTATTCCAAAGAACATATATATGTTCTCTCATTTTCTAAGCTTTGTAATTCATTGAATAAATATTAATTCTTATACACAAAGGTATTTTTAATTCAGATTTGTTGTATTGTAAGAGCAAGCTTTCTTAAAGAAACCACCATCATGTATAATAGTTTATTTATTAAAAGGCTGGTAAGAATACCTGTGATATTTTTATCCTCTCCTTAAATAAAATAAAAAGTATGTAATCTAACACAGAAAATAAAGTTGACCTGCATTTCAGTCTTTGGAAATATGGTACTTTTAAGAATTTTAGGGCTGGGGATTTAGCTCGGTGGTTTGCAACCTGCCTCGCAAGCATAAGGTCCCCAGTTCGATCCTGGGTACCAAATAAAAAAAGGAATTTTAAAAATGTGTTGTTATTTTCCAAGCAAGTTTTAGGTGGAGTTTTTGGTTTTTCATTGTTGTTTTTGGTACCAGGGATCAAACTAGGGACCTTGTGCTTGTGAGGCAAGTGGTGGAACCATTGATCTAAATCCCTGGCCCAGAGTCTTTGTTTATACCTGAAAGTATAAGTAAAAATGAATTTTCAACTGTATAGTTTTAATGGCAAATTTGATTTTGAGGCATTTCTTTCTCAAACATTTGTGTATGTATAAATATCTGATTCAATGTTTTCAATTCTTTATACTGATAAAGTGTATTTTTGGTATTTCTGCAAAGTTTTACCAATTTAACAGTAAACATTAAGTATTTGCATGTAAAAATTCAAATTATCATGCTAGCGATTCAGTAAAAAGATGATGAAATACCATAATAAGTGATGTATCATGAAGAAATGTTGGAAAAGAACAAGTTAATCCTTGGTTGAGGTATGAGAATTTGGACAAGATTTTTCATAAGGAAGATAATATTAGAAGTACCACAGGATGTAGAAAAAGCTAACAGAGATAATATAAATTAACATATCTACACATCGAGGATGGAGGGAAAATGAAAACAACAGTGCACTAGAATTAGAAATGTATTAAAATGAATTTAAGATTTAAGTGAAGACCTTTTTCCAGTTTCTTTGATAATGTACCCTGAACAGAATGTAAAAGTTTTGGAAGATTTAAACAAGCATCCTATGCCTGTCAATAACAAAATGGACAATGAAAGTGTGTATACACAATGAAGTACTACTCAGCCACAAGGAAGCATAGATTTGAGTCATTTATGGGAAAATGCATGCAGCTAGAAACTATACTGCTAAATGAAATAAATCAGACACAAAGTTAAAGACTGCATCCTTTCTCATAGAAGAAACAAATCACAGTAATACCTTCATTTGCAAGCACAATTCATTCGGGAAACATGCTTGTTATCCACAGCACTTGTACATAAAATAAATTTCCCCATAAAAATAATGGAAATTCAGATGATTCATTCTACAACCCAAACATATTCATACAAAAATGAATACAATTCTACAGTATAACAAAAATAAAGAAAATAAAAATATAGAGAAAACTAAATGAATTAACCTGCCTTATCTTTGAAAATTTTTATAGATGTTGTGAGGGAGACCAGAGCGAGAAGCATTTTGTAGGACAGCTTTCATTAACACTAATGGAATCATGGCTATTTGCTCAATGAAACTTTTTCTCATACAACTTTAACAAGGAACCAATCCAATGACACCTGCTTTTGCCTTCTTTTGAGGACTTCACAAAAATGTGATACTACATTGGGACAAAGCAGATCCATTGCTCACACTGTTACAACCGTGTCCCATAGATTATCCATCTTCCTCATCTCTTTTGAAGTAAGATATTCCATCATCTCTCTTCTTCTCTTCCTCTGCAGATGAGATTTTCATAACCTGTTTCTGTTGGGAGATGATCACCCACAATCCGGGGGGGGAGCGAGAGAGAGAGCGAGAGAGAGAGAGAGAGAGAGAGAGAGAGAGAGGAGCATTGGTTCAGTTGTGATCATGTAACATTTGGCATCACTACTCCAGCTGCAAGACAGCATTTGTTTATCAAGTTAAAATTTATCATGAATTTCTGCTTGTATTGCAGAACAAGTCACTCACAATCAAAAGCTTTATTGTATAAATCACGTAAGGGGAAAAATAAAAGACAAATGCGAAAAAGAAAGGGAAAAGGAAGACAGACTTTCCTGAGAAGGAAAGGGGATGTGGAGATTGGGGAAACAGGGTCAACGTGAGGGGGGAGGGAAGTAAGAATTATCAGCATGCTATATGCATATATGCTGTCACATGTTTTTATTACACATTGCAATATGTATATAATCAAAACAAATTTAAAGAAGGTAATAGCCAGATTTAAATTTATTAAAGTCAACTGAAATAAATAGGGTAAGAATTAATATATACCTATATAATAGTATCAGTAGCATTTGAATTCCTTGTAAGAAAAATAACTTCCTTGGTGTATCTTTAGGGAAAAAAAGGAAAAACTATTGTTTTAAATTGTAGTACTTTATATTCTAGTTACATATAATCTTCCTGAGGATAGAACCATAATTTTTATCCTGCATCGAATACTTAACATAATATGATATCAATGGTCATGTCGTGCTTAATAGGTTACCTCAGTGTGGTTTGGAGAGGTCAGGTCTTGCTGCATGATGGCATGATGTGGCTTATGCTTTTTATAGTAAATTATTTCTTTGGAGGTAGAATGCTTCTGCTGTTTTACTTCAATAACAATCAATTTTACTGACTTCTATTTTATCCTTCTTTTCTTGAAACTAAACAAACATTAATTATAGACATTTCAGTAAGATAAGAAGATGAATTGACTCTTCCTTGCTTCTACATATCATATCTCTGTGGTAAAATAAAGTATTTCTCCCTGGTCTCTTTTAAAGGGGATTATTTTGTAGAAGTCCAATGCTTCCAAGAAATTGATAGTGTTTATTGCTTGTCTGTAATGGAAATTACATTTTATAGGGAATTGAGATTGATTACCCTTATCTTGACAAGTGAAGATTGAGGGCATATACGACCACAGAACAGTGGAGTTTCAACAGCAATGCAGGGAAATACTTAACACCTTATGTATGAGGGTTTTTAACCCCATAATTACCAAGACTTGATGTACACTACTTGATATACCTTTTTAAATTCTACAGTAATACTAAGATATATATAGTAAATTGTTACATGTGTACTGATTTATTTTCCTAAAGGCAAGCAAAAGGTCGCAGTATTGACTGAAAAAAATCTAATCTGTTCTGTATTTTATTTCTGTATCAAGAATGTAGAGAGAGATGATAAACATGGCATAGAATTATAATTATTTTGATGAAAATAAGCATGTATGTCTCCAATACTAACTGTATAAAAATAGTAAATTGTTTATAATAATGCAGTTAGGTGCATAAGGATTCAGTAAAGTGTATTTCTTAATCCTCATCTCTACCCTACAAAACTGGAAATTAACAAAAGAACAGATTTTCTGATCATATAAAATATTATCTCAAGCACACATGTTCTATCAATTATACAAATCAAGGTGTAGTTATAATTACAAAACCACAGTTGAGCAGCATGGATCACTTGGCAAATATATGCATTCATTTAAGGTCAATAACTTTAAATATAGTTAAATGTATTGAGACCTGAGAATTTCACCTTAATCCTAAATTAGAATCCAAATTTTCTAAAGGTATGTACAATCATATAAATACATATATGGTGGCACAAACACTAAATCCCTTGTGTCTTTACATGGCTGAAACAACTAAGAATGAAATACAATACTAAAATTTGAATATAAATTTTCATAATTTTGAACACTTCAAGTGTATAGATCTTATTGCCTCTAATCATAGGGAAAGACTGATCTTTCCGAAGGTATTGCAAACTGTTCCTTGATATTTCACTGTTCGAGTGATATTCCTCTGACTTAACTTATGTGTATTATATACAGTGTTTTCTGCTAGACCATAATATCCTCAGAAAAGATAATTAAATATTTGTAACCAGTTATTAAATTTATTATCATTTAATTATCAACTTTCTTTTCAGTTGATGGCTAAGAACTGATGAAATGTAAATTTTTATATAGAAGAGAGTACTAAGACTGAACTATGACACAAAGACTTCCTACATCTGAAGACATGGTACCTTCAAAAGGGAACAAGGAAATACTAGTCAGCCAGGGAGAATAAAAGCAAGAGACAGTGACGTAGGTATAAGAGCATGGAAGACAGTGATTACCTGGACCCCTCTGAGGATCTCATTCTAAGCAGAGCTCCATTTCAAGTAGAGGTGTGTTCCTATCCCTGTTGGACTGGAAGTCATCTGTAGCTTTTAGTTCATTTACTTTGCCTACTGAACAAGATTGGTTACTTAGTTATAATTATGACTATAATACTTGAATATATAGCACATAATATTATAGAATAAACTGAACCTGTGAGAAATTGTTTGACTTAATAGCAGTTTATCTGGAAGATAAAAGTATAAATCTCCTTGAATTTAAATTATTGATTATATTTATGTTATTTTTTTATTGAGTTTATTGCTACATTTTAGGTGTACAGTACAGTTACATTCATCATTGGGATCTTGTACCTTTACATGACAGGTCTTGGTTCTCATTTTTCCCCTTGTCCCTGCCCTCCCTTCATCCCCTCCTCCCCTCCCCATTTACAAACACTTTATTTCCAATTTTTCATTTTCTCATTTTTTTCTTTTCCCTTATTACCTTTCCCCTACCCTTCCTACTTTCCCTACACCTTTAGCCCTTTTCATCCTATTTCACATTGTCAATTATATCATCAGGATCTTATGTACTATTATAGTTTTTCACACCAGAGAAACTATTCAGTATTTACACATTTGTGACTTATTTATTTCACTTAGTAGTATATCCTCAATATGTATCCATTTTCCTATGACTGAATCTAATTTCTCTTTCTTTATGGCTGAATAGTATTCCATTTTATAGAAAAAGCACATCTTCTTTATCCTGTTTCCAACTGATGGGCAAATGGGCTATTTCCAAGTTTGAGCTATTACAAACTGTGCCACTATAAATATAGATGTGCATATATCTCTGTGATATGATTCTTTTAATTCTTTTGGAAAGATACCTAGAAGAGCTATGGCTGGGTCAAATGGAACTTTTAGTCCCAGCTCTTTGAGGTGTCTCCATATTGATTTCCATAGTGGTTGCACCAGTCTGCACTCCCACCAACAATGGAGAAGGATTCCTTTCTCCCCACAACCCCGCCAGCATTTGTTATTGGTTGACTTCTTGACAGCAGCCATTCTTTGTAGGGTGAAGTGGAATCTCAGTGTTGTTTTCATGTGCATCTCTTGAATGACCAGTG
>NW_022900936.1:30391412-30435462 GCF_012274545.1 Fukomys damarensis
ATACTAGTCAGCCAGGGAGAATAAAAGCAAGAGACAGTGACGTAGGTATAAGAGCATGGAAGACAGTGATTACCTGGACCCCTCTGAGGATCTCATTCTAAGCAGAGCTCCATTTCAAGTAGAGGTGTGTTCCTATCCCTGTTGGACTGGAAGTCATCTGTAGCTTTTAGTTCATTTACTTTGCCTACTGAACAAGATTGGTTACTTAGTTATAATTATGACTATAATACTTGAATATATAGCACATAATATTATAGAATAAACTGAACCTGTGAGAAATTGTTTGACTTAATAGCAGTTTATCTGGAAGATAAAAGTATAAATCTCCTTGAATTTAAATTATTGATTATATTTATGTTATTTTTTTATTGAGTTTATTGCTACATTTTAGGTGTACAGTACAGTTACATTCATCATTGGGATCTTGTACCTTTACATGACAGGTCTTGGTTCTCATTTTTCCCCTTGTCCCTGCCCTCCCTTCATCCCCTCCTCCCCTCCCCATTTACAAACACTTTATTTCCAATTTTTCATTTTCTCATTTTTTTCTTTTCCCTTATTACCTTTCCCCTACCCTTCCTACTTTCCCTACACCTTTAGCCCTTTTCATCCTATTTCACATTGTCAATTATATCATCAGGATCTTATGTACTATTATAGTTTTTCACACCAGAGAAACTATTCAGTATTTACACATTTGTGACTTATTTATTTCACTTAGTAGTATATCCTCAATATGTATCCATTTTCCTATGACTGAATCTAATTTCTCTTTCTTTATGGCTGAATAGTATTCCATTTTATAGAAAAAGCACATCTTCTTTATCCTGTTTCCAACTGATGGGCAAATGGGCTATTTCCAAGTTTGAGCTATTACAAACTGTGCCACTATAAATATAGATGTGCATATATCTCTGTGATATGATTCTTTTAATTCTTTTGGAAAGATACCTAGAAGAGCTATGGCTGGGTCAAATGGAACTTTTAGTCCCAGCTCTTTGAGGTGTCTCCATATTGATTTCCATAGTGGTTGCACCAGTCTGCACTCCCACCAACAATGGAGAAGGATTCCTTTCTCCCCACAACCCCGCCAGCATTTGTTATTGGTTGACTTCTTGACAGCAGCCATTCTTTGTAGGGTGAAGTGGAATCTCAGTGTTGTTTTCATGTGCATCTCTTGAATGACCAGTGGAACCCTTTTTCATATATTTACTTGCTGCTTTTACTTCTTTGTCTGAGAAATGTCTGTTCATTTCAGATGCCCATTTTTGAATCGGGTCTTTATATTTGGGGGTCTGATTTTTTTTTGAGTTCTTTATATATTCTAGATAATAGTCTGTTGAGGAGCAGCTGGTAAAATTTTTTTCCCACATTGTAGGTTGTCGGCTTTCTTTTAGGTCTGGTGATGGTTTCTTTTGCAGTGCAGAAGCTTTTTAATATATATATATATATATAAACCCCAGAAGCTTTTTAATAAGATGAGATCCCAGTTGTTTATTCTTTCTGCTAGTTCCCATGGTACTGAGGATTTGTTCATAAAGTCTTTTATTTTTATGTTATTAAATATTTGTACATTGTCTGAAAGAAGTGATTCACTGACCATTAACTAAGTAGAGATATAACTTCATTAGAAAAGATATATTGAATTTTTGAAAAAAGAAATCTATCATTTACAATGACACTTTAATAATTTAATATGCATATACAAGTACCAGTAATAATATTGAATATCAGCTAACATGAAGTTTTTGATATTGGAAAACAACAAAAATGAATCATATCCATTGCAGAACTTCAGAATTTGTTACAATACTATTTTCCCCATTATAAGCTATAAACAATTATAAGTTTCAATGTTGGTGTCATAGTTTTTCAATACAGTAACATATTTTACAAATTTAAGGGTTATATTTGTATATTGTGATAGGAAATTATAAAACTAAGTTCTGAAACAATAATAGCATACTGTAGGTTAACATAGTACACATACACTATTGCAAATTTCATATGACTATAGAATATAATCAGTAATCATTTGTTACTCTGGTGTGAAAAACTTTGATAGTACATAAGATCCTAATTAGATAATTGACAATGCAAAATAGGAAGAAAAGGGCTAAAGGTGTAGGGAATGTGGGAAGGGTAGGGAAAAGGTAATAAGGGAAAAGAAAAAAATATGAGAAAATGAAAAAATGGAAATAAAGTGTTTGTAAATGGTGAAGGGAGGAGGGGATGAAAGGAGGGCAGGGACAAGGGGAAAAATTGAGAATCAAGACCTGTCATGTAAAGGTACAAGATCCCAATGATGAATGTAACTGTACTGTATACCTAAAATGTACCAATAAACTCAATAAAAAGAAAAAAATAATCATTGGTTAGATGAAAGGTTATATAATTGCTAGCTAAAATATTTGATTTAGATGTTTCACATGAAATATTATTAATAATAACAAATGAAAGTAAAATTAGAATAATATAATACAAAGATAGTATGCAACTTTTACAGTTAACTTTATTGGTACATTTTAGGTAAACAATATTACAGACAGTATGCAATTTGAAAGGGTCAGAGTTCATGGTATGAGGCGTTTCATCCTTCATTTGTGTTACCAGCTTACAGACTGATAACTCCCTACTTCACTTCATAAATGTGAATAAATGTAGTACTAACCCTGTAGCAATTGCATATTCGACTTTATCTATCATCACTGTTAATGATTACTTGGCTCTGAGGATTAAGTGTATCACCTTCAGTTTGCTCTTTCCTGCACTTTGTGAATGCATTAGCCCCTCTGACCTTCTCCTACAGATATGGGGACACAGTTGTTAAGTTGCAGATGGGGAGTCATTTTTTATTTCTTTGATGTTTTCATAGCAATTCAACAATTTCATGCTGAGTGTAAAGTTACTGGAGGTCAAGAGTGTTACAAGACATGTGAAGTAAAAAGTATGATATGGATGACTAATATCATTTATTAACAATGAATCTTGTCACTCCAATTTATATTCACTTTTTCATAATACAATTTTTCAGTTAAAATGTTCCTGGAGTTTTAAATACAAATTCAAATAATATTTGTCATAAAATTCCCATGTGTTATAGTACGAATCAATAGTATACACATGATTTTATACAATAATTAATCTTTTTTCAAGCATAAAGTTACTTTGAAATTAACAAGCAAAGACAAATCTTAAGAGAAAGATTCCAATAAAGACCTTAAATGTTTTTGTACCAGTTCTAGTAGATTGTTTAATTTTTCAACCTCGGTGTCTTCTGTATAATGTGGACAATTTCACAAAACTCAACAATTAATTATAAAGGGTTAAATATGTTAATGTATACAAATGCTTGCATAGTGCTTGACCTTATCTTTTCACTTCCAAAATGTCATTAATCCATTTATGAATATCTTTAAGGTTTTAATTCTTTATTCACATCTACATGGAATATCTTTATAGCAGAACATGATAAATGTTGAATGAATGCTAAAGTACTTATCTATTCTATTAAAATTCAGTGCCATAACTTATAAAATGATTATGACTTTATTTACAAGATACAAAATAAGCAAGTTGTAGATTTTCTCTTTAAATTCCCCTAAGAAATACAGAACCTGCCTAGTAAATAATTAGAAATATAGCCAGATCTTCATTGAATAATTACTTAAAGTGAAATCACCTTCGTACCTCTAATCTTTTAATTTTTAAAGTTTATAAAATGGTAAATACTGACATAAAATATCCCATGAATGTTATAATTATTCGTACTTTGAACATATATATATAGAAAACAGGATTTTTATTAATATATGAAAAGTGATAAACATTTGGAAAATAAATCTGTCATGATTCTGGCATTCCCATTAAACAATATTTTATCTAGTTGTTTTTCTATGTACTTAACATATATCTCTATTTTAAAAATTTTAATATTTTTTACTTCTGAAAATAATATTATTAATTATGATGTTATATTTTTAAAGAGGACTAAAGAATAAATGAATTACAGATAAGGTAAAACAAAATACTCAGTAAATTTGAGTAAGTGGCATTATTTGAAACCTAATCTAATTCACTTTTCACTTTTTTTCCTACACAAAGCTGTCTTATAAGAAGACTATTCATAAATACCAGTCCATAGAATGAGAATAGAACATCATGTTTATACTTCAAGTCTGTAAAATTTACTATATGGTAATTCAAGGTGATATTTCCCAATACCGAGATGGAAAAATCAGCAGGAATCTTGGAAACTATGTGCTGGAGACAGCCTAGATTCTGTCAGTCTGAACTAACAAAAACTGAGTAGACAGAACTATTGATGCAGTAAAATATTCTGCCTGTGTTATCGTAAGGAAAATACATTTTCTCCTATTCAAAAACCAGAATTTTGAAGGTATATTTGCTAATAAAGACTGGCAAACATGACAAAAGTGTGGGAAAATACTCTAATAATAAACCTTAGCATGTTATTCTATTTGGGGCAAAATATTAAGCATTTCACATACAGTATTTGATTTTTTAAGTAACATTCTGAGGCAGTTACTATTGATACATCAAGATAGAAGCTAAATACTATGAAGAATATGCAGAAAACTTCAGCAAGTGAAATGTGAGATTCAGTTCTTTTTCCTAAAAAGATACAACTGTTATATATACATATATATATACATATATGTTAAATTTTATGACTTTTTTATGATTGAATCTTTGCAAAAGGATTACTCAGTCAAAGAATAAGAAACATATTTGATACTTTGAAACATTGTTTATGTTCTTGGAAGGTTATACAAATTTACACACTTTCAGAAATATTTTAATAAGCATAAATATTTTATGTAGCATAACGACAAAAATTATAGTAATTTGGATATGAGAATATCTATATGGATTTGTTATTATTCTCCCACTTCTAATCCAGTTCTGAATGCTGGTACTAATTTTACCCTTTCTAACACCAATGGACAGATCTAATGAAATAACCATCATTCGACCAACTTTACTTGCATATCATCATCTCCTCGCATCACTGCGGGACTACTTCAAGAAGAAAAACCTTGATGAGTTCCTTAGTTGGTTCAATACATTAATGATATATTTATACTGTACATGTCTTCTTTTGGGAAAACTCTAATCTCATCTTTTGTCTCATTTACTGAGCATTCTTCCCCTTATTATATCTAATTAATATATTTTTGTGTCCTCTATAGAAGTGTGATAAAAATAAGAAGAACCATCTTAATTTTGGGGGGTATGTAGTTCATTATTTTGGGTAAAATTACATGGATAAACTCAATATAGCATATGGGTGGAATATTACCTGGCTTTAAGAAGGAAGAAGAAACACATATCGTATATGTCATGGTGAACTGTGGCGACATTAATATAGTGTTAAATAATTTAACTTTAAGCCTCTGTTGATTACAAACATTTTCTTCAATTTGATGGTTTGTTCTTCATTTAGTGTATACAACTTTATATATTTTCTATTGTTTTACATTTTAATGATATCAGGCTTTTTTCTTATAATGCATTTAGCTGAATTTAAGTGTACAAATATAATTTTAAGTGTAAAATTAAGTGAAGAAATACTATTTCATCCAATGATTAAATATTCCCTTTTACTTTCTTCTACTTTTGTATGTAGCCTGTTACATTATAAAGTCAAATTTTACTGGAATTTTATTTGGTTGTTTTCCTATAATATATTTAAGGGTTAGACACAGCCACAACTTACACTTTTAGAGAGAGAGAGAAGCATTGTGTATCATCTTTCTCCTCGTATGGGAGTAAAACGCCAACTCTGTTACTGTACAGTTCAATCTAGCTACATTATCGACATGTCAGATAATTATGTTTAACTCTTATTTTGGATAAATAATTCTTTTTGCTATCTTCAAGTATCTTGATTTATTTTTCTAATTCTCAGTATTTTATTTCTATATTTATAACTAAATAAGTTAGAAATATGATTAATTAAAATTCTATAGCAAATCATTTAATATATTCATTTTTATGGAAAGCATAACACTTGACAATTGCTTGAAATATTCATGGTTAGAAGTTACAGAATTCAAATGAATATATCAACTCTAGAATATATATGTGTAGATCACAAAAAGTCACCAAGAAATGCAGAAATAATAAGAACCACCTGAATCATTCTGTCAGGGTCAATCCAGTATGAATGTCACTGTAAAACACACTGATGTTAAGATCCCCAGGATCACTAATCATAGCATAAAAAAGTCTAATATTCTAGTTTCCACTGACCTATAATTCAATAACTTATCTAGGTATTATAAAAAATCTAGTTTAAATTTTTAAAAAGATTTAGTAAGTATAACTTTCAGGAGTTCAAATTTCTCCCCAACATTTATCTTAACTGTGACATACATTAATATTCATGCATAAATTTTGAAATACTTGGATGAAAACTAAGCCATATTTTTTAAACCTTCTGTTCAAGTAGCTACACTGTATTGTAGAAAGTTCATTCTACAACTAATTTTCTCAGGCAAAATCTTAATCAAACCTTCTGTACCTTATCTTTGCCTAGCTCATGGGTGTTGACAAGTAAATAACTCACAATACTATTTTTTTCGAGTAATGATATTGGTGTGGATAGGTCATTTTGCCTTGCAAGGTCTAAGGATTTCAGTTTTCTCATAAATAAGACTCCTTGTAAATAAATTATGAATATGCACTCTTCGATAAATCTGTTATTTATACTTTGCTAGAATAAGAACAAGGATACTGTCACTTTTATGGATTCACTAAGGTGGTGGGTATTATAGGGTTTATAAGTTTCTGTTGAAATATAGTCTACATAAAAGTTCATCTTAAAAATAGCTAAATTTTTCCATGCGGTATTATTTATTCAGACATGAAATTGGAAAATGTTACCCCCTAAAAATGATAAGCTGCAGCCTACTATTTGCTCCAGAAAGCAAAGTGAAGAAAACAATTATCAGAGCAGAATAGAAAGTATGTCATTTTTCTGAAGCTGTAAAAACTCTAGGTCGGTAATAAATTTGAAAACAAGGTGCAAAGAAATCCAGCGCAGTTACTGAAAGTTAATATTAATTTGTTACATTTTGTGACTAAGAGAATAATAATTTTATTTTTTTCTCATTGAGTTTATTTGTACTTTTTAGGTATACAGTACAGTAACATTCATCATTGGGATCTTGTACCTTTACAGGACAGGTCTTGTTTCTCATATTTTCCCATACCCCTGCCCTCTCTTCACCCCCTCCACCCTTCCCTATTTACAAAACCTTTGTTTCCATTTTTTTTAGAAAATAATAATTTTAAATTGAAGTAATATATCTAAAAACGAAAAACAGTTAGCAATTTTGTTCATTTGTAATGAAGTGGAATTATAAATATAGAGGCCAAGTACACTACAAATGATACAGAAACAACTCAAATTCAGTTAAATTGCAGTAAAAGTTGATGTTTAAGTCAAGTCTACAGAGAAGAGTTTAGCTTCTGTTAACCACTATGCAATTATTCAAATAACGTCTGCTTTATTGTCATTTTTAGTCTCACTTTCCATAGTACCTAGCATAGAGTTCCCCAAAATTAGGTAAAGGACTACAGTCGTTTCATAGCCCACATTTTCCCACATTATCAATTAGCTAGAGGAAAATGCTGGAAAAGCTGTTACTCCAAAAAGTACAAATACAAATATTTCGTGTCTCAATGACCACAGAAATGGCTTCATACCTGAGGTACAGTATCAGAGCTTAGAATAGAACAAGTTGTATATCATAGCTTGGTAAGAATGGAGGAGGTGTGAATTTCATGAATTAAAGTCAGGGTCATGTGGATGGGACATGAGGGAAAAAGAGAGCCAAAAAGTGTTTGCCTGTGGAAAAACAGTATTAACATTAGAGAAAATAACAACAAAATATAATTTAAGCTTTAATTTTGTCTCTTACTGACCTTCACCTGAGGAAACATTTTTCGGTTGCCATGAAATCTCATTTGTGGGAGATTTATGAGTTTTCCGTTACTCTTATATAATAAACAGAGGGTTATTTTAAACAAAATAATGAAGTCCTGATTCCAAAATTAGAATGTCTGACATAATCTATTTAACACTTCAATTTTTTTCACCTGTATGTCTTTCCCTCCATGCTTACCAAGGTCTTCGTTACTGTCGAGCTACATGAGTTTTCAGAGAGAGGTATCATTTCCTCCTGTGCTCATTTCAGTTATTGAGTCAAATTTGTAGCACTTTGAAATACTAAATTTTTAAAGACAATTTTGACTTTTCTTTAAAAAGGGAGATATTTGAGGCAGATTCCTGTGATTTTAATGATGCCCTGAAATTTTCAGAGCTCTCTTTCCGTATCCCTCAGATCATCCTGTGCGATAGGGTCTTTCTTAAATTATTATTCTATTCTTTTCATATCTACTGTTAGAAATTTTCTTGAATCAAGTTCTGTTTCCTGGATAATTTTTATTTAAGGCAATAGAAATTATTTAGTAGAAATTTGGGTTAAGTAATAAGGTATACATATCTTGGTGAAGTACTCAATCTTTTTCTTTGAACTAAAGACATATTGTATGGTTTGTTGTTGTTGCTTGGTTTGGGGCTTTTTTGTTTGTTTTGAGATGCTTGGAGACATATCTCCCATTTCTTTTATCTTTTTTAATTAATATGGTAATATTTTGTTTTATTAGGCCTTTTTTGTCTGTCTTTTCTTGCTCTTTTAATTTTTCCTTATATTTTTTCTTACTTTCCTTTAGTTTAATTTCCACTTTTTATTATTTGTCCTTTGTCTTGTAGTTAATTTCTGTTACTTTTATCTAATACTATTAATTTTATTTTTCTTCTTAATTTAGGATCCCATTTCCTGCTACTTCTTTGCTTAAAATATAGTGCTATTCTCTGTGAACCTATAGATAGTTAAATATTTTTTACTGTGGTTGAACACTGTTATATTGTTAACAGAGGTAAAGTTGTTTATTTACTCTAAGTTAATATCTGGCTTCTCTTACGGCTTGTATTTTAGCTATAGATCTTTTCCCTATCATTGAGCATGATACATAATTGGTACTTAGGGTTTGTCAATATTCAGTTTACTTTTGATGTTATTGTTGTTGTTGATTTTACTCCTTCAGCCAAACTAGCACAGTTGTTGTTATCAATTGATGTTCTCCATGAGCCAACATTTGTATTGCCTGGGAATCATAAAATGTACTGCTGCTCATCCTAAAAAACTGAGTACTGGGCTAAATAAGCTGAAACCTCCCCTCCCAAATAAATGGATTGTGGGACAGAACAATGGCCAATAATTAGTTATGCTAGTAAGACATTTCTGAAAAGTTGATATTAGCTAAAGAAGTCTCTGTAATAGTAACTGTAATCATTCTGAAAGCCTCAAAATATAGAGACATGAAAAAACAAGGTAACAAAATACCTGCCCAAACTCCCATATCACCCAAAAGAAAACCACAGGGCATCAAGTTGGAGAAATTCAAAAGCCACACAAAGAGTATGTGAAAGAATAACAGCAGAAGGAAATAAAAAGATTATTAAGTTATTTGGTGAATTCAAAATATATTAAATATATAATGATCTTAATGAAGAAATGATCAGAAAGTCTAGAGAAGACATTACTAAAAATTAGAGGAGCTGAGGAAATTATGGAAATCATGAAAAGTCAGTATAGGAAAGAATTGGAGTCCATAAAACTTCCAAACAGAAATTCTGGAGATGAAACGTTTTACTGAAAATATGAGCAGCAGAAGAGATCAATGAGAGGAAAAAGTATCAGATCTAGAAGTCAGGGCAGTGGTTTGTTATCAATTAATGAGAGACTCTACAGAAACAATAAGAGAATATGAAAAATTAGTCCAGCATTTGCAATATGATGAAAAGACTACTCTAAGATTAATTGCAATTAATAAATAATCAGAAGATAGCACAAAAGGATTTACAAATATAGCAACAGATTTAACAGCAGGAAGTTTTTCAGGCATGGAAAAAGAATTTAACATATAGATAAGTAAGGCATATAGAACCACAATTAGCCATGATAAGAAAAAAGAACCAATCCAATACACATCATAGTCAAGGTTTCAGAAATCCAACACAAGAACAGAATTTTAAAAGTTGTTAGAGAAAAGCAATGAGTCACTTATAAAGAAAACCCAACAGAATTAGAGTAGACTTCTCAACACAAACCCAGAACTCATGTAGAGTTTGGAATGAAGTGTCTCAAGTCTTAAGAAAAAATAACAGTTATAAGAGATTTATATATTTAGCAAAATTATTTTTCAAAACTGATGAAGAAATAAGATATTTTCATGTTAAAGAGCACCTAAAAATACTTATAACTGCTAAACCAGCAGTTCAAAAACTTGAAACTAATAATACCAAAAGCCCAAGTAGAATGAATGCACCAGGGAGGAAAAAACTACTACACAGATGAAAAGAAAGAAAAACAGCAACAGTAAAATGATATAGTCACAGGAATAAGTCAATATCTATCATTTATAATTATAAGTGCGCATGGTCATAAACAAAGACAAAGATTATCAGACTGGATCAAGAAACAAGATCATTGTACAAGTAAAAATTCCCAATAGTTAATGTAATCATAATGTATGCCTAAAATATACCAATAAACTTAATGAAAAAAAGAAACGTTCTAAAAATAAGCTGTACACAAGAAACACTATCATCTTAAGAAGAAATTTATGTACTGAAATGCAAAAGATGGGAAACAATATTCCATGCAATTTGAAACCCAAAACAAGCAAGTGTAGCTATCTTATTTTCAAAGAAATTGGACTTTAAGCCAACACTGATAAGGAGACACAAAGGAGGTCACTATGTACTTGTTTTACAGAACCATTCAACAGGAAGAGATAATAATTACAAACAACATGCACCAAACAATAGTATAGACAATTCTATAAGACCAAAACTCCTGGAAATGAAAGATCAGAGAAACATTATTCCAATTAAAATGGGGGACGTCAAACCCCACTATCACAAACAGAGAGATCAACCAAATCAAAACTCAACAAAAAGATATTAGACTTCAATAAAATCTTGGAGCAAATGCATTTCACATGTACATACAGTGCATTCCACCACAAAACAACATAATGCACTTCTTCTCAGCAGCACTTGCCATTTTCTACAAAACAGACCACATGTTAGCAAGTAAGGCATGCTTAAGTAATTTGAAATAACTTAAATTTTAACAGGCATGTTATCCAATCACAGTGCAATAAAACTAGAAAGCAGTGACAAAAGAAATTATGCAAATGCATGAGAATGAAACAACACCCTCTTAAATAATCAATGGGTCACAGAAGAAATTATGAAAGAAATAACTCATTTCCTAGAATTAAATGAAAATGCCAGTAGCATGTACCAGATCTTATGCAACCTGATGAAAGCAGTTCTAAGAGGAAAGTACGTATCTGTGAAAGTTCACATCATGAAAACAGATTAAGTATAAAGAAATTACAGAAATAATGCCATTCACATAGCACCAAAAAAAAAAAAAAAATACTTAGTGATTAACCTAACCATGAAGTGAAAGACTTCTACGATGAAACTTACATCATTCTGAAAACGGAGACTGAAGAGGACACCAGAAACTGGAAATACAAAGCTATGCCATGTTCTTGAACAGGTAGAACAAAAATAGTCAAAATAGTTACACTTTGAAAACTGATAAGTGAACTTAATGCAGTCCCATGAAACTACCGACAACATGCCTCACAGGTCTTGAGAAAATAATAGAAATATTTGTATAAACCAGAAGAGATCCAGAATAATCAAAGCAATTCTGGGTAA
The DNA here is from genome assembly GCF_012274545.1 of Fukomys damarensis. Taxonomy (NCBI): domain Eukaryota; kingdom Metazoa; phylum Chordata; class Mammalia; order Rodentia; family Bathyergidae; genus Fukomys; species Fukomys damarensis. The sequence continues at coordinate 30,403,246 of NW_022900936.1, forward strand.
CATTAGCAAAGCAGAAGCTATCAGAATCCCAGATTTTAAGTTATATTGCAAAGCTACAGGAATAGAAAACAGCACAATATTGGCACAAAAAATGGAAATGTCAATCAACGGAGCAGAATAAAGAAAGCAGAAACAACCCAGACACATTAAAGCATTTGATCTTTTACAAAGGGGCTAAAATCATACATTGGAAGAATGGTGGTGGCCTATTTAATAATGTTTCTGTGAAAATATTTCACCATGTACTAAATTAAAATCAAAATGGATCAAAGATCTAAATGTTAAAACATACACTTGATCTATTAAAAGATAAAATAGGTAAAACTCTTGAAGACATAGACATAATTAAGCACTTTCTAAATAACTCCAATGGCACAGGAAAAAAAATACTGAGAACAAATAGTATTATATCAAATCAAAAATGTCACATGCAGCGAAGGAACAATCAATGGAGTGAAGAGACAATTTACAGGATGGGGAAAAATTGCCAACTATTCCTCAGACAGAGCTACCATCTAGAACAGGCAAATAACTAAAGAAACAAGGACTCCCCAAAGAAAATACCCAATCAATAAAAGGGGGGGCTACTGAAATGGGTAGATATTTCTCAGAAGTACAGGTGCTCAATAAATACATTAAAATGTTCAATATTGCTGATCACTACAGAAATGCAAATTAAAATTACTTCAAGGTACTCTCTTCCTCCAGAAAGGATGGCTGTCATCAAGAAATCAAGTAAGGGGAAAAAATGAGAATCAAGACTTGTCATGTGGAGGTACAAGATCCCAACAATGAATGTAACTGTACTGTATCCCTAAAATGTACCAATAAACTCAATTAAAGCTGAAAAAAAAAATCAAGTCATAACAAATGCTGGTGAGGTTTCTGGGAAAAAGGAGCACTTCTACATTGTTGGTAAGAATGTAAACTAGTATAACCGCTGTGGAGATCAGTATGTAAGATCCTCAAAAACTAAAAATGAAATTCCATTTGACCTGGCTGTTTGCCTTCTAGGAGTCTTCCCAAAAGAATTAAAGTTATCATATTATAGTGATATATGCATTTCCATGTTTTTTAAAGACTACTTTATTGGTATTTTTAATTAATTTTATTGATACATTTGAGATATACAATGTACTGACATTCACCACTGGAAATGTGCACCTTTACATAATCCATCTTGGTTCTTATTTCCCCCCATTCCCCTGCTCTCTCTTGAACCTCTGCACCCCTCCCTATCTTCACAGACTTTATTTCCATTTTTTTTCCTTTTTCTCATGTTAATTCTATTCCCATCTTTCTTTTTCCCTACCCCTTTTAATTTCCTTTCCTCTTTGCACCTTTTCTTCCTATTTCACATTATCTATTATACCTTTTAGTCCTTGTTTAGACTTTCAGTTTCTCACACTGGAGAAACTATTCTCACACTAGAGAAACACACATGAGTCCTATTTATCATCCATTCAGGGAATTTGTACCTGTACATAATATGCCTTGATTCTTTTTCCCCTTCCCCCTTCCTTTTTTTCAACACTTCCCCTCCCTCCTTATTTACAAAAGTATTTTTCCATTTTTTTTACCCATGTTTATAGAGGCACAATTTATAACAGCCGAATCTTGGAAATAGCCTATAAGTACATCAAGAGATGATATACAGAATGGAGTATTACTCTGCCATAAAAAGACAAACTTGAGGCATTTGAAGAAAGTTGCATCTTTAGGCCATAATATTAATTGAAATAAATCAGACAGACAAGTCTAAGTATCACACTGTTTCTCTATGAGAAACTGAAAATATAAATAAAAGGAAAAAATAATGGATAGATAATAAGAAGTATGGAGGTATTTTTCAAATGGGAAGTGGAACAAGAGATGGAGGAGAAGAGGAGAAAGTAAAAAAGATTAAATAAGGAGAAGCAAAGAGAAGTGGAAATAGACCTTTTTCAAATGCAAAGAGGATTAAGAAGTGGAGGGAGGAGGGGGGAATTAAACAATGGATGAGGACAAAAAAAATTTAAATGTGACGTACATGTACAAAATCCTCATAATAAACATAATTAAGTTAGTACATATGTGCTAATAAAAGTATACATTAATAAATAATTTTCCTTAGAGCCTGAATCTGTTAGAGGAAGAGTTTCATTAAGAGAAGGCGGAAAATCACTTCTCCAGCACTGCTGCTGCGCAGCTGAGTGATGTTACAGCACCAGTGTGAATGCAGAGCTCAGCTCCCTGACGGCGAAGTGCACGCGCACTTTTTAATAATGCAAGGCTTTGTTGGTTAGTGATAGAAATTGCAAAATTCAGAAATCGGAAGGCAAACTTTTAAGAAAATGCCAGTCTTACCATTTTGGAAGGGTTCAGTGGCTTGAAGTTTACTGTGATTTGACATGAATCTCTTTCTCTCCCGGCACACAAGTCACAGTGAAGGTCGTGTCAAGCCGTATTCTGCATATGGAGACTGTCTAATGATGTGTTCCAGTGCCGCACTGAGCACTGTATCATTCACTGCAGATGACTCCTTTGAAAATTGCTTCAGAAAGTTTGTGCCAAAAATGCTCATGAAGTGCACAATTTACTATCCTTAGCTATTAAGATACTGCAAACTGTCACTCCAGGAAATGCGATGCTGTACCCTATAAAGCATGTTGTTCTGAAGCTCTGCTTCAGCAGTTCCTACCAATCATCCATCAACTTGTGAGCATTGCACTTAGTCAGTTGTTAAACTTAGTGATATAATAACATTCGGATGTCAGGAAAGGAGATGTACTGAAATATCAGTCGAGTGCTTTGAATCTGAGCAAACTGAAAGTGTTGATATTTGTTTTACTGTTTGCTTTTTTTTTCTTTCTTTATTGAACTATCCAGAAAACAATGTTACTTCAGGCAATTAAGAAGGCAGTTCCATATTTTAATTATGACATGTTCATTGACTGTGTTGGCTATCACTTGCAAATAGTATCAAATGCTTATAGTTATGATTTTTATTTCAAGTTTTCCCAACAATATTTTTGGCTGTTTGTAAAATTTCCCTGCTATAAATTCTAAGACAGATCTTATTTGCTTTTTGGCTGATTAAAATATCAAAGATTATCTTTTAATAGGGAAAGTGTATATTTTACCAATGAAAATAGTTAAAATGTTTTATTACAATTCAAATACACTCTCAATGTTTTTTAGTCCAACTTGAGTGCTTGTTCCATAATGTCCACGGTTCCAGTCTTTGTTTCTGCAGTCTTGTCTTTCTGTCCTGGAGTCAGAATACTTATTCTTTTATCCAACAGTTTATCAAGGACAGCTACTTGTCACATCTTGAAGTATGATATTTCCATATATCTGTTAATATTTCATAAATTAAAGCCATAGCAATAAGCACAATAAATTTAAAGCAATTCAAATTATACTGGGAAACAAAGATGGAATGAAGAATTCTAGTTTTGTACTGAATGAGTCACTGAATACTCCCTAGTTTAAAGATTTATTTATATCTTTACAAACCAGCTAAAATTTTGCTACAGTAATGTTCACGAATACTAAGTATTCCGTTCAATAAATTTTGGAAATTTTATGTATCTTGTTTATCTTCCGTACACACCTTCATAAGCATCATTCAAACTTTCCCTCACTCAAAGAACTTCTCTTATATCTCTTTACAGTTTCTGCCACCATCTCTCTATCTGATCCAATCTCTGATTTCTACTGCTGCAGATTAACTTTGCTTGCCTGATTTGACTGCATACAAATAGCACCACTCAGAATGTGTCTCATTGCATCTGTCTTCTGGTCTGTAACCTGTGTGCTTGATACCCTTCCATACAGTCACATGCATCTGTAATCCATTCTGTTTTCATTTTGCATGTTGATCCTTTGCTATGAATGAGATGCAATGTGCTTTTATTCTATTTTTTAACACTTGGGTTGTTTCAGAATTTGGACTGGTGTAATACGATTTTTTTTTTACTTCTTATGGGTAAAATAAGCATGTTTAATAGGTCTCTAGTAAGCTTACTAATATTTAGAACAACAAATAAAATTGTATGCTATTCTTATATCCTTGCCTACCAGCCTATTACTGAAGTTTTCTTGATAGATTTTTTGTGTTTCTAAGTAGACAATATTTTTAAATGAAAATAGAGATTTTATAGTTCATATTCCAAACTTGATGTGATTAATTTTGGTTATTGGATTACTGCACTGGCTCATATGTTTAGTGGGATGTTGAAGAGAATTAGTGAGAGAACTTATTCTTACTTTATGAAGATATTGTACCACTTAGTATGATAGAAGCTGAAGGGTGTTTGTAGATGTTCTTTAACATAAAGTACTCATGTAATCCTTTGTATTTATAATATAAAGTACTCTATCCCAAATTTGATAATTTTATCAATGAATTTATTGACTTTTATCAATAACTTTTTCATTGAGATCATTAAGATTATTTCTACTAATCTCCTAATATAAGTATCATCACTCAACTTTTGGGAAAAAAAAAACTAATCTTGAATTACTAGGATGAATTCGATTTGGTCATGATTGTCCTTTCTATCCTCCCTGTTTTTCCTCTCCTTCTTTCCTCCCTAAATCTAATTTCTGTTATTGTTCTGTGTTATCAGGGTTTAGCTTTCTTTTATTTATAAATATTGTCTATAATTTCTGAATATTTTTTATGGTTAGTAATTTTTAACGTTTAAGGAATTTCACTGGTGAACCCATTTGAATTTTGAAAATTGAAGGAATGATTTTCATTGAGAATTTTATTTTTAATGATAAAGATAAATGTATATTGTCTTTTTTATTATTGGGTTTTCTTTTCAATTTTATTAACTTTTCTGAAGAAATAAAAGTTTACTGCCATTCTTAGTTCTTCCATTTCATTTGTTTTTACAAGAGATTTACATTCAATTTGAACTCTTTTCCCGACTTCTCAAAATGGAACTTTATATTAACAATATTCAATCTTTGCTTATTTTTTATGTGTACATTTAAATCTGTAATTTGTCTCTAAATACGGCATCTCACATATTTTGAAGTGTAGGTTTTAATTATCATTCAGTAAAATGTTTTATAATTTCCTTTGCAATTCTTTAAGAATTGTAAGAAAAGGATAAATGAACTGTTCTTCATTAATAAGAAACATTTTTTTCATTTTTATGCATTGTCTTTTTAATGTGTTTCTTGACAAAACTGAAACTGAGAAGTTGGGAAAAGTTTTTTTTCTAAGTACAATTAAGGGCCATCATCACTGTTACAAGACAAATAAAAGAAGACCTGCTAAATACATTTCATAATTTAATGTTGAAGTTTTTTATGATATTCTAAAAATTTATTTAATATTCTTGAAAAAGATCTGATGAAAAATCAGTATTCATTTAATACTATCTTCCTTACATTTCACCAGCATATAAAAATAATACCAAAGAAATATTTCTTGAAATATAGCAGCAGAATTAATTTACTAAGATTTAAATGTTATGATACACATAGAAAGTATTATATGATACACATAGAAAGTATTATATGACATCAAAACAAAATCTACAAAATTTGTTCTATTTAGGAGAGTGTACACAAAACACATAACACAAAAGTGGTAGACATGCTAAAATAAAAAAGAACATATAGATGTCTAATAATTACATTATTATATTTAAAATATATACAACATTTAAAAATACTTGTCTAGGAACTCTTGGGGATGACATCATATAAAAATACAATTAGAAACATGGAGTCGTGGCAGAATATCTGTCAGTTACAGAATTCAATGCACTTCTTTGCCTCTATGCAGGAAAAAAGCTATGTCAAGATGTATTAAAGGTCCATGGTAGCAAGCATTGTTGCGGAAGCATATTTGCAAATATACCTCAAATTTTTGCACGTAGTTATAACTACTGAATCTGATAACCCTTTGTGTGAACTGTCTTTTCAAAGATAGTTGAAATATTTTTATCTGGAAAAATCAGATTTGTATATTGTCAAGTGTATTAATAACAGCATCTTTTTTTCCAAGGTGAAAAAAGGCATATAACCCATTATAAAAGATGTTATTTTTCTTACACTAGGGAATTTTTAACAGTGACACAAATTGTCTATGTGTCTAATAACCACCTAATTTCCTTCACACTGGCTTTTGAGAGATAAATGCAATGGAAATAAACACAAACATGTTACAATGTGAGTAATGTCTCTTGTCTTTGATCTGGGAATTATATGTCTTCACATATAACTTTATCACATTAACTTGTCAGTTACAGAGGGAAATCCTAAACAATTCACAAAACCCATTAGAAAAGAAGAAAAGAACTCAATATACTGGGGAATGTAAAGAATGCTGAATTAAATCAAAGATTTCATGGGCATTGGAGAAATGTGATTATGTAGGATACTTAAGGGGCCAAACAAGTGAGTAGAAGACTTTTTCTTCAATTTTAATTATTTTTATTGAGTTTATTGGTATATATTAGATATACAATACAGTTACATTAATTATTGGGATCTTGTACCTCTACATAACAGGTCTTGGTTCTCATTTTTCCCCTTGTCCTTCCCCTCCCTTCACCCCCTCCTCCCCTCCCTATTTACAAACACTTTAATTCCATTTTTTCATTTTCTCAAATTTTTTTCTTTTCCCTTATTCTTTTTTACATTGAGTTTAAACACTACTTCTAGTTCTTATCTTGTGCAGTGGCCTCCTCTGAGTAGAACATAGTATTTTCTTGTCATATAAAGGGCTCTTTTGCACATACTTCAAAATTTGGTTTTGATGCTTAGTCAGATAATTAGAAGCTTGCCTGTACTACTTCCTATTACACATTTTGGGAATGGGTATACTGCTTGTGCTAATTCAAGGAAGAAACATGTCATTCTGATCTGGTGATGTTAAACTATTTATGCCCTTTTGGTTCTGCTTGAGCTAAATAGTTGATCAATAAGACTAAATCAAAAGGCAGTGTACTTATCTTAATTTGGAAACAGACTTTACCAAGAGATCTGGAAATATAACATGGTATTACAGATGGGTTAATACTTAAATATAACATAGTATGTTTTATACATGAATAGTACCGAATTTATACATGAATAATACTGTTTTCTACTGAAAATACTGTGACAAGATGGTGGGTGGGAAACAGTGGGTATGCAATCATGTGGTTTACAGTGCTTGGATGGTAGGCAGAAATAGAAGGCAAAAACTGAGCAAAAGAGAGAGGTACTAAGATCCAGGCTTAAATCTAACAGGAGCTTCTTCATACAGATTGTTATGGACAGATAGGGGAATAAATGATAGAGTCTTTGTTGGCTATTAGTAAATTCTACTATTGTGGTGAGCTCAGACCAGTCCCAAGAGAAAAGACTTTTGAATATTTTATTGAATAAAGAAATAATCTAACAAAATGGAATATCTTTTTTTATTTTTCATTCTTTTAAAAAATAGGTTGTACTGGGAAAACAAAATAGAGCAAATTATGAAGAGTATAAAACACAAATAAGATTCATCCCAGGATGCAGGGATGGTTCAACATATGAAAATAAATAAATGTAAATACACAATAATAACAGAATCAAGAACAAAAACGACATGATCATCTCAATAAACGCAGAAAAAGCATTTGACAAAGCCCAACACTCATTAATGATAAAGAAAACCTTATAGAAAATTGGAATAGATGGTCTTTATCTCAATCTGATAAAAGCCATCTATGACAAGTCATTAGGCAGCATCATACTAAAATGGTCAAATCCAGAAAACGGTCCCTGTTAAATCAAATACAAGATAAGGAACTCCGCTATTACCACTCTTACACAATATACTTTTGCAACATTAGCCAGAGCAATTTGACAAAATAAATAAATAAAATAAATAAGAATAGGAACAGAAGAAGTTAAATTATAATTATTTGTAGATCACATGATACTCTATATGGAAGACTCCAAAAATTCCACCAGATGACTTCTAGATTTAATAACCACATTTAGTAGCATAGCTGAATACAAATTCAACACTCAAAAATCAAGAGCCTTCCTGTACACGAATAACAAACTCACTTAAAGAGAATTAAGGAAATCATCCCTTTCACAATAGCAATGCCCCAAAATGAAAAATTTAGGAATCAATATAACAAAGGAAGCAAAAGAATTTTACATTAAAAATTAGAGTACTCTGAAAGAGATCAAAGAAGAGAACAGAAGATGGAAAGATATTCCTTGTTTTGGGGTATGAAGAATTAATATAGTGAAAATATCTATACTTCTAAAATTACTGCATATATTTTATGCAACCTCCATCAAAATAGCAATTTCATACCTCTGAGAATTAGCAAAAACAATCCTAAAATTCATTTGAAACCAGAAGAGACCTAGTATAGCAAAAGCAATTCTGGGCAACAAAGGTAAGGGTGGGAGCATCAATCCTTGACTTGAAATTACAGAAGAAAGCTACCATGATAAAAATAACTTGATACTGGTAAAATCAAATGAAAAAGTAAACAAACAAACAATCAAAAAACACCAAAAAAACAGACTAGAGGACACTGGAACAGTTCAGAATATACAGCAACAACTCCACACACACTGATTCATCTTATCTTTGAGAAAGGGGTCAAACCTCCTCACTAGAAGATAGATGTCTCCTTAGTAAATGGTGCTGGGAGAACTGATTCTTAGCATGCTGATGTTTAAAACAATATGTATATCTCTCCTCATGCACTTAACTAAAATCAAAATAGATGAAAGAACTAAATATTAAGACAGAAGTAATTGATCTGATAAAATTTATAATAGGTAGAACTCTTGAACACATAAGTATAGACAAAGAATTTATGACCAAAACCCCTATTGCACAGGAAATATTAATCAGAGCAACAACTTGGATCTAATCTTATTAAAAAGCTTTTTACAGCAAATGAAACCACCAATAGAACGAAGAATCAATTTTTGCCAGCTGTTCCCCAGAGAAAAGAATAATATCCAGAACAAAGAAGTAAATAAAAAATCAGTTTTAAAGACACATTCCAAAAACAGACATCTGAAATGAATAGGCACTTCACAGATGAAGAAGTAGAAATGGGAAACAAATATATGAAAAAATGTTAGACATCACTGGTCATTTGAGAGATGCAAGTTGAAACAACACTGAGATTTGATCTCACTTCAGAAAGAATGGATATTATCAAGAAATCAACCAATAACAAATGCTAAAGGGGCTGTGGTGAATAAAAAACACATTTCCACTGTTGGCAGGAGTGTAGACTGGTATTTGACCCAGCTATGTTTTGTGATATATTTCTGAAAGAATTAAAAAGCATCATATCACAGGGATATATGCACACCCATGTTTATAGTGGCACAGTTTGAAATAGCAAAATCTTTGAAACATCCCAAATTCTCATCAACTGATGAATGGGCAAAGTGGACTTGTTTTTAAACAAATGGGGCATTACTCCATAATAAAGAAGAATAAACTTGAGACATTTCTAGGTAAATATATGCACCTTAAGACCACACACAAAATTGAAATAAATTGGATGCACAAGTTTAAATATTGCATTGTTTCTTTGGTGTGAAAAATCAAAAGGGTAAATAAAGACCAAAATGTATAATAGATATTGTGAAATAAGAAGAAAATTTTCCAAAAGGAAAGAGGAATAAGTGAGGAGGGATAGGGAAAAGAAGGAAGGAAAAAGAAAAAAATGACTGAAAGGAAGTAAATGGAAACAAAGGTTTTGTAAATAAGGAGGGGAAGATAGGTTGAAGGTGGGGAGGAGGCTGGAGAAAAAGGATGAATCAAGATATAATATACATGTCCAAGTTCCTTATGATGAATGTTATCACTATGTATATCTAAAACATACCAATAATTTTTTAAAAAATTAGTTACACAGACACATGGTAGCAGGTATAACTATTCCCAATTTGAAACTATACTACAAAGCCACTGTGATAAATACAGCATGGTAGTGGCAAATAAACAGACCTGAGGATCAATGGAACAGATTGGAAGGCACAAAAACAACTCCAGATGTACTCAGCTACCTCATCTTTGACAAAGGAGCTGACCATCCCCACTGGAGGAAGGATGGCCTCTTTAATAAATGGTGTTAGAAAAACTGGATCTCAACCTGCCAAAGATTAAAACTAGATCCTTATTTTTCACCATGCACTAAATTAAAATCCAAGTGGATTAAATACTAAACTTTCTGGAAGATAAGTTAGGCAGAGAGGAAAAGACTTTAGGAACAAATCCTCAGTAGCATGGGAACTAGCAGAAAGAATCAACAACTGGGATCTCATCCTATTAAAAAGCTTCTGCACTGCAAAAGAAACCATCAACAGAGCTGAGACAACCTATAATGTGGGAAAAAATTTTTACCAGCTGCTCATCAGACAAAGGGCTCTTATCTATAATATATAAAGAACTCAAAACAACCAGCCCCCTCAAATATGAAGACCAGATTAAAAAATGGGCATCTGAAATGAACAGACATTTCTCAGACAAAGAAATAAAGCAGCAAGCAAACGTATGAAAAAATGTTCCACATCACTGGTCATTTGAGAGATGCAGATGAAAACAATACTGAGATTCCACCTCACCCCACAAAGAATGGCTGCTATCAAGAAATCAACTAATAAGAAATGCTGGAGGGGTTTTGGGGAGAAAGGAAGTCTTCTCCATTGTTGGTGGGAGTGGAGACTGGTGCAACCACTATGGAAGTCAATATGCAGATACCTCAAAGAGCTGGGACGAGAGGTTCCATTTGACCCAGCCATCCCTCTGCTGGGTATCTTTCCAAAATAATTAAAAGAATTATATCACAGAGATATATGGGCACCTATGTTTATAGCGGCACACTTTGTAATAGCTAAAACTTGGAAATAGCCCATCAGTTGGAGACTGGATAAAGAAGATATGTTTTTTTTTTTTTTTTTATAAAATGGAATCCTCAGCCATAAAGAATGAGAAATTAGATTCATTCATAGGAAAATGGATACATACTGAGGATATACTCCTAAGTGAAACAAATAAGTCACACATGTGCAAATACCGAATAATTTCTCTGGTGTGAATAAACTGTAATAGTACATACAATCCTAATGAGATAACTGACATTGTGAAATTGGAAGAAAAGGGCTAGAAGTGTAGGGAAAGTGGGAAGGATAGGGGAAAGGTAATAAGGGAAAAGAAAAAACATGAGAAAATGGAAATAAAGTGTTTGTAAATGGGGGGAGGAGGGGGTGAAGGGAGGGCAGGGACAAGGGGAAAAAATCAGAACCAAGACCTGTCATGTAGTGGCACAAGACTTCAATAATGAATGTAACTGCACTGTATACCTAAAATGTACCAATAAATTCAATAAAAGAAAAAAATTGGTTACACACAATGTGCATAGAGCATTGATCATTTTCAACACCTATCATCCATTTTTCCTCTCACCTATCCCCTAGTTTCACATTTTTTTGGGCAGTGTCAATGTGTAAAATATATCTTGCTCATATCTATCTTCCATATTGACCATATTTTTACCTCCCTCTCTTATTACCTTCCTCTTGACATTTTTTACAGATTCTACATATTAAGAAGAACTTCTGGCATTTGCTTTTCTGAGATTATTTTTTATATTGAACGTGATGGTCTCCTGACCCATCAATTTTCTTGCAAATGACAGAATTTCGTTCTTCCTTATAGCTGAATAATACTACATTTTCTTTATCTATTCTTCTATTGATGGGCACTTTCGTTGTTTCCATATCTTAGCTCTTGTGAATTATGCCACAATACTGGAGGGCGTGAAGTTGTCCCTCTAGAATGCTGACTTTAATCGCTTTGAGTATATCTCAAAGACTTTGAAAGTTCCAAAAGAAAACATATGAGAAATATTCAGACACAGTCACAGACAAAGAATTCCTTAGTAGGAATCAAATAGCACAGGAAATAATAGCAATAAAACACAAATTAGACTACATCAAATTAAAAAAATTCTGCACACCAAAGGAAACAACCAATGAAAGGAAGACACATTCTACAGAAAGGTACAAAATCTTTACCATTTAATATCCCAGAGTAGGATTAATATCTAGAATACAAAATAACTAAAAAAATTTTAGCATCAAAAAGAAATCAAATAGGGCCAGTGTTTTAGCTCAGTGGTGCCACCGCCTGCCTCACAAGTGCAAGGACCGAGTTCGATCCCTGCTACAAAAAAAAAAAAAAAAAAGAAAAAAAATGCATATTGATAAACAGTCAAAATAAACTAAACTTATACTCCCCAAAGGAAATAAAGATGACCAATAAATACATGAAAAAATGTTTAACATCTTTAATAATTAACAAAGTGAAAATCAAATTCATGTTAAGATTTCATCTCACACAAATTAGAGTAGCTATCATAAAAAATACAAAAAAAAATTAAACCAAATAATAAATGTTACAGTTTAAAAATAATAATCTACCCTTTTTTAGTGCAGGTGGAAATGTAAATTCGTATAGCCACTATCAGGGTAATTAGTATGGAAGTTCCTCAAAAAAGAAAATCTTTAAAAGTAAAGAAATAATTTGAATACAGATTAATGCAATAAAGAATTTGAATTTGTGATGGAATGTATTAAAAATTGCATCATGTCTGGGTCAGATCTATTCATAGATTATTGATTTCCATTTTGATATGCGTAATTTTGCCAATGGAGGCAAAACATTGAAGTCATCTAAAGTCAGAAAATTCACACAGAAGAACTAGGGATCCAACTACAATTTTTATGACTAAAGAGCTTGTTTTAGAAAGCAGGTCAGCTTGAAGTAACTCATAGACAATGGAAATCTATGCCTTTTCTTTGGAAAGTATGGGGTCCTGAATAAAAGCGTCCTATATTCATACTGATGTGGAAACAGTGGTGAACTGCATCTTACTAAGGAATCTTTCGTAAGTATAAAAGATGCAAATCTGAGTGTGGGGAGTGTAAAAAGGTCCTCTGCTTCCCTGGAAGATTTTCAAGATCCTTCATAACAGCACACATCTCTTCTTTTCAATCTTTCCTTGGAAATAAAGCCTTTTCTTCAGCTAGCTGAAATGTGGTTATACTGCTATTTGTGTCCTTAGGATAACCCTGAAGTTTCCAGAGAAATTTGCGGTGTTGTCAAAAATAATGGTTACATGTGTTATATGTCCAGCCTCAGGGAAACAACTGTAACTCTATTCAGTTTTGGGTTTGCTGCTTCACAAATAGCCTGGGGGTCTGTTGTTCAACTATGATTCTCATTTATGTTTTGTTTTGTTTTTTGTTTTAAGTAGAAACCTTGGAAGAGAAGAAATCTGATCTGGTGGGTGACAGCTGTCATGTTTCTGAGTTTACAAAGCATTCATTTCATTGATTCTTTTTAATCAAGAGAAGATGGAAGGAAAATCAAAAGAAAGCTAGCAGGTAAGAGGAATTGCCCTCCTAATTGTAGGGTGCATTCACTTCTGTTAGCCAGGACATAATAGGCTAAAGAACAAGGTCAAAGAGGTTTATTGCTTTCTCCTCACAAGAGAGCAACATAAGAACAACAAAGAAGGAGTCTTTACAGGTGTGTTGCTATGGATTTCAAATACAGATTGGGTCTTGCTGCTGAATTCGAGCACCGTGCATGTCAGGAATGCATTGGATATTCGTGACAGTGTTTAAAAAACATACAAAATGTAGTCACAGACCTTGATTAGAGCCATCAATGCAATCACTGTAGCCATCATCTACCCAGAAAACAACTCCAGAATTTCCACTCACTGTAGCTTCCATATGTGTTGAATTATAGAATGCAAATTCAAATTAAAGTATTTGCTGATCTTTCTAGAGGACTGATTCTAAACAGGGAAGGTACCACCTGTGTAAAATGTTTCAGAGTCTGTGGGGGACTACTGTGCTTGTCAGAAGGGTTAGAAAAGAGGTGTTAGGAAAACCGTTTTTCATAAGCAAAGGTCTAGAATGCAATACATTATAAAATATTTGGGGCTATGATGAACAGTTATAATGAACAATTGCTTTTTTATCTTTATTGGTGTAATTTAGGTATACAGTTACATTCATCATTGGGGTCTTATACAAGATTTATCTTGGTTCTTATTTTTCCCCATTCCCCAGCCTTCATCCTTTTAATTTATTTATTTGGTACCGGGGATCGAATTCGGGTCCTTGCGCTTGCAAGGCAGGCCACCGAACCGCTGAGCTAAATCCCCAGCTCTTTATTTATGTTTTTTAAAAATATTTATTTTGAGGTAGCTCAGTTTTAAGTCACTAAATTGCCTAAGATAGTCTTGAATTTGTAGTCTTCCTGCCTCTGCAGAAATCTATTTTTCCCTTCCTCCTCCCCGCCGCCTTCTCATATTCATTTTGTGTCCTCTTCTCTTCTCTTCTCTTTCCTACCTCTCTTACCTCCCCTTTCTTCTCCTCCCCTCCCTTTCCCCCTCGCTTTTCTTGCTGGAATCTAGAATACTAAAATTATAGGCAAGCTCCACCACACCAGGTTTGTGAGGCTGTTTTAGTGTTTAATGTACTATTATGCAAGTAATGAGGTAATTTGCTTAACTTCAATAATAAATAATCCATTCTCCTAACTGATTGATCCGCTACTTTTATCATTTGTGGGCTTCTATAATGCAACCAGATCTCTTTCTCTAGGTTGAAGAATGTTAACGCACTTCATGTTTTTGAATGGCAGGATAGCTTTGTTTTTCTCAAGCCTGCATATTGTTTTTTCCTCATCCAAGTTTCACTACTTTTTACTTTGAAATCTCTAAATGCATCTTCTCGTTTTTTAATTAATATAGACAACCAACTGAATTCATATTTCTTTCATTGATTGTTCACATTTAATTAGAAAATCATGAAAATTTCCCCTTTCTGTAAATATTCTAGGAATTACTATTAATACATTTACGTAAAAACTCAAATTAGAAATGAAATAAAGCATACTGGAGAAGAGATATTGTAAACACTACTGAATCACTGGTATATTGGCTCATGCCACAGGTAGAACAATACTTATGTTCAGGAAACTATAATTTTTAGTGAAGAACCTCATGAAAATTCCTTTACACACAAAAATGGGGCATATCTGCTAGATTCCTCTTTCTGTGTCTCTTTCTCTCTCATAATGTGAAAGTTGGCCTATTTGAAAGCAGCTCTGTAAATACAACAGTGGTTTCAAAATGCTGTATTAAAATAGACCACTTTAAAGGAGCCACTCAAGAAATCATTAGCAGCTTAAATAAAAGGAAAATAGCATATAAGGTACACTTTTATGGCTGAGATCTGACATTCACAACTGAAAGAAAAGGGGGAGAGAAGTCTTTCTTCATTAGCAGCATGACCAAAGCACTTAGGGATTTCACTCCCTCACATCCATTATTTCATGTATTGTCCTAATTTAATTTTCCGTGATTTTCCTGACAGTGAAGGTTGGCAACTCTTAAGTACAGTACAAAAGATTTGCAGCACTCATGTTAATAATTACACAAGCTGTTGAAGCTTTTTGCTGAAGGGCGTATTGTCAAAAATATCAAATTTAGACAAAAGCAGAAGCTACAGATGTGAGTAGAACTAGAATCCCTCAGTGCCTTTGTTTTTTAGCCACAGAAAGAAACCACCTCATGAGTTTAAATTGTTAATAAAGCATTCTTATGGTTGGAAGCCTTTGGAGAGCTCTAAACAGGAAAACAAGATCTTTGGAGAATTGCCATCAAATTGTTTCAGCTATTGTCTCTGCTGTCGCTTACCAGGATCCTGGTGACAATATAAAAACTATTATTTCTACATTCTTTCTTAGTCAAATTGATATGTAATATGTATTGACCACTTTTAGTAGACTTGATTCAGAAAATAAGGTTTCTTATTGAAAAAAAAAAACACAACTAAACTTCAGTTCAATCACCTACTTTCCTTTAAAGATACAATCATTTTGCTTTTCAGAATTATTTTTTGTTATCTTCCCTACTGTGAGTTTTCCTTGTACCATTATTCCTGATTTACAATGTCTATGAATTAGACTTTGAATGAATGCATTATCTATAAGTTATTTTAGGGAGTCATCAAAGATCAATGGTCATAGACCAAATAGTAAGAAGACCATGTATATAGGGCCAAATCTTTTCAATTGCAAGTAGAAGTTTTTGTGAACAACAATGCACCAATATATTTAAAAGAGCCATCTAATATTACATAATGTTACACAGATATGTAAACTATAATGCCAGTACATTACACTCCTGTGGATTTTCTGTATTAGATAAATGTTATTTAAAGCCTGGAATATGCTAGAACTAATAGCAGAGATTTGTCCATCTTTGGATTTTAATATTTCTTTAAACCAATTAAGATATGGCAGTTCATCCAGAAAAATCTATAGGGAGAGAGCAATTGTCTTTTTAAATATCATCATTTTTAAAAACAAAGCTTACTGTGAGTCACTATTTGAAGTTTAAATATAAAAAATAGTTCTCCAGAGGAAGGAGTATGATGACTGCATAGTTCCTGAAAGGTGAGTTTAAGTCATATATTGTGGAATATATAAAATAAACACCCTACCTCAATCCATGAAAAAGATCCTAGCCTCAGCTGCACCCCATCCCCTATACTTGCAGCATTTGATTTAGACTGAGGAACAAACCTAAAAACAAAAACTGTTTTAGCCCTTTTCTTCCTATTGCTCATCATCAATTATACAACTTAAACATTATTTACACTAAAAAGCACCAACAAACTTAATGGAATAAAAACAGAAAAATATTTGTCTTACTCTTTTGAATTAATAACACTAAAAAGGTAGCTACATAAGGGCCGGGGATTTAGCTCAGTGGTGCTGCCACCCACTTCATGAGTGCGAGGTCCTGAGTTCAATTCTGGTACCAAAAAAAAAGTAGCTACATTAGGATAGACATGGTGATAAAACATGATTAGACAGAAGAGGGTAAAGGACAAGGTATTTTTCATAGTAGACTGTACAAGTCTTGCAGTAGACATACATCTGAGAGTAGAGAGGAATAGAATATGTGGTCCTGCTTAAGGTTCTGAAGGGTGAGGAGACCTGTCTGTGCACTAGCACCTGTCTAAGGGCTGAACAGGTCTAAGACATAGTCAGAGGAAGAACCCAGTAAAGTCCTGGTTTTAGCTGCACAGGAATTGGGAAAAGGAGCAAGGGGCATCATAGCATAGCATGCATCTCATGGAAAAAAAAGAGTAAATTGTTTAGGTTAAATGTATCCATGCCACTTACTGTGATGTGGGCAAATTGCTTACCTCACTGAACCCCTACTCCACTGTCCATATGATTATCAGTATAGTAGTATCTTCCTGTTGGTTACTATTAAACTTAATTTATTATAAATACTAATATATAGAATAGTATCTGGTTTCTAATAAGTGCTATACATTACTAAATAAACAGCATCAGCAGGGAGTAAAGTTCAAGTTTCTTCTGAGTAATCAGGGTGTGTTGCTATTTCCCAGAGAACAGACATTCCATGGCACTGGCCACAGGCACTTTCTTCGTGAATGCTTATTGGACAGATGCCAAGGCCCAAAGCCAAATGAGATGAGATTCCCTCATTGCTTATTGCGTAGAGGAGACAGCAGGTGACAAAATATAGACCAGCACCTCTCAGTACTCCTAGAATTTTGCAGGAACTTTTGGTAATAATATGATACTATCTAAAGGAAATAAAGATTTTTTGAAACAAATCATTGAAGACCAAATGAACATTTGCTGTAAGGAAAAAAATAGTAATAAAACATGGCCCTAGCTTTCTATTCCCATCAGTGGTATTTTTGGATAAAACAAAGATAGGATAGATAATTTAAAAATTAAACTAATTTTCCATTTAATTTTATATGGTATAACTGTTTCACTACATTAAATTCTTAACACAGATAATATTTGTTTAAGTCAATGAGTATTAAAAATAAAAGTAATATGAAGGAGTACAAGATAGGTTAAATGCTTGTACCAAATTGCCAAAATAAGCACCACTATTCTGTATATACTAATAAAAATTAGTGTGTATTTAGAAGTCATATTATTATAAAGCTTTGCTGCCTTTGTCTTCTGATAAGAGTGATAATGTTTGAGGATCACTTTTTGAATTGATTGCTTCATCCTTACACCACATTAATCAAGCAAGTAAACTAAATCCATACCATGATTTTCCACAGTAATTCCAAACCATAATTTCATGATAAGAATTTTTAAAACTGTAAAGAAAATACTTTGGGGTAAGCAATATAGACAAGATAAATAATATTCTAATGATGAGTAGCATTTAGCTCTACCTTTTTCAGTTTTTAGACATGTTAGAGTAATTAACCTGACTCGGTTCTTTGATGATTTAAATCAACACTGATGAATATTTATTATGATACTATATAAACTTCCCTAAATATGTTACTGAACCAATATAAAATACGGGGCATCAATTTTGATTTTATAATCCTTGGAATCATTGAAATATTTCTATTTTATAATACCTTGTTAGGTGAACATATTTATGAATATTTCTCTGCAAACATGTACAAAAGAAAAAGAAGGGGATCAAGAGATAGATGGAAGGAGGAGGGAGGGAAGAGAAGTGAAAGAGGATGAAAAAGGGAATTAAAGTGCACTGTACATGTGTACAAACTCCCTACAAGAAATGTAAACCTTATATATGCAATCACGAATGAATAAATTAAAAATTTCAATAAAATTTACTTTTTCTACATGCTTAAAATAAAATTCATGTAAAATAAATGTTTTATATTAGCTTAATTTTAGTAAAAACACAACTTTACAGGGCCAGGGATTTAGCTCAGCGGTACCACCACCTGCCTCACAAGTGTAAAGTCCTGAGTTCGATCTCTGGTACCAAAAAGTAAAAACAAAACAACAAACCATCTCTTTACATTATTGACAATATTAACCACTTTCT
Source organism: Fukomys damarensis (assembly GCF_012274545.1). Lineage (NCBI taxonomy): Eukaryota > Metazoa > Chordata > Mammalia > Rodentia > Bathyergidae > Fukomys > Fukomys damarensis. The sequence goes on from NW_022900936.1 coordinate 30,422,172, forward strand.
ATTTCTTAAATTCTTTATGGATACTCATATTAAGAAGAACAGAATACTATTGATTTTTAATTCATCTATATACATTTTTACCCATTTGAAAAATTGAGGCAAGAGACAATAAAATTATTAAATAAACAATTTTCACAATAGTTTAAGATACCTGTTTTTAAAATATTTTCTTTTATAGTGTATTAATTTTCACAGCATTCACACAGCTTGACTCATTTTCTTCTAGCAATGAGTCTTTGATATAGGTAAAGTAAAAAACAAAAGAATACAGTAGATAAGGAATAATTCACTGACTTGTCCTAGGCCATCCAGATAATTAATGATAAGAGAACAGATGAAAACAAAACTCTTTGGACTACTGTGACATATATATAATTGGATAAAAGTCAGTTAAACAGGAAAAACAATCAGAAAGCAGCCAGAGAGCTTTTAACTTCAGTTTATACTGCTGGAACATTTGGTAGTGAACCTTAAGAAACAACTGAAAGGACAAAGCAGAATGAAAGATGATATTTACCTACTTAAAACAGGCTTTTAGAAAATACCCTTTTGATTTCAGCAGTGGAAAACATTCTCAGGAGATGCAGTCTTTTGTTTAAGGAGTTTTGTAGAAAGCGTTAGCAAAGAGCACTACCATTCAAAGAGATCACAAAAAGACTTACCTCTGGCATTTAATAAGACAGAACGTAGGACAATGACCAGCTACAAGAAAAAATAGTCTGGTCCCTGAGATCAATGTAATACTCTCAATAAGGCCTATGTTAATATATATTATTTAGTCCAACTCTGAGACCACTCCACAGAATGCAAGGTTAACAGGGTCATGATATGTGTTCTGCAGCCTCAGAGAGTGGGACATGACCTCAAGGGGTTGGCAAACCTCTTTTAATGCAAACTTTATCTGGTATTCCCGAACCTATGCCCATTTTGCTCTGAGTCTGCTTGCAAGGATCGTACTGGTCTCTTTCCCAGAATAGCCCCCTACATTTTTGGTAGAAATATAAACTAGTACAACCATTTCCCCAAAAAATAAAATAGAAATTTCATTTTACCCAGTTATCTCCCTTCTTGATATCATGACTTAAAAATGTCATATTGTGGTCAGATTTGCAATCGGAAGTGGCCTATATATTCATCAACAGAATGGGCAAAGAAAGTGTGGCACTTATATACAATGGATTTACTACTTTTCCATAAAGATGGGTAAATGAGTCATTTTTAGGGTAATGTTGTGCCTTGAGACTACAATTTTAAATTAAATAAATCTGACACACAATCTTAAATATCACGATTTCATATATATATGTAGCTGAAAAAAGGATAGATAATAGTAAATAGGTTGATCAATATTTGCCTAAAGAAAGGGGATTAAGAGGTGGCAGGAAAGAGGAGGAAGAAGTAGATAAAAAAATTAAAACGTGTTATATCCATGTACCAAGTCATGAATAATGTAATCATTATGTACTGCAAATATGTATGAATAAAAAATTAAAAAATAATTTGGGGCCATTTAGAAGGTACATTTTCAAGTTAGAGTATTAGATTTAATTAGATACAATGTCTTTTGTACCTTTGTTTAAAAACTGAATATTTAGACATGGTGTAGTTCTCCCTTTTTATTACTGACTCAGGCTCCACTGGTATTAGGAGTGGATAGGTCTTCATGGTTTCCATTATTACATGTCTAATTAGAGATTGATATCTATTTTTATTAGAATGACAATCTCTGCTATTATCAATTTGGAAAGCTATTATCTTACTACAGTATAGTGATTATTTCCCATATTGCCAATAGTAACTGATTAGAATGTAATCATTCCATCCTCATCGCATCCTTTTAAACCAGGCTCCTATCATGCTGGTTACACAGATTTAATTTAATTGACTAACATAAAATCCAATAATAGTCCTTCACAACTAAAAATATCAGTGTTATTAGTATGCTTCTTCCCTGACTGAAGGGTCACACATGAAGGCACATTTCACATTTTCTCAGTTTTTCACTCTCCCTTGTCTGTCAGTGGCCAGGTATCGCTTCTGCACTGCCAGGAAGCTCTTCTATTTTCTCAGAATGAATAGCTGCTATGTATCCTTCATAATTCAACCGGTGTTATTATCTCCTCAGTGACGCTTTTGATGCATCTGACTGAATGAGATTTTCCATTTTGGTGCTCTCACCCGTATGTACTTCCATCATCGCTGAGTGCTATCCCTGATTTTTGCAACTATCCGGTCTAGATTATAGGCAATTTAATATTAGGTGTTGTAATATTCTGCTTTATTTGTGAAACCATTATACAAATATTTTCTCAGACATGTTTCAGTGCGTACACTGTACAGTAGGTAACCATGAAATAAAATATACCCGGGCTTTTTCATTGAGTTTGCTGCAGTAGAGCACGGTTATTGCGACTATACCTGATGTTGGCTTATATGGGGATAGATACGGTTTGTTACAGCAACTCAATAGAAACCTGTCCACTTCTTAGGGAGAGGCAGAGAAGTTGTACGACAGAGAGTAGGTCTAGGCTAACATTTGCAACTCCAATACCTGTCTTATAATAATGCAGATAGAATGCATGATTGTGGAATCCAATCACTTAGAGACAGATGGATACACAGATTCTCACTGAATTAGGACAAAACTATTGTTCCTGAAAGCTGAGAAAATATTTTGTAGATCCAAGTAGGTGACTGAGAAAATGTCTAGGTCACTTATCTTCTTCTTCTGTACTTTGTACTCTATATGTTATACTATATAGAATATTAAAGGCTTTATTTAAAGGAGGCAAGCACTTTTTTGTTCAAAGATATGACAGTTTACCACTGACTCTGGATTATGAAGAAAAATGACTCTAGACAAAATAATCTAAAAAACAGTAAGCATAATTAATAATCTTGCTTTAATCAGTTATACATTAGAGTATATTGGTAATTCTTAATGTCTATTTAGAATATATACATATTTAAAACTATAAGACTATTTAAAATTCATCCCATAAGATGGATTGAAATTTCATCAACTATTTCTTGATTATGTTTATGTCACATTGTTCCAAATTACAAGTATGCTATTGTTAAAAGGTAGACATTTACTAGTTAAAAGTAGCATAAATTTTAATCAACATGTTTATAGAATAATCAGATCAGTCAATGGAATCCTATTCCAAGAGAACTTTTAAAAATGTGGCTCTTCTTGTTTGAATGTGTCACATGGCCACTGTTTTACAGAGCAAATCAAAATTTGGAAACATAAAACAAGGCCCCTGTCAAATCGTTCAACAAATGTAATCAGACCTATAATAAATCATGCCATGAGAATAAGGCCTCATGCATACAGTCATTGCTGATTACAATAATTCCTTTTCCCAGTACAAATTTACATTAGTGGATCATAAGGAACACATTAGATGTAATGTTAGATCACAATATGATAGTTTGCACCACAAAATAGACTGAAACAAACATTTTTTATATAGTTTTCAAAGATAACCCAAAATATATTTTAAATGATCCAATAAACTTTTTCTCAATGTTATAGGGGCAAAACATCAGAGTAATTAAAATAAAGTAATATGTATTTGTCCTGTCATAATACACATTCAACGGAGAGTGATAGCTAACTCACGTATCGTAAGATATCCAAATTTGGGAAATGAAGATTTATTTGCATTTCCGAAGTTATCAGGCATGGTGATATTCTTAGGTAGTACAAAATAAATGCATTCCTAAACACTTGCAAGATCACTTTTATGTACAATATGGAGATTTAGGAGGATATTATCATCGGGTTCCTTCTCATAGCTCCTTGAATGATTCCTCTGTCATTTTTCATCTCCTCCTCTACAGGGCTGCTTCTATAATTTTCTATAACATAAATCTGACCATGTCAGTATATATCATAAAAAATATACTTAGTAGAGGTCAACAGTCTAAACTTGAGGGACAAAACTTGTCTGCCAGCCCCATATCCTACTTCTTTCCACATGTTTGATGATATTTTATGCCTGGAAAGTGGATCCCCATCCTACTTGACTCTTGCGCACCCTGCAACGCTTGGCTTGTGTATTTTCTGGAAATCTTCCAAGTCTCCTCCAGGCAGTTTGCTGCCCTTGCTCTGTGTGCACAGATGCACCCTGTGGAGGTTGAGGTGAGAAAATAGTGTGCAAGAACAAAGCATGCTTTAAAAACATACTTGGAAGCTTTAAGGCTGCTTCATATTTTCTGGGCATCTCATTTTCTCAGAATTTCCCTGAAGGAACAAGTTCACCCATGGCGTAAAGGTCTCTTGCCTGACCACACGGTAGCCTTTCTTCCATCAGCTTTCCTTGTTCAAAAATAAGAGCCAGTATCCATAGTCATTTCACTACAGTGGGTGAGAAGGGTGAGTCTGAAGTTGAAATTGGCCAATGACTATGAATTGGGACACAGGAGAGCAGTGATATGCATTACTTCTTTGCTTTGTTTCTTGGTCTTTTTTTGTTTGTTTTTTGTGCCTGTCCCTATAATTTATGAACTGAGGAGATTTTGAATTTTGTTTGGACAATAAGTATATATTTATAGAATTTATTTTATTAACTTTATGCACCGTCTGTTTCTTTTTCTTTTTTCTATGGATTAATCATCACCTGGTTTCATTTTTCTTAGTCCAATACAGTGTTGATCTCAGCAGCTGTTATCATTACTGTCAAATAATATTATATTTCTATGTTATAGGCCCAATAATGCAATTACATATTTCTTTTAAATACATTAAGAATGGAGAAGAAACATGCATTTATACTGTGTTTAAATGTTACACTTTTCTGTACTGGTGCTGTGTGTGTGTGTGTGTGTGTGTGTGTGTGTGTGTGTGTGTGTGTGTGTTTTATTCAACGATGACTTACTTTCTGCTTGAAGAAATTTCTGTTGTATTTTTGGTAAGGTAAGTCAACTAGCAACAAAAATCTTTCAGCTTTCAGCTTTGACAAGTTTTGAATGATATAAAATTCCTGTTTGTTTGATTTTTAAGCAACTTAAATATATCATCAGGTTACCTTTTTGCCTCCCTTTCTTCCAGTAAGAAATCAGTAATTATCTTATTAGGGATAGCTTTTATGTGAAGAAATTTTCACATAACGCAATTTTCCAAAATTTCCATTTGTCTCTGACTATCCACATATTCATTTTGATGTACCTGAATATAGATGTCTTTGTGTTTACTAGAGTACATTGTGTCCTCTGCTTGTGTAAATTGTTTTTCATCAAATTTGGGAAATTAATTCTTTATTGTCTATTATTCCTTCCTCTTTCTCCTCTCCTTCTGATATTCACATTACTCATATATTGGCATGATTAATGGTGTCACACGTTGCTCTAAGAATCTGTTCATTTTTCTTCATTATTGTTCCCTGTCTGTTGTCTGGATTGCATAACCTCTAGTAATCTATCTTCGAATTCACTGATTCTTTTGTGTGCCTGTTTTTAGCCTTTCTAATAAAATCTCATTTTATTTATTGTACTCTTCAAACCTAGCATTTATTTGCTTTTTTGTGACAGAGTCTGGCTCCTGGAAGCTAAGCTAAGGTTTGACTCACTAATGAAGCTCAGGCTGGTCTTAAACTTGTTGGAATTCTGAGCAATCACAACTAGAATAACCACTAAATTCTGTCTCACCCCTATAATTAACAATGAGTCCTTTTCTGTAATTTCTATTTCTGCATTTACATTCTCTGTTTGGTTAGAAATTTTCAGCATAGTTCCACTTACTTCCTTAATCATGTTTTCCTTTAGTTTTTCAAACCCAATTATAACAGTGGCTTTGAATTTTTTATTAAGTTTAACATATTCACACTTACTATCTGACTTGCTCAGTTTTTCCATATTTAATCACTCTTTGTTCCTTTACAAGTTTCAGTGTTTTTTTTTTTAATTTGACATTTGGGTAATATATTTATTTGGGACAATAGTTGCCTTCTCCCATTCTCTGGGGCTTGTTTTTATTGTTTGCATCTTGATTTGTTTAGTCATGTGGTTGTATTACTTAAGTAAAGTATGTCTCCCTTGCAACATGAGGCCTCTGACACTATTCTACAGGTGGGGTGGCCTTGGGCATCTGCCCAGGTTCTCTAGGATTACAGTGGTATTAGCAGTACTTTCTTTGATTCTTTTCCTTCTCTGTATCTCCATTAAGTATCTTTCTTCTTTAATATCCTCTCCAACTGTTAGGCTTCATGAATTGCTGGCTGATTGCTGTATCATTTTAATAGTGCTCCAGAGGGCTGGGGATTTAGCTCAGTGGTTATTCTTGCCTTCCTCACAAGCACAAGGGCTGGAGTTCGATTCCCAGTACCAGAAAAAAATAAAAATGTTCCAGAGAAGAAAAACGTCTCCCAGTCTGATACTATGAAATTTAAAGAGGAGAAATATTTAAGACACTCTTAGGGGTTTACACTGACCCCATGAAGGCTCATATTAGCAGTCTCTTTTGTTCCTCCAGGGTTCTCTGTGATAAACTTGCTGTGCATTGATTTAGCTGGTTACTGTCTTAGAGATGTCAACCTTTTCTTTACGGCTGTGAACTCGGATTGCTTCTCTCAGGGGGGAAGCTTTTTATTTTTTAACCAGTGAGCTAGTATGATCAAGATTCGGGTCTTATTATTCTTAGAGTTTTGTGCCTAGGCTGGGAACTGTGATGGTAAATCTTGATTTCCCACTTGATTGACATGGGAGATACTTAGATGACTAAAGCATACGTCTGAGTTTGGCTGAGTGGGTAATGGAGTGGGTAATGAGTGACCTTGGGAACCTAATCTGTTATCTTGCCTCTTTCTTTCTCCCAATCTTCCTGCTCTTTCTCTGCTTACTGTCTGCTCTAGACTGGGCAGCTTTCCTCTTGCTCATTTCTACCTTAGAGTCAGCCAGATATGACTAAATTTTCTCCTTTAAGTTATATTTGCCTCATACTTTGTTACAGTAATGGAAAAGCTCACTAATACAGATTTTGGGAGGAGTAGGGAGCCCCTGGGTACTTGTTTGTATTTAGTCATGATTCATTCTTTGTTACTGATAGTGCTAAGGCATTATAAATGCTGGAGGCTTGTCATTCCTGATGGATATCATATTTCATTAAGAGTTGTGGGTAACGAGATAGAAACTTTTTTTTCTCTTTTCTTTTTCTTATTTATTTATTTATTTTTTTTTTGGGTACCAGGGATTGAACTTGGGTCTTTGTGCTTGCAAGGCAGACCACCAAACTGCTGAGCTAAATCCCCGGCCCATAGAAATCATCTTTGTAAAACTCCTATTGAGTTGATCTGAGATGGAGAATAGACTGGACAATTTGTACTTAGATTAATCCAGACTTTTGCTAGTCTTAAATTCAGTAAATTGTATCCTATAAATGTTTCTCCATTATCTGAATGCCATTAAAACAGCTTCCTAAAATTTTAAATAGTTGTTTTTATAATTTTCATCATTTGGTTGTCTCACATGGGAGGGGTCTTTAAAGCTTTTCATAGACATACTAGAGATACTGATATTGGGCCACTTCTAACTATGGAGGTGAAAGAAGTAGAAGAGAATTACCTAGAAATAGAAAAGGAAGAAAACATGCAGAAAGAGAAAAATACAATAAATTTAAATGAATGTCTACCTGAGATCCCTGTGCCTTTCTAATCCCTGGCTTTAATCTAGGAAAACCAGATGTATCCTTGTTATTATATTTTGTAAAGATCTTATGCATCCTTAGAGCATTATCTTTTTGTCTGGGATAAAATTTTTAGCAAAAATATTCCAACCAAGTTTATTATTACTCTCCAGAGCATAAGATTGTATAGATTAAGTAATTATGGATTTTGCAATCTGTATTCTGGAAATATGACTCAATTTATTCTATGTCTGAAGGCCTAAGAACAAGAAAGATGGTGGGATAAGTCAAGCTCTGAGTCTGGTCTAGGAGCACCAATGTCTGAGAGGAGGCAAGATGGGTTTCACTATTCAAGCAGAGATCACCCATCGTCCACTTTTTTTTTTAATTTTGACTTTCAACAGACAACATAATAATAATAACATTTTGAGGGAGTATCTGATTTTCTTAATATATCTATTTAGATGTTGATCTTTTTCAGAACATTCTCACACATGGTACTCACTAGCTATCTCTACATCTCTTAGTCAATAATAATAACCATTAGAAATGGGTCCCTTGTGAATTTGGCATCCAAATTACTTGACTGAAAACATCTTCAGACCTAAATAAATGCAATGACAAGGTCATAATTCTACCTAATATTATAAAGCTGTCTAGTGTACAATAAAAAGTACTAATCCCTTCTCAAGAGACTACTAGTGATGTTTACTCTACTACAGATACGATTGTATTCAAATACTCTGATGTTCATTTAGTAATACCTAAATATTGACATAAAATCAATGCATCTTATCTTAATATTTAAGGGCTTAAGAGAGAAAAGAAAACAAATATATTGCACTCAGTTTATGTTACACATATAAATATAAACAAAAAATTAACAGGAAATACTCATGGCAACTTCAGACCTTATTTCTGTCACTGGTCATGTGGCTGTAGTGGTATTTATAATGACCTTCGACTACCAAATTCTGTATTCTCTTTATTTTTGCAAGAACCTCCTATATTTGTGTTTCTTTATCTGGTGGAGTGACCAACCTTACATTCCTTAAAGATCTGAGCCATTCACCAATCTTTTCTGGATTGGGTTGTTACAGGTATTTCCTTAACCTTGAGGTACAATAATAGTAAGAGATGTGTTAAGTGATCTCCTACATTTCAGATATATGTTTCTTACTTCTAATGTGCAGTAGTCCAATTTTCCTTTTGTTAGTATGGAATAATTGTTCATGTCAACACCATAACTACATTCTCTGTTTGCTAAGATGCATGAGGAAAACAAAGTGGTAAGGAGACAATCTTAACATTTAATTCAAGAGAATCATTGAAGTATTGTTGGTAGAAGCATTTTTCTATCTATCTGAATCTAAGGTGTCTTAGCAAAGCATAAAGTCTGAAGAAGGCCAAAAAAAAAATGCTGATATTTCCCTATGGAGAATGGTTATCATTTTGTTCGGTGATTCCTGGACCTGTGAATCTTTATTTTTGTAGAAATGGTGTCTTTTATTGGATGCTGATTCAGAATGTTTACAGCCTTCTGGGAAACCTTATTCTAATCACAAAGCAGTCACTGTAACTGCATCTTTCAATTCTATTTTAGAATTCCACATCTACAAAGCTTCGACTGGCTTCTACAAACCCAGTTGAGATCCTTTAGAAAATAAAGGGAGGACATTCTAAAAGAGAATTCCATGAGTGTAGACCTATCACAACAGTTGTTTCTCTGAGACATGAATTCCATGATCAGAAGTAATGCTATATAGAATAAAACCAGAATAGGTAAGGCAATCTGTAAGCCCATGGGTGGTAAGAACTGCACACACATTGCATGTAGGGAAGGTAGTTTCTTACAAGAGTTCGTGTCCATTCCAATACAGATGAAACAGTCCCCTTTCCATGATGGAAAAAATCAACATAAACTATCATCAAGTAGCTGACAATCCTGTGAGGGATAATACACTGGGAACTCTGTGTTGGTTTCTGCTGTTGTCTGATGGCATAAGGACCATACTAAAGTTGGCTTTCTTGAGTGGAAACTCGTATTGGTGAGCCCATAGGGAGCCTCCATCACAATTCCAGTGGCTAGCTTATTCATGAGACAACTAGGAGATGGCTAGAAAAAGGATGACTGGAATTCACAGAATGGGTCATCATATCCATTTGATCATTAAAATCTTTGTCTGCTGAAGCTACATTTGTGCAGATTCACATGAGACAGATGTCTTCATTTTATTTTATCCAAGAATGGTGTATTTGCATATCATTTTTCCAAACTTTTTGACACCAATTTCCAAGCTTATTCCTTCTAAGCCCTGAAACATTTCGAAAAACCATTGCTCACAGCCTAGATACTGGGATATACTTACACATCTGTCCGTTTTTAGACTGAGGTTCTGACCATTGGGGATACTTGTCTTCACTATTATCCTTTAGGAATGTCTCAGAGGAGGATTGTTGTGAAGCAGTTTTCTATTTTTGCATGGTGTCTACATAAACAAGACCTGACTTCTCTTCCTCTGTCAAATGATTGTAAGGTGGTCTCAGACAACCACGGGGCAGATTTGGAGAGAGAGAATAGAGTATCAGAAGTGAGGATCATGGGCATTGGGGCCATTTCTTTGTGTAAATTATTTGTGCCTTTATGGCCTGTGTAGACCTGCTTAGTCATATGCCACTTCCGTTGACAGGATGATGTTTTTCGTGACTGTATTAGTTACTTTTCTTTCATTGCTGAGACAAAATAACCAACACCCAAAGTTAAAGGGGCAAAGGTTTATTTGGCTTACATTTTGTAGAGGTTTTGGTCCACAGTTGGCTGGCTCTTAGGTGGCACATGGCACAGTGACATCACAGAGGAGATGCAGTTTATTGCAGGCGGAAACAGCAAAACTAACAAGTGACTTTAACAAGGAACCTCAACAGCTGCCCTTTTTATCTTATCCAGACTATGTAGGGTGGGTAGCCCTACATATCCTCAATCCAAGTGCCCTTGAGACTAGTACTGCACCATGAATAAATTCCAGCATCACACACTCTAGGTCCAGCCACCTCTGACAGAGCCCTATTATGACACAAACCCTAGCAGTGGCAAACTTGAATTTCTATTAAGAAGGCAAGGAAATGAAAAAAGGTTGGAAATAAACAACAGCAAAGTACAAATAGCTTATTTTAGGAATCATTCATATTTAATTTCTTTCCATTGTGAAGATTTTCTGAATAAACTTGAAATAAATTTAAACTTGTTGAAAATTTAAAAGTTGGGGGCTAGCAAGTACAAGGTCTTAAGTTTGATGCCTGGTACTGGGAAAAAAAGAAAATTTAAAAGTAATGCCCTAAAATATGTTATTATATTTTAAAAATAAAATTTAAGGAAAAATTGGGGATGGGCTGTAATTTAGTAGTAAAGCATATTTCTAGAAATCTCAGAGGCTCTGGTTTCAATACCCAGCACCCTTAAAATGTTCTAAGAAAAAAAAATTTAATGCCAGTCCAATGCATAGTACATTAAAATATGCTAAGAATCCATAAGACTTTCCTGCTTACCTTAACTACATATTAAAAATACGGTCAAATATTTAGAATTCAGATCACAGCAAAGAACAATATATACATTCAGAGACATAATGTTATCCAAATGAGCACCAAATCCTGAGGCTTCCATAATGCACACAATATCTTTCCCTTAGTTTTTCTTTCATTTTACTTTTATATCATCCATTTTCCTCCTTTTTGTATAGTAGAAACAGACTATAAATCAAGCAAATAACTTTTGCATGACAGATTATGAAAAACATTTGATCTTTTGATCTTATGAAGCTATGCAGCCAAAATGCTTTTACTTCCTGGCATTAGTCCCAGACTCCAAGTGTCACTCAAAAGAAACATTTTCATGATGTAGTGTTTGATATTTTACCTCTTTTATATATCTCTATTTTTTACTATTGCCTTCTTTTTTACAAGCTTTCTTACAAATAGCAGCAGAAGCTATTGTCAAAAGGGAAAAAACTAAAACATTATTTTTTCAGGCTATCTCAGCTATAAAAATTCCTGAGGCATTATAAAAAGAGGGATGGAGGCAGAGAGCAAGAGAAAGAGCACTAAAATTATACATGTAACAAAATCTCTCACCTTCATTGCTAGCTTTATACCCAGTCCCTGAGCACAATGCCTGTCCACCGTATCTGAGAATGTCATGAATACTGTATAAACCCAAGGAAACCACACCAGAATAAAATTTGTGCTAATGTTTGCACAAGCATAGCTACCAGAAGATTTTAAATTTTCCAAGGCTAAAACCAGATCACAGAGCATGACTTTCCCTTTTCTTAGAACTTTTGAAATTCCATTTAACGTTTTACCTTCAAAGAATGAAAATTAAGGATATTTTATTAGAATCAGCTCAGTTAATGCTATTTTAAATATCATTTTCTGCCATGTAATCTATAAAAGTATGAGAAAGCTAGGTGAATAGTCAAATTAACAGCTATTTTAAACAATGTTTAATATACTTTTCCCAGAGATTGGACAAACTTACTTTTTATATTATGAAATGAAAACATGCCATACAACTCATGAGGCAAGAATCAACCAATGTCTCCTGGAAGAAATTCTGACTATTCCTGCCATTCTGAAAATTCAGAAGCACATCACAGAGGGGAAGTAATGGATACCACAGGCATAAATATTAGAAACAGAAGACTGAGAATATTCTCAGAAATAATTAGTAAATTATTCAGAATAACGGCAGAGCAAGTGAATATTCAGTTGTGAATTGCTAATAGTTAAATTAATGGTCATTGAGACCTTGAGAGCATGACCAAATTTTTAACCACTGAAAAAAAATTTTTAATCCTTGTTTCTATTTCTTAATGTGAATACAGCCTGCAATAGTGAATATCCTGGCAGGAAACATAAGGCGCATTTGGTGGGGATTTTAAAGAGAATTAGAGAAGTTAGTTAATGATAAATGATTTAGGGGTAGGCATTCAGGGTCCAGCAGTAGCAGAAGCAGTAAACTACCCATAGATCTGAAGGGTCAAGGAAAGCAGACTGTGTCACTAGAGCTAGTTGAGAGCCAGAAACAGAACTGACATTTTACATGAGCATTAGTCCAACTTGAGTGAGTATAGCCCAACAGATGCCTGAATAGAATGTGGAGGCAAAATCTCAACAACATCCTTAAACTCTCAGCTCTTCCAACTGAAAATACCTGTGGACAAGCCCAGCTAGAAGCCAGAGAGCCAGTGAGTCTCAGCAAGGCCATTTACAGGAATCAGTCTTATAGAGACACAAAGTAGGGCAGTGATTGTAGAGAACAGGAATGCAGCAAGTAGGGAAGAGAAAGTAATGGGAGGTTGAAAGAGCAAGAGGCGGGAATAAAGACCTGTGGACCAGGAATATTTTGGAACTATTAAGTATTTATATTATTAAATATCTTGACTAATATGTAAAAGGGACATCTTTAAACTGAATCTTAATTTGCTATAGTCAACTTTAAAACTTTAGTAATACTCTAAAAAGTGTAGAATTATTCTTAGATTTGTTTATAGTAACGAAATAATTATATCTAATTATGGAGCAATAATTAAATACTCATTAGCTATAAAATTTCAACATAATCACTGGAAATTTTATACATATATATATATATATATATATACA
>NW_022900936.1:30435894-30463588 GCF_012274545.1 Fukomys damarensis
TATATATAAATTAAACTACGTATATATAAATTAGACTGCAAAATACTGGTGAATACTAACTTCAACATTTTCCACTCCTTATAGAAGCATTTTAAAATGAATAGTGTGCATTGAAGTCAACCTCTAGGGTCAAATATTTCTCAGAGTTGCATAAGATCAAGTGTGTTATCTATTGTAAGCATTAACACAGATCCAAAAGAGCATCTAACAGTAGATAAAATGGCTTCAAAGCATCCAAAAGGTAGGGACAAGAACTAATAATTCATTCTGCTAGAGATTGATGATGTTTATAACACAAAAGAGATTTATTGACTTATTTATTGATTTAATTTATTGGTTTGGAATGACTTCTTTTTACCCAAAGAGCATTCATGAATATGGCACCAATATAATCACAGAAAATGCAGCGTCTGCATGTTGGAGACTGAAGCTCAGCAGGCAGCTGCAAGTGAAGAGGATTTAACGAAGAAGAATGATTTTTGTGGCTGAGATACATTACACAGCACAGCACTGCCCTGAGTCAATAATGATGACTAACCAGAACACCATGTGAATTAGAGTAGAAAACAATGCCTGTGGAGTGAATACTATAAGAGTGAATGAAAGACAGTATGTATTTATAGTTTTTGCTTTCTTCCTCAAACTCTGAATTGTTACGGAATAAAAGTTAGTGAGTGGAAAGGAAATCACACTTCCAAACAAAGTCAATATTAATGCATTTTAGTTCCGTGGATATCCAGAAAACATACATTTACATTACAAAGTAATAAAGTATGTTAAAATGACATAAAGTATTAAGGCCTGAAAAGATGGCTAATGTAGTCTCGATTGCATGTGTTCAGAGAAGCAAAACAATGAACTGATTCTGAGTACCTAATGCTACAAAAAGAACTCAAGAGGCAAAATGCTGGATATGAGGCACATTTGGAGGCCAGGTGACCAAAATCAAATCCTGAGTCATATTGAACACATAGCAAACCAAAAGCACAGCTTTGCTCTGGGGGACCGGATGAGGCAACTATTGGTGGTGGAATCTGCTGCTCCTACAAATGCAACCACCCCTGAAACTGACCTCTGTGCCTTGCTGCCATCAGTGTAGCCACCTGTCACCAGGAAGCATTTTGTTACGCCCCTTCCTTAGGTCTCTCGCTTCTGTTTCATGGTCATTGTGTGATCAGCTAAAGCTTAGCTTGCACTGTGTCTGGAAGAGAAAGAGAAACAAGGTTCCTGTATATTTTACTTCTAAACATGAAGCCTTGTATCTCCTGAGTTGGGGTTTGATCTGCTTACCATCTAAATGCAAAGGTCTTTATAAATACCACCTGTTTCTTCCCTACCACTCACAACCACCTTTAGCCACCCTTTTCAGAAAGTCTAATCTAAGTGTGTTATTACCCAGTGTATGTGTCTGTACTCAATCCCTCTTCCAATCTTTACTTTCACTTCCATAAGCATTGCAAATTCATATTTCCATGATTAAAATTAATCACATTTTCTCCCAAACCTGCTCTCCCTGCAGACTTAATGGCATATTTATTTTAAGGCTTCAGAGAAAACCATTTGCACAGACTTTCTTCCAGTTATGTTACTCAACCTTATTCCCACAGACTAGAAGTGTAAATTCTTAATTTATGCAGAAACTGCATATGATTGGTATGTATGTTAAATTTTACAAAGATGCTAAAGCTTTAATTGGCTGAAAAAGAACAGAGAAAACATGAGGGAAAGAAGAGGAAACTCCTATTACTACTATGGCCAAGGAAACAAAACCTTTATATCTACATATAAATTAAATAATTATGTTTTAACACTGTTATCTACATTTTCTTTTCATTCATCTTTTCACTGAGTGAATTAATGGAAGTGGCACTTTGTCTTTAGAGAATTTGCAGCAGTTATAAAAATTTAAAGTTTCCAAACACAAATATCACATCTAAGAGGTTTTTATTGTTGATCAGCATTTTGTGAAATTGCATTATGATTGTAGTAAAATTCCCTAAGTGTTCTCCTAATGGCAGTTTCTTTTCATCATGTGTTTATCCCTTCAAAATTTCACACTCATCCACCTACTCAAATGCATATATAAATACGTTGTTGCCATAGGCCTTTCTGCTGTGTGACACTGTTTTGTTTGTTTGTTTTCATTTTTTGCGTTCTGTCTGAGGAACTGATCATAATAATCCATATAATTATATGCATTCATTTTATCAGAATAATTTGCAATTCTAAGATGCATGCAGTATTTTGAAAGTTTTTATATGTTGAATTGATTAAAGCGTAAAATTTTGGTTACAACATAAATCTGTAAAGCCAAAGCTGCCTAAAATAAGCAAATGATAGTGATAAAGCCAGAAATTAATGAAGATGTTGAATAACTTGTGCTATAACAAATGGATGAACTGATAAATGAGATTCAAGTATTCTATTTCTTAAAACTTTTGTTATTATTCACAGGTAACTTTCTCAAAGCCTAGCTATTGGAATGAAATACTACAAATGTTAACTTGAGAAGATGAATACTGTATTGTTTTATTCCCACTTGTATGATAAATTTTTGAAAGGCAAAGTTCTAAGTGCATTTCCTTAGTAGTGAATATAAGAACAAGGTCATTGCAACTAATATTTCAGAGTTGAGATTGCCAGTCACTGATTAATAGTCATGTATAATTTATTAGACCAAATAATGGCTGACACGCAAGCACAAGAATAAGTGTTATGGATGAGATCAATTCTGTGAGATATTTATGTTGAAAAGCCCACATTTCTTTCATAGCTAAAAACTTAGGATCTCTAGTGGGATCAGAATACTACTTAAAGATAAAGAAACTCAGTCAGCAGAAAGATAATCTCAAGAATACGCTTTTCTTCTCTTTTATATTTGGGTCCCTGGGATTAAAAATAAGAAATATTGGGTTCTTGGTAGGTTTATTTATTTTTCTCTGCACAAGAAATATACTTTCTTGCATGTAAATTTATGACTGGAGAGAAGTAGCTAATGGCCTAATGAGCAATAGCTTTGAAAAAAATAATATAAAGGACTTAATTTTATTTTACTGTTGTTCATTTTTTAATAAAGTGAGACATGACAAAATGTTTGTAGCCACTAATTTTTCAAGACTTCAAGGAAACTGAGAAAATAAAGAAATAATCCTCAGGAAGAAATTTCTTTTATTCTAATTTTCTTTGTACTACCTTCATAGAAATGGAAATTATTTTCCATATTAAAGGAGGAATAGTATATGATGTTTAAACCTTAGAGTGAAGAACTAGAATCTTTTGCTTTATTAGTAAGTGGAAAAATCTGAGCTTCCTGTCATTTTGAACTTTATTTTTAAAATGATATAAGAAATTTTAAGCCATAAAAGTAGGTGTTTTGATTTCTTTGTTTTTATGGTCTTTGAAATAACAATGTATTAATAATTCAAAAAGGATACATCAACTTCTCTTCATATTTTTATAATTACTTTGTTCATAAGAATAAAACCTATACCTTGAGTATAATTACAAATACAGAAATTGTAAATGTATATAAGTTAGAGAACTCATATACAGTTTCTGAGAACCCTTGGCTGATTTAAAGAAAATGACTATTTTGTAATCTAGTTTCTAGTAACAGTATTTCAGAAGATATTGAATTAACTGATGATTTCAAAAGTAGATGTTTTAAAATTCTTGATGAAATAGAGGGCAATCTGGGATTTCCATTATTATTTTTTCAAATTCATACTGTTTGTATATACATCTTTGGGATAGTTGCATTTCTTAAACAATATTTTTAAGAGTTTATTGGAGACACTTCTAAAAACATATTTTAGTCAAAATAGAAATACCACTATAGTACAGAGTCAAAACAAAGTTTATTAAGGAATAACTGAGCTTACCTATAAAATACGAGGACATAAATGTGTAAATACCATATAGTTGCACTGATATGATAAACTAAAAGTGTAAATAAGGATCACAATGAGTAATTGATATTGTGTAATAGGAAGAAAAGGTCTAAAGTTGTAGTGGAAGTGGGAGAGGTAGGGGAGATGTAGGAAGGGAAAAATAAGAGAAAAAGAAATAAATGGAAACATAGTCTTTGTAAATAGGGAAGAGTTGAAGGGGTGAAGGGAGGCTAGGGAATTGGGGAAAATATAGGAACCAAGATAGGTCATGTAAAGGTACAAGATCCCAATGATGAATGTAACTATACTGTCTACCTAAAAGGTACAAATCAAACTATTAAAAATAAAATAAAATACAAGTGTGTCATGAAGCTGAGTTTCAAAATGTCATAAAACCTATGCTTTTGGCTTTAGACATTGCATTTCTAGAATATTTATTCCCTCTTTTTGTAGAAAACAAATTTTCAAAAATCATTAAGAATTAACTTTGTGAACTTCTTGTTAATACTTTCCTTTATTTCTTCCAAACCTAGTTGTTTAAGATATCTCCTTATTGATTTGCACCATGGTTGCACCAGTCTGCATTCCCACTAACAATGGAGAAGGGTTCCTTTCTCCCCACACCCCCACCAGCATTTGCTATTGGATAATTTCTTGATAGCATCCATTCTTTCTAGGGTGAGGTAGTTGTTTTCATCTGCATCTCTCGAATGTCCAGTGATGCTGAACATTTTTTTCATATATTTATTTGCTGCTTTTACTTCTTTTAATGAGCAATGTCTGTTTGTTTCAGAGGCCCATTTTTGAATTGGATACTTATACTTAGGGGGGCTTGATCTTCTTGAGTTCTTTAGTTTTTTTAGGGGTACTGAGGATCAAACTCAGTTTCTTGCACTTGCAAGGTAGGCAGTGGAACCACTGAGCTAAATCCCCAGCTGTGGAGTTCTTTATATATTCCAGATAGTAGACCTTTGTCTGAGGAACATCTGGTAAATTTTTTTCCCACATTGTAGGTTGTCTTTTAGCTCTGTTGGTGGTTCTCTTGCAGTGCAGAAGCTTTTGAAAAAGATCAGATCCCAGTTGTTGAGTTTTTACTGAAGATTTATTCATAAAGTCTTTTCTTAAGCCAATATATTCAAGAATTCTAGTTCAGTGTTACTGTTTTAGTATTTAGACCTTTAATCCACTTTGATTTTATTTTACTGAATGGTAAAAGACAGAGGTCTAGTTTTAATCTTTGGCAAGTGGAAATCCAGTTTTTTCATTTATTAATTTTCATTGTTTATTTATTTATTTATTCATTTTTTGTACTGGGGGTCGAACTGAGGTCCTTGTGCTTGTGAGGTAGGCAGTGAAACCTCTGATCTAAATCCCAAGCCCCAGTTTTCTTTTTTTTGTTTTGTTTTTTTTTAATGTACTAAAGAGTCTATCTTTCCTCCAGTGAGGATGACTGGCTCCTTTGTCAAAATTCAGGTAGATGAGTATGTCTGGAGTTGTTTCTACATCTTCCAATATGTTCTGTTTCTTGGCCAGTAACATGCTATTTTTAACAGTGTGACTGGGTAGTATAGCTTCAAATTGGGGACTGTAATACCCCCTGCTATGTCTCTGTTGCCTAGAATGTCTTTTGCTATTTTAGGTCTCCTCTGCTTCCAAATGATTTTTGTATTCTTTTTTATAGTTCTGTGAAATATACTGCTGGGGTTTCAATAGGGATTGTAATGAATCTGTATAGCAGTTTTAGAAGTATGGCCATTTTCACTATATTGGTTCCTCCTACCTAAGAATAATGGATGTCTTTCCATTTTCTTATGTCCTCTTTGACCTGTTTTTCAGAGTGTTGTAGTTCCAATGTAGAGGTCTTTTGTTTCCTTTGTTAGATTGATTCCTAGATATTTCATTTTTTGGATGCTGTTTTAAAAATGATTGATTCCCTAATTTCTCTCTCAATGAGTCTGTTATTTGTGTACAAGAAAACTATTAATTTTTGAGTGTTGACCTTGTATCCAGCTACTCTACTGAATATGATAATTAGGCCTAGGAGTCTTTTGGGGGAGTTTTGGGGTCTTCTATGTAGAGTATCATGTCATCAGCAAATAATGACAGTTTCATTTTTTCCTTTCCTACTTTTATTGCCTTTATTTTTTTCTCTTTTCTAATTATTGTGGCTAATATTTCCAAAACTATATTGAACAGGCATGGTGACAGTGGACATCCATGTCTTGTTCCTTATTTATCACAAAGGTTTCCAGTTTTTGACCAGTTTGTATGTTGTTGACTGTTGGCTTTTCATAGATAGCCATTATCAAGTTGAGATAAAGGTCATCTATTCCAATTTTCTGCAGGGTTTTTATCATGAATGGGCATTGAATTTTGTTGAATGCCTGTTCTGCATCTCTTGAGATGATCATATAGTTTTTATATTAATATAAATATTAATGTAGTATATTATTCTATTAAAATAGTGCATCACATTTAGTGATTTACATTTGTTGAACCATCCTTGCATTCCTGGGATATATCCAAATGGTCAGGGAGTATGAAGTTTAAAGAGTATTGGTATTAGTTCTCTAAATGTCTTATAGAATTCAGCAGTGAAACCATGACAACCTGGACTTTTGTTTGTTGGTAAAGTTTTAATTATATTTTCAATTTCACTATTGTAATTTGGATGTTCAGAATTTTTATATCTTTTTTGCTCAAATTTGATAATTCATATGTATCTAGAAATCTGCCCATTTCTTCTGTTTTGCTTTGTATTAGAGTACAGGTTTTTGAGGTAGTTATTGATGATTCTTTGGATTTCTTCTCGATCTCTTGTGGCCAACTTTTCCATTCCTTATTTCATGGATTTGAGCCTTTTCTTTCTCTTTTTTTGACCAGGTTGCCTAAGGGTTTATCAATTTTATTTACTTTTGAAAAATTAACTCTTTAATTCATTGATTTTTTTGCATCATTTTCTTAAAAAAACATTGCATAGATTTCTACTCTTATCTTTATAATTTCCTCCCTTGTAAGAGCTTTGGGGTTAACTTGTTCTGCTTTATCTAAAGCTGAAGATTCAGCATTAGGTTGTATGTTTGATCTCACTCTATTTTCCTAGTGTGGGCATTCACTGCTATAAACCTC
The DNA here is from genome assembly GCF_012274545.1 of Fukomys damarensis. Classification (NCBI taxonomy): domain Eukaryota; kingdom Metazoa; phylum Chordata; class Mammalia; order Rodentia; family Bathyergidae; genus Fukomys; species Fukomys damarensis. The sequence goes on from NW_022900936.1 coordinate 30,442,914, forward strand.
CCTCTTAGAACTGCTTTCATTATGTCCCATAGATCCCTGTAAGTTGTATTGGCATTAACGTTTATATGTAAAAATTGGCTAATTTCCTCTTTAATTTCCTCTGTGACCTATTGGTTGTTCAGGAGAGTGTTATTCAATACCCATGTGTTGGTGAAGTTCTTTCAGTTTCTTTTGCTATTGATCTCCAGTTTAATTGCACTATGTTCTGATAATATACAGGAGATAACTTTAACTCCTTTGTATTTACTTAAACATGTTCTATGAACTATTATGTGGTCTATTTTGGAGGGTGACCCATGTGCAGCTGAAAAGAATGTATATTCTGATTTTGTGGGTTGGAACACTCTGTAGACATCTATTAAATCCATTTGTTCTAAAACTTGTTTCAGTTCTAGTATTTTATTGTTGATTTTTTAGCTAGATGACCTGTCTATTTGTGACAGTGCAGTATTGAATTCCCTCACTACAATTGTATTAGCGCTTATTTGTTTTTTCATGTCCCTTAATATTTGTTTTATATACTTGGGGGCATTAGTATGTGGTGAATACATATTTATGATTGTCATCTCTTCCTCTTATATTCTTCCCTTTGCAAGGATTTAGGAACCTCTTTGTCTCTCTTAATTAGTGTTGGTTTGAAACTTACTTTGTTTTCAAATAAGATAGCTACCCCTGATTTTTTCCAGGTTCTTGCCACATGGAGAACTGTTTTTCATGCTTTTAGTTTCAGTCTAGGAATTTCTCTGTGGACTAAATTGGTTTCTTGTATACAGCATATTGTTTGATTTTGCTTCTTAATCAATTTGGCCAGTTGATTTCTTTTGATTGGTGAATTAAGGCCCTTAACAGTGACATCTATAACTCATATGTATTGCCATATCATCATCATTTTATTATCCTGTTGTTGGCTGTTTTTAATGTTTTCCCCTCTCCATTTAATTTCTTGCCTTGCCTGCTGGATTTGCTTTGTTGGGACTCATGGAGTTATGATCCTTATTGTCTTTTTTTAGGTTATTATTTAGAATTGTTTGGAGTGCTGTTTTGATATTCATGAAGGGTCTCAGCTGTTCTTTGTCATGGAAGTGTCTTATTTCCCCATCAATTTTGAAAGATAGCTTTGCAGGATACATGAGATTTGAGGTTGTTTTCTTTGAGGGCTTGAAATACCTAACTCCAGGATCTCCTTGACTTGAGGGTTTGTGTTGAAAAGATTGGCTGGGATTCTGATGGGCTTTCCTTGGCATATGATTTGTTTCTTTTCTCTAACTGCTTTTAGTATTTTGTTCTTCTGTTGGATTTCTGGGATCTTGATTATTGTATGTCTAAGTGTAGATTTTCTTTTTTTTTATCACGGCTAGTTGGAGTACAATATGCCTCACTTAACTGTATGTGAAATTCTTTCACTCTATTTGGGATGTTTTCTGTCATTAATTCCATGAACAGTTTTAAAATGTCGTTTGCACTTTCTCCTGTTTTTTCATTGACTCCTACAAGTCTTATATTATTCTTCTTTGTATCATCTAGGAGCTCTTGGATTGATTTCTCATATTCCCTTACTATTTTTAAGTGATCTTTCTTTTCATGGTCCTTGATCTCCATCCTGTCTTCTATATCTGATATCCTGTCTTCAAATTGGCTAGATCTGTTATGTAAACTTTCAATAAAGTTTTTAATCTCCTGGATATCTGTTTGAATCTGTTTCATGGATTACATTTTTTTTTTCCTATGTTGGGCATTCATGGTTTCCATTTCTTTCTTGTGATGGGCATTCATGGCTTCCATCATGGTCCTGAGCTCATGTATTTTTTTAAATATATTAATGTTCTAGAGTCCCTAATCATATCATTCATTCTGTTCACTAACTCCATAGTTATCTGGGAAATTATTTCTGTTCTGAATTTTTCTAGAGCCTATTCAACTGTTTTGTTACTTCCTGCTTTATCATTTCAGGGTGTCCAGGTGGTTGATTTTCAGACTTTTACACCTTATTTCCCCCAGTATTTTACTTTGGTGAGCTGGAAGTCTGTGTTTCTGCTTAAGCCTTGTTTGAATGTCTTCCCATTTCTACTTTTACTGTTAGTACTGTCCTTCCTTTGATACCTGGGTAATACTTCAATCTTTCTGTTATAACTTGTCTTTAGATTTTGAGTCTCTAATGACTCTGAGCCAATCTCTTTTTCATAAAAGGAAGAACACCTGATTAGATTGATCACAACATCTCAGCCCAGGTGATACAATCAGCAACACAAAAGCATCAAGCACAGCTCAAAAAATGACAATATGTGGTAGTTATCAATCTATCACCTTTAACTGTGTGAATTAAATCAAACTTGAGGCTAGTATCAGCACAAAGGCCTTTATTACTCCTCTGTGCTTCTGTGGTGTGAATCCAGGTACCAGCACAGCCAGGAGGCCAGAGGTGTGCAGGAGGGGCGTGAGGGCAGTGGCTGTGTGGGGTGCTGCATGCATCTGTGTGGCTCCCCACTTGCCAGTCTGCTGCCAAGGTCAGGAAGCAGGGGCATGAGCTGCAGGCCAGCTCTAGGCAGTTCCATCTCTTACCAGTCTTTTGCTGAGGTCAGGTGGCTGGGCACAAGATGCAAACCTCAAAATTATAGAAAAGATATCTTCATGTTCTTGTTTGTGCCACTATTATCACTGAACAAGTATTTGCTTACACTGAAGATGCTGGACTAGTGTGGAGAACAGTTCCAGCATGACTTAGCATACAGCCTGCATTCAAAATGCTTATGTCTATAAGGCAGCTTGAACATGATTAAGCTTTTTAGTAGTAATAAAGTGAGAGTAAATTCAAAAAGTAGATCCTTCTCACAGTGTTAAATAGGTGCTCAAAGCTTTAATAGTGACTATAATGTCAATATTTCTAACAATATTTGCTATAATTCTTTCCTGTGCAATGATATTCAGTTAGTATTAATATTGTCAGATGGCTATTTAGGGAAATGTTTCTTCAATATTCAGATAAAAACTTATTTACTCAAATGACATTAGCTTCTTGGGACATTTGTATCAAAGATCTACAACTTAGGTGGATTAAAACAATATAAATTTATTACTTTTTAGTTCTGGAGCCTAGAAATACATATGAGATTGTCATCAGGCTTGGTTCTCCTGTAGCTTTAAGAAAAAAACGTTCTCTGCCTGTCTATTGATTTGATGACCATCATCTTCATACATTGGCTTGTATTCATTCCTCCATTGTCTCTGTTCACTTTTCCCATGCTGCCTCTTCACAGACCTTTGTCTCTCAGTATATCTGTCTTGGTATATATCTCTCCTTTTAATAATCACATCAGTCTTATTAGTTTAGGCAAGAGGTAAACTTGGTTATCCCTGTAAAATATCCCTTTCCAGAAACAGATTCCGAGTTACTTGAGTGTAGGACTGAAAACATTTCACTTTTTCAAGACATGTTTGAACTCAGAATAGTTAGTGACTGTTCAGAACTACAACCATAGCTGTAACTTCAAATTTCAAGTGGAAAGTTAAACCAAATTATTAACTTGCCAGTCAATTCAGCTATGGAATTTTTAAACCATAAAAAATGTGAGTTATAAATTATGCTAAAATATATGTATTCTAGTACTTTTTCCAATAATTTAACTTGAATTTTTTCATATATGAATTTTCTAGTTATGTATTAACACCCAAATCCATTTTTCTTAATCACTTTTCTATATTCTACTAGTCTTTTTTTGCTCCTCTCCAATATATATACACATATATTTTTGTAGGTTTTTAAAAGTTTAATATGGATCTATTTTCATAAGACAGTGGTTCACAACTTAGGCTGCACTTGAGAGAAAGGAAACAGATTTAGTCAAAGGTCCATGTTCTTTGTTTTAATGAAGAGGTATACCACAGTAAGAAATAAGCCTTAAGTTGATTGTACTATTATGTGTGTTTGCTGATTTTGCCCCAGAGAGCTTGTAATACTTTGTCATACAGATTTCTTTGGAATAGTGTCATCAAGAAGTTAAGATGGGGCTGGGGATTTAGCTCAGTGGTTTCACCACCTGCCTTGCAAGCACAAGGACTGGAGTTTGATCCCCCGTAAAAAAATAAATAAATAAAATAAAATAAAGAAGAGTAAAGACAGTTTCCCCATAACAAAAAGTGTCAATGAAAATAGAGTAAGATAGTAGTTAGCATTTAATAAATGTCAGTTGTTGGTGGTCTTATTATAATTATTATGTACTACATCCCGTTAAGCACAGGTCTACTGTATTCTACCATATATTTATCTATTCTTTGATTTTGTTTCTTTGAATGGGATCTCATTATATTGACCAGGAAAGAAAATAACTTTGTTTATAAATGAGTAATGCATATAAAGTACTACTTTCTATTGATTTTTTTTTTTTCAGAACCACTACAAGCTTTTATTGTAGGCACAATCTGCCTGTCTGTCTCCAAACAAAGGAGAGAGAACAATATGGCAGAATGGAAAGTTTCTTTTATAGGTCTGGGGTGGGGCTTTTAGGAGCTCAGGTAGAGTTAATTGAGGTAATATTAAGGGATTGGAGGAGCCTGTGATATCACTGGGAGGGGCTTATGACATCACTGGTTACTCAGAGGTAGCAAGTATCTGGTTACTTTTTGGTGGAAGAAAAGGCATAATGGGAAGACTGTCCTGTAGGTGGGAGAAGCCATCTTTTTAGGTGAGAAGCAGGGCATTATGGGAAGGGGAGAAATAGCCATTTTAAGATGAGGGAAATCTAACATTCCAGGCTTTTGTTTTATGGTTATTGGGTGAAGGTCTCTTCTTCTGAAGCTACTTCAAAATGACACAGGGGTGAAGTTTGGGGCCAAACCTGCTTCTGGTGTGGCCAGAGGTAGGTAAGTGTTTCTTTCCTCTGCTGTCAATACCCTCCCATAACGAGGTCCTTGACTGTCTGGTTGATAAATGCCTTCATGCATTCCTGCAAAAAACTTTGAAAACAGCAAAACAGTCAGGCTTTTTTCATGTTTAAAAGACATATACAAGCCAGTGGGCCCAATAAGGGGAGTAGCCAAGGCCTGACTTGGGGAAGGCAGGAATAGCTTTGGTCTATTCCCCAAGAATTCCATAATCTCTTCCACTCTTCTATGCACTGCTGTAATTGTTTAACCTTTGCTTTAACAGTTCCTGACTGGTTAACAAAATAGCAGCATTCTTCACCTAGAACCTGACATGGTCCCCCTTGGCCTGCTGTCAGCATGTCAAGGGCCCTTCTATTTTCTAACACAACTACTTCAGGAGAATTTATTTGATCTTGTACTGTAAGGAATGGCTTATTTTATCCATGTCTTCCAAAATCTCTATGGAAAGGGTCTGATAGAAATGTGTGGATGTAGAAATGCCTGCTATCCCCATTGCCATTGCGTTGAGGATCTCAGCTCCCATTTGAAAGGTACTAGAAGGGGAGCTGCCCTTTTTCTGACTGTGTTCTGTGAGATAACTTGTTTAGACATCTGGGCTTCTGTGTAAATGGTCATGGGAGGGGTAAGGAAGGATCCATAACAAAAACTTAGGACTGACTGAGGTATCAAATTGCCTCTTGACTACATTTGAAATATACACCATTGCACAGGCAGACTGGACCTTCTTGAGAGACAAAGCGGGAGCAAGTAAAATGAGTTGTTTTATAATTCCCCATATACGTCAAGTTGGTTAGTTGTGTGGGGAGTTGGAGGCTCATAGATAAGGGTCCCAAAACTGTGGAGAGGTTGTTTTTATCAGGGACTTACACATTAAACTCTAGGGGTATAGGAATTGGTAATGACTGAATTGGGGTAAATGGACATAAACATCCAACAGTCTGTGATATGGACAGGGAGATAGTGGAGGGTGGTATTAAATAGGTGTTGCAGCCTTTTTTGAAACTGGTTTATATCTGTTATACCACTTGGAGATCTGTCCCTTTATGGTGAGGTGGAGTGGTGGGCCTCAAAAGTCTATCATTAGTGCCTGTTCATTGACTGCCTTTTTTGATTATTCTTTTCTGCTGGGTGTTTAAGACCAAGTTAAAGTGAGACCTATGTTAATCAATATTAATATCTTGTTATTTGTCAAGGTCAATTAAGTCTCTTTAGACATTGTTTGGAACCATGCATAGAGCCTCTCAGCTCCTGTCACTGTCAGCCATTAGGATGGGTCATGACAAAGTTGCTTTCAGTAAAAGTGTGGGAGAGTTTTTCTCTTGGTGACCATTTCTTAGTCCACATTACATTTGTCTTATGGTATCTAGCAATCTCCCTGATCAGGAGGTTGATGACTTATCAAAGATGTAAGGTGTTGTAGAAAAAAATTCCTTCATAACTTGGCTCTTTGATGACCTTGGAGGGTGAGGTCCAAAATATTGGTGGTTTTCTTAGTCCAGTTACCTTTTGGTGTTAGTCTGTGCCCTTTGGTGATTGAACACCCAGAAGAGAAGATAAGTGACATCAGTAGTATAGTAGGAGCTTACCTATCATAACTTTATCTGGAAAGCAAGCACCCTGGAATCTAAAATATAGTTAAAAGGCTGTTATTTTTATCAATCATGGTTGTTCCAGTAGTTGATTTCCTATAGAATATTAACAGAAAAAAACTTGCAATCAGGAGCCACACATCATAATATTTTAGCATGACAGTCATGATGACATTATCTTTGCAACAAACTTAGATATGTATGTTAGTATAAAATAGCCATTATTAAATATATTTATTCCCCTCAAAAATACATAAAAACAACAACAAATAAAGGAAACTCTTACTTAACTTATTACCGGTTGATAGAATGCCATCTAAGGAAAGTATATGGGCCTACAAATGTACCTGTAATCATGAGTACATAGTGTGAAAAACTATAATGGTACATAAGATCCTAATGATATAATGGACAATGTGAAATAGGAAGAAAAGGGATAAAACTGTAGGGGAAATGGTAAGGGTAGGGGAAAGGTAATAAGGGAAAAGGAAAAAATGAGTAAATGAAAAAATAGAAATAAAGTATTTGGAAATAGGACAGGGAGGAGGGGGTGAAGGGGGGGCAGGGATAAGAGGAAAAAATGAGAACCAAGATCTGTCATGTAAAGGTACAAGATCCCAATGATGAATGGAACTATACTGTATACCTAAAATGTACCAATAAACTGAATGAGAAAAAAAATCATGAGTAGCTGAAGCAGAAGAGAAGGGCAAATACCTGCATCAAAAGGTTATTGCCATAAACAATATGTTGAAAGACCTGTATAGTCAGAAACCATGAGTATATTTTGTACACCAGAAAAGTACTAATAATAATATTTACAATTATATGAAACCTTATGTCCTGTTATGTAGCTTGCTACCAAAATGATCTTTTTAAAATAACACCTTGGTTTTCCACAGAAAATATTATATTTTGAATTTGACCACTATAAACATATCACAATAACATATTTAGAGCGCAATCCTTTGATGATAACCAATGTAAATATTTTATAACAACATGTTCCTTGATGTTTTTTGGGGGTATATTTTCTCAAAAGGTTATGAAAATTACTGGGGTGCCCATTAGTGAACAAAGACCAGAATAATTTTTTCTGAGCAGTCGTTTCTTTACTCACCAATAGGAGTCTATCCAAACCTAAAAGTTTTATTTAATTATTTTGACAATTTTTTAATTAACCTGTAAAACCAGGTTGTAGAAATCAACAATTTATTTGTATCTTTGAAGTAACTTTGATCAAAAAATATAATTGGATAACCACTTTCAAACAATTGGACAGACAGACAAACATATAAGACAATTTATGAAACTAGAGTGCACTCAAATATATTTGGCCAATTTAATTAATATATCTTTTAATTAAGACTAGTCAAAACTTTTGCAAGTCAATTAACAGTGATATCTTGCAATTAGAATCAGAAGGAATAAAAACACTTTATAACAGTAGCATAATCTTGTGTTATAGTTATTATCAGAAGTCTGTAAGCAGAAAGTAGAGAGAAGGTGAAGTCAATCCATAATTACAATTTAAGAATTTGCAATGTAAAAGAAATGTTTTAAATACATCAATCAAACATCTGGAAATCAAACACCAATCAAACATTATTTTAAGTTGAAGATGAAAGGTACATTTGTCAATTAGCCAGAATTTATAATTTTTTTTTCCCCTGACTGGCAGGACATCATAGTTGATTTTACTATGGAACAAGCAGTCTATAGTTGGCACTAGGCTGTAACCTAGGATTTGGCCTTTTTGCTCCGATCTTAAGCAATACATTTTCTATGAATTGTTTTAAAACCTTATATTTTATTTTCCAACATTTATGTAGAAAACAATAAGGCTTGATGGAATTTCTTGGTAATGTAGCTTGCCAAACAAGTTGTTGATATGTAAATAGGTAGGGACAGGAGAGGATTTTACTTTTTTCTTTCCCAGAGTCTTGCTTTCCTCTTTTTCCCAAGGAAGCTGGAGAAGGAAGAGCAAGTAGAGAAGTGGTTGTTAACTCACTCTCCTGTTTGGGAGGGGCTGGAGGAGCAGGGAGAGAGCAGGACACAAAATGGCAGAGATGGGGAAGGGTCACAAGATGGCAGAAGTGAAGAAGTGGGCAAGGAGATGCAAGAGCTGGCTGGGTTATAAGGGTGGGGGAGGTATTAGTGGTGAGTGATTGGCCAGATCAAAGGTGTGAGTTGGGAGGGGTGGAGGTGGAGTTTGTGCTAAAAGTATCTGAGAGGGCAAAACAGGTTTGAAAGAGGGAGGGGTGAAAAGGTAGTTAGATGAAGTCTTGTATATAGGGGAATTCTGACAATTTGCCATTGCATTGATAAAAGTTGCACAAATTGTGCAATATGTTAAAATCAAGAGCACCATTTTCCAGCCATCAAAATTCATTGTCTAGTTTATACTGAGGCCAAACTTGGATGCAATAAAAAAAAAAATGAGCCATTTTTGCTTAAAGTCAGGTCCCAACAATCCAAGGGAATGAAGTTGTGCCAGGAAGCAGCCAAGAGGCTTTGAGGGAAGGGTTTTGGATAGTTGGGTGCCAATGTTAGGGTTGAGGAGGAGCCATCTCCCTAGAAGGAGGGAAAAAGAGAAGAACATCTTCATCTTTTTTGGTACTGCCTGAGCTAGTCTCTAGAAGGGGAGAATGAGAGGACTTGGCCAATGGGGCATCCCCCCCTGGACATGGTCCTTTGGCCGGCTGGCCCCAAAGGGTCTACCTAACCAAGCACTTGTATTTCTGAGAAGACCCTGGAAGGAGAGAATGAGAATGAGATGGAGGACCCAAGCAGAGGGAAGCTAACTACCAATTCACCCTATAATCAGTGACTGATGTATTGCTGCATATAGTCAGCAATGGCAAAGGCAGAGAGCCCCAGTGAGGTCCTGGCTCTGCAGATGTGGTCCTGAGGTTGAAAGGCCAATTGACCCCGGCCGGCGGGGGATTGTGTCACTTAATGAGCCACCTTCCTCCTGGGTCTCTGCACCAGATATGTCAGGTAAAAAAGCCAAAAACCAAAACTAGACCAGAAGCACTATAAGCCTTCATTGTAGGAACAATCTGCTAGCTTGTCTCTGATCAACACACAGAGAGAGAGAGCCCTTTCTATTGATTTTTGAGCATCTTTCTTTCTTTCTTTCTTTTTATTTTTGATACAATGGGTGTTGTGTACAGACTCTTATTTAGTATGTAAAATCCTTTTTATTCCACTTCTGGAGTGTAAATAATCAATCTCTTTGAATTTTATAATCTTATCTTCATTGTTTATCCACTTTTCTAGTTCAAAATGGAGTCATTACTCATCAGAAACACATCCATATTTTTTTAAATGCAAAAGCTACAAATATTTTCCAACATACTATTTTTTCTTATTGAAATGAGAAATGATTTCAAAGTATCAATCTGATATTGTTACTTTTAGAAAATCAATAGCCTTTCATTACTGGATAAAATGGACTGTATAATATATCAGCCAAGGGCAACCATGTCACAATCCATGATAGGCAGAACTTTGAAGATTTTACCTTTTTAAACAATTATTTCTTCTCCCCTCAACTCAATCTCTAGAAGTGTTTTGGTTTCTCAAAATCACACTCTCCTTGTTCTCCAATATGTTAAATCTCTGTTCTGTGTCTTTATGCTTTCTTTCATCATCTCAGTTCAGCTTTAAATTCCAAAAAGAAAAACAGTAATTAAAAATATTGTCACATTAATTATTTGGTGGGTTTGGTCAGTACCACAGAGCACTGACATTACTTCAGGAAAAATATCAAATTTGTGCTTTAGAATTCAGTATTCTGGAAAACTCTAAGGATAGAAATATGGTAACTTCATGAGATTTTGTTTATAAATTTGAGTACTTATGAATGCAGTCATATATTGGTATATAATTTTCTACCTTAATATAGCTATAAATATGTTGAAAAATATTTCATGACATTTCATGACATACTAAATGGCAATAAAAACTTTTAGGCTAAAACTCTTAAAACATCCAATTATCTTTATGATACAAAATATCTTCAACATTCAAAGTAACTTCATTTAAATTTTATTTTTTGGCTCATATACTTAATAAATCTTTTTTATGTTTTTATTTACAACATTAATGTTTAAATGGATTGCAGAATCTATCTGTCCATATAATCTTGAATGTGTTTGAAAATTAGATGATTTCATTCTAGAACTAATGCAGTCTGGATGAAATTACATGTAAGATATAAAATGAAAATAATGGTTTATAAATAAACAAATGAGGATTATTGCTTCATTCTTAGAAAGTCAGCATATTCATGTGTGAACCTGACCTGTATCTACTTTAATACATTTCAGTAAACTTTCCCTAAAAGGTTATGCATGAACCACAACTACTTTGCAACCAGGTCAGTAGAAAAAAAAATTCAGAAAGTTCAATACAGTATCTGCAGATTTCCTCCAATGTTTTGAATATCATTTGCTTTCATTAAGAAAGCCAATAATACAGGGTGCAAATAAATATCAAAGCATGAAATTAGGACAGTAGGATTCTGGTGTCTAGTATGTCTTTCAGAATATTTTTTAGTAGTTTAGAAAGAATAGGACTATCTAGAGGACTGAGATTTAAAGTATATTTTAGCTTGTGTGGGATGAATGCTATTGTTTGGATGTTTGTTGCTTCCAACACTGTTACAATACCATTGTTATTTTGACAGTGTTAAAAGATAAGATCATTAAAATGTGGCTTGATCATGAGGGTTTCACCCTCTCTGTAACCCTGCCCTCTGCCATGAAATGACACAGAAAAAAAGGTCCCTGATATTCTCCTTGACATTGGACTTCCAGTACTGGAAATATGATCCAACAAATTTATTTTCATTTTAAAATATTTATTCTCAGCTATCTGTTATAGCATCTCAAAAGGGACTAAGACTGTTGGAGGTTTTTCAAACAGAATGTAAGATTGATACACTAAAAATCTAGGTTAGAGGCTGAATAAGTGTATGATACATTGAATTAAGATGTTTGTTATTATTTTATGCACTAGACTAATGGTTTAGTATGAAGAATATTTTTCTTTAACCAAACATACACTCTCCATGTTTGACCCTTCATTTAGAGATTTATATTTATCACATTAAAGATGAAATTGAGGCATTAATTGTTTTCAGTATGCTTTGCAAATTTTTCTGATGATAAAGTTTAAGAAACACTATTTTAGGGCATGAAAAGTTGATATATATTTTTAAAGAAGATAAAAGAAAACATATTTATTTTCTAGCCTTAAATTCTAGTGAAATTATTATTGATATCATAACACACATGTATGCAAAAAGTTATCACATCAATTTTTACCAAGATTTATGTTTTAAAATATAGCAACAATTTGATTTATAGTACACTAAGAAAATAACATTTATGCCCATGTTTCCAAATATATGCATTATACAAATGATATAAAACATTAGTTTCCATCAGTATTATAAAAATAGCGTCAATGGTATTGTTTTAAAGATTATCAAAGAAATACCAGTTTATAACAGTAAGTCCTTTTGTTTTCCATTAGATTTATTGGTACATTTAAAGCAAACAATAAATACAGTGACATTTATCATTGGGATTTTATACTTTTACATGATATATCTTGGTTCTTCTTTTTGCCCCATACCACTTGCCCTCCCTTCACACCCTTCACCCTTACCTAAAGACTTTCTTTCCTTTTTTTCATTTGTTCACATTTTTTCTTTTCCCTTATATCCTTTTCCCTCCCCTTGTCACTTCCTCTTTAGACATTTCAGGATGTCATTTTTACATTATATCCTCTGTCTAAAGCATTTACATTTATAATTGGTATATAAATGTTCGTGAAAGCTAAAATATTCATAAGGCAAGGGAAAATTTTATGAAGAACAAGAAATTTGATGGATGCTTCTATAAAAATGAATTGTCTGCATTAAAAATGACAAGTTTTATATCTGTTCATAATGGTGATCTCTTACTAGCTATAAAGCAATATATAAAATTTTGATGATAAAAAGATTCATCACACTTTATCACATTCTAGAAGGCTATAGTACTCATTATTATTTTTATTCATAAAATTCCCTTCTTTGTATTTTATTTTAATATAAAAGTAATTGTGTTTATTTTAAATCTGTACTAAATTATTAACCTTTAATTTTTCTCCTTTTACCAGAAAGTAAATCGTAAGACAGGGATTTTTAACAATGTCAGTGGATGTTATCATTATACATTCAAATGTAAAATGCCTGAAATTTGAAAAAAATCCCTAAAATATAAATCTCTGTAATAATATTATTATTTAGATAGAAAGTTGCTAATGTGGTGATACTTATTATATTTAATACTTTTTGTACATTGTATTTTAAATCATGTTCAAATGTTCATAATTTTTGCAAGACTGCCTAATGTTTTTAGAAAAATTTTTAAATGTAGATCAGATTATTTCAGTACAATACACCAATGAATGCATATTAAACACAAAATGCCATTTCTCTTGGACTCACTAATTACTTAATATTAATAGTTGCTTGAGACACTGAGTCGTTGACTTTAATTCTTTTCTCAAGGAACCAGTTATTCAATGAATTGTTATTAAGTTTAATACAAGTTATTCGCTTGTTTGTTCTTATATTAGTAGCAAGATATTTTTCATATATGTGTGAACACACATTAAGTATGTGATTTAGCAATATTTAGTACATACCTGCTTGGGATATAAGCAAAAGATATTTAGTAGAGATTTTTATGAATCTCTTTTTTCATAAATGAGTGTAATGAACACTCAAGTCTGAATACTCATAATAAAGTTCTATTCATCAATGTGCAAAAAAGTTGACAATTTTGAGCATAGCCATTCTCTTCATCATCAACTATTACACTATGCAGGATAACATCGTTCATATTCCTCTCTCTCAGGCCTTTAACATTTTAATATGTAAATAATGTCATTTCTTTCCTCCGATTAAATGTCTGCAGTCACTTCCCATTGTGATTAGAATATAATTGAAAGCCTTTCCGGAGGTCTGCATGTGTCTATATGATGTCCCAGACTGCCTCTGACTGCAGGTATTTTCCTGTCCATCCCTCTTCACTAGTTCCAGTCCTTCACCCATTTTTATTGCTATGTTTGCCACATATATGAATACATTCATTTTGAATATTTGGTACATATACATATCACATCTTAATTCTTTCCCTCTCTTCCTTCCTATGTCTCCCATCCCTAGATTCCCTTCTTGTATCTTTGGTTTCCTATCATCTACTTTTTAAAGTTTTGATCTTCAAATTATTTGCCTTGTATTTTATGTTTAAAAGATTTATTGATACATGTTTATAATATGTAATTATATTTATAATGAAGAGTTGGAACATGTATATAACATATCTTAATTCTTTTTACTTCCTCCAGCCCCCATATATATACTTTTTGATACATTTAACTTCTGTGTCTCATTTAATTTACCAAGAGTTATAGCATCAAGGTGCATTCATTTATGTACAAATTTGTCTTTCGTTATGGCTGAGGAGTACTCCACTGTGCTTATATACCATACTTATGGCAATACACCAAGACTTTGCCTACCTCGCTGACTTTTAGTTTTCTGTTTGTGCCTTGAGAGATTTTTGAATGCATTCTGTTTTCATTCAAGAACTAGATCTTATCTGGGTATACTGCAAAAGGTCATCTCCTCCCCAATATTATACACATACATACCCAAGCTGCAGTTACTCTCTCCAACTACACACGGCATGATTTTTTCATAGCAGGTTTACTAAGACTACATTTGCTTGATTGTTTATGCTAAACTTTAAAATATCAATTATTAAATGCAAAAAATAAAGTTTATTTATTTTTATTTGATAATTAAAGAGCTATATAAACATAGAAATTGTTATCAAGAATCAATATGTCAGTTACTGCAAATAGTTCCATGTTCTCAAGTTATATATTACAAGACAGTGTTTATGGGTCTGGAGATCAGTGAGGGACCGGAGTGTTGATGTGATTTTGTATGGATCACCAGGAATTTTAAATTCTTTGTTAAGATGTCTGATTCTGAATCACTAGGGATAAGGAAAAAATAAGGATTTTAAGCTGGGGAATGACATCTTCAAATATATAAATGGGGAGGGTATGCTAAACAGAGTAAGATTAAGAGGTTTAATATGTTGCCTTCTTACTAATTTTCATTCATTCATTTAATATCTATAATCAAGCACTGTTTTAGACACTGGAGTTATAGCAGTCAAAAAGCAAAACTCTCACCCTAACATAGCTTACATTCCAGTAGGATACACAGAAAAAAAGCAGATTAACAAATAAACAGAAATAGAAAGTCACTAATAGTGATAAGTGTTGTAAAAAAGGGTCGATAAGATATAAAATTAATATATTAACATTTAAATAAGCATTTTAGTACATATCAATAGACTTAAAATCCACTATGAGAGAAATCATCAATATACTGAAGAATATGTATACATAATACATCATATTTCTCAAATATATTAATCTAAGGAACTTTCAACTCTTAAAAGTATCAAGGTGTCTAAAAACTTTTCCTTAGTTAAATCATATTCATGTTTATGTCTATATCTGTACATCACTTCTTTATTAAAACATACTGAAAATAATTCATTTAAACTAACATTTTATCAAAGAGTAAATATATTTTCTAGAAACAAAAACTTAATGGGAAGAATGTTTTGCATTTTCATGTTTTCTCAAATTCAGCCAAAACAGAAGCTCTCCAGCTCTCAAATTTTCTTCGGCAATCAATATATTGCAGTGTGTTGCTTCAGTTTGAGTATAATAAAGAAAATACAGTCCCATTTATGTAAATGGAAAAATAATTTTAAAATGTTTGTACATTCTTCTTGGTTGATGAAACCACCAAGACCTTATAAGGAGTAATTTCTTGCAGTTACATTAATGTGTTATCTGAAACCATCTCAGTATACTTTTCATACTGGCTTGATTCTACTAAAGTGCATTGCTATGTTTTGTTCTTTGAATGTATAACTCATCTGTATACAATTATGCATCATCATATTAGTATTTTGGAAAATATTGACGTACTGAGTTCTAATGTTGATATATTTCATTACAAAATCAAATAAAATTACATCACCAATCTCACAGAAAATGTATGAAAAAAGGAGAGTGTTCAATATCATAGTTTCAAAAAATCCATTTGAAATCAGAACTTCCAACTCTGCCTTTTAAAGGGAGAGCTTGATTCATATTTGCTAAATGTTGAGCAACTAATTGTGAAGCACCCAAATTCAAATCTCTGCAGTTTTAGCCAGGCTCATCAGTAAAATCCCGTAAACCCTGTACTCTAGAAGGTTGAGGCAGGAGGAAACTAATTTCCCATCAAGCCTATGCAATATAGGAGATAGTTCAGCAAGAACTCAAACAATAGCCTAATATGTTGTTCTTGAGATTATAGTTATACTTAATGATACATGAGAAATACTTTATATTTCCATTTTATTACACAGAAATTTTTAAAGATGCTTAATAATTGATAATTTTGGCTGTTTCATTAGGAACTCTTCAAAGTGAAACAGAGTTGTTTTCAATTCTATGAGTGTATATTGGTTACAAAAAAAGAGGAAAAAAAAGAGAGACTTATACTGCTTTGAGGTTGCTGTTTTGATTCCTGCTAAGTTGCTCAGACTGTGGGTAGCATTAGTGCAAATGGCAACATATTAAAAAAATCTTTATTATCATTCTTATAAAAATTTCTTTGAGCAAATAGATTCCCTGAAGTTTCCTTGGTGATTCCCAGAGGTGAAATACTTTTTGTAAACCATTAACACAATTCCATTTCAGATTATGGGATGGAGTTCATATATGTCATTTCTTATGAAAAACAACTTAACATAGTATTTTCCAGAAAGAATAGATGTTTCTGAAATTAGAAATGAAAGTCTAAACATGAGAATAAATTTTCTACTCTTTTATTATATATAGATTAATTTCATAAAAGGTTTCTGCCCTGAAAGCTCTGGGTCTGAGAGTCATTATTGGTAATATCTGTTTCCAGGTACTTGCAAATCAATAATGCAGTATGTCAAGTGAAAATAGTTACAATGCACTTAAGATATATATACAATATATGAAAGCCTCACACTCCTGTCACATTATCTTGTAAAAATCCTGAAAAAATATTTTTGTGTCAAGAGATTTAACTGGTACACAAAGAACATTTAACAGTTGTGACTTCACAGAGAGTGAACAAAACAGAGCTTTCTCTTGAGAGAGCTTCGTAATTAGTGACACAGCCACGTGAGATATATATGTTCCTGCTATAAATTATGATCAATATATAGCCACTATTTATATATAAATAAGCAACCTATACTGTTTCGTACAGCTTCTCTAAAAAACGTCTAAAAGGATTCCTTAGCTGAAATGAAATGTCTTTTTCAGGTAGCAGGCAATGGCATTGTTATGTGGCTATCAATAACTTCACGTTGTTTCCATACACATCAATGTTTAGGGTAGTAGACAGAAAGCAAAATTGAAAAGTGACAAATGCATCCACAGAATTCCTCTGACTGGTCCAAAACTATTTCTAATATTGGATATTTATCTTATCCTCATACCGATATTCTTTTAGTTAAAAAGAGCTCTCCTAATAAGTCATCTCTACAAGTTATCTATTTTGATTTAGCATCTCCTATCACTGTCTGTGTTATTTTTTTAGTAAATTACAATTTGGACACAGTCATCTGCCAAAAAGTTAAATTTAGTCAAATGTTCTAGTCCAAATTCAATAAAAGCCATGAGCTGAGATATAATACTTAAACTGTGGTTCTGCTTTTCCTAGGAAGATAACAATTTTATCTACCCTACAATAGGCTTTTTAAGAATAGTGTTTCAAATACAAGATTGAATTTAGCAAATTCAATTTCAGTATGCCCACATTTAGGCTTTAGTTTTATTGTAAACTCATTAGTGAATATTAATTACCTATCTACGCTACACAATGTATGGGGTTATGTTCATTCTGATTTAGATTATAATCTTGAGATCAACTGCAAAATTTATCAAAAAAATTGCTCCACTAAAGTTTTAGAATCTAAATCCAGAACTAAAATTATTCCTTTCAAATAACTGTAGAGAAAAATTTTATAACCTAGACAAAAATTATAATTTTCTTCCAAGACTATCATTGACTGGAAAGATTGCTTTTGGCAAATGATTAATTCAAATCATAGAGGTGTGTTATTTAATCTATTTTACAAAAGAAAACAAAACAAAGCCAAATGAAATATAACCTTACATCCATTCTTTGAATATATCAAATTAGGTTTAAGAACCATAAGAAAGAATTGCTGAGAAGTAGGTGTATAGTTCATTATTTTTAAAACTATGCAATTATAATTGAATGAGGATGAAAGATTGCAATAAAACATTGTAATCTGGGGAGTTTAAAGATAAAGGCTGTCATCTCCCTTGTGAGTTGGACAGACGTGTGTTTTGGCAAACACCTTGAATTTTTTCCCAGGCCCTATTGCAACCATCCTTATCTACATTTCATACAGAGAAATAGAAAAGAAAGCCAAATCCCCATCTGTGAGGCAGGAATAAATGCATTGTGCATCTGATATATTTCATTCATTCTACTGAGCAAGAGTCTGGCATTTCACCAATTTGCAGCGCAAAAGGTTTCTTTTCAGTGATAAAATTAATTTCTGTTAAAATTGCAGGACTCCACTAACAGACTGCCTTTTGCTAAGATGAATAGTAAAGCTACACAAGTGAGAAAGAAAAGTACTAGGAGAAAGCTGAAGAAATTGATCATAACAATATAATATATAGCATTCAACTACTTTATTTTGTGAGGTGAATTTTGTTTTTAACTTTGATAATTTTAACTAATTTGAGGCTCTTGCATAAGGCAAAATCAGAATATCTAAAATATTTTTGAGGCTAAGAAAATGCATAAAGAAGTATTAAATTTTTAAAAATCTGTCTAAAATATACAATACATATATCTATATAAGCATATGCATACACATATACACATGTACTTATATAAATTCAGTCTAAATGCAGTTTATATACTCTGCAGATGTTCTTTTTAAAATTTATTGTTTCGAGTGATCACTTATATCCTCAAATAATATTAGTTGGTGAAGAAAATGTCTTCCAATGCCATTATTTGTTAAAGATTGGTAAAAACTGTAATAAAGGGAATGAATGTCTTTCAAGACTTAGGAATTGAGAGAATGATTGTTGTGAATGATAATTATTCTTATAACTAAATTGTTAAAATGATTGATTCTTATAACACTATTTTTTTCTACTTTGATACTTTGGTGAATTGTCATTGTTAAAAAACTGTTATACTCATTTGAAGAAATTTGGAAATAGAATTATGATACAGTACAATTGTCATAGTGTCTGCATGAGCAAGTGAAAATATCTTTAAGCTAATTACTGGATAAAAATACATAGACACACACATACACACGTGCACATATACACAGATCCACTTCTGAATGTATGAGATAATTTGATTTGTCTTTATAAATTTTAGTATTTTAATGTTTAGAGTATTTTTCTTAAATTAACTCTAATTTAGAACACTGTTAAAACTTGTAAAAAGACTTAAAATTTATCTCTTTTCCCTACAGACATACAGAATTGCTTGATTGCTTTCTTCTTTTGAAAAAAATCAATGGATTAAGAAAATGTTATGTTAGGAGATTTATATGGAACTTTCTAGCAAAGTAATTGAATTCTAGAAAAGCTATATTTGAATAGTACAGCTATTAACTATATTCACAAAATTCATTTAGTAGAATGTATAGTTTCTTCCTTAAAGATTCTAAAATCTTGAACAGGGTAATTTCAAAATATGGGAAGAAAAGGATTTTTCTTCACATAAAATCTATATTACAATGATATAAATGATTTTCTTAGTTTTTTGTATAAAATAGTTGTCAGATAAAATATTTCTACAATAAACAGTTCTTTATCATAATCCCTCTGCCACTTAAATATTAATTACCCTGAGTAATACTATTCATAGGTTTATTATGTAAATATTCTCATATTGTTTACTGAGTATCAGTCAATAGGCTCTGTTGACTAAATGCTTACCTGTGCTTTTGAAATAATTGCAAATTTTCTTTGCCCTACATTTCTACCAGTCTGTATCTCTATGCTCGCCATATGTGATAAGAGATGGGAAAGACCCATGCTCATGTGTCAGATATGAAACACCTAAGACACATCAAGTGTTCCTTTGAGATCAATATATGTCAATGGAAACCATATCCTGGGTTCTATCTGTTTATATTTACTAAATGTTGTAAAATAGAGAAAGAATGAAAAGAAGAAACACATAACCACAAGAAGTAAAAACAGCTGGTTCTATTTCAAAACAAAAGCAAAAGTGAAGAATAAAATGTATAAGGAGATTCAGGATTCACTTTAACAAAATAATATAGACATCTTCCAGCAACTGCTTTTTATAAAGTGAATGTTGTTTAACTGTATTACTTAATTAGAAGCTTTGAGGAAATAGAAAAACATTCCAGAAATATCAGTTGCTTGTAGAGCCACATATAACATGAGAACACATTTACTCATTTAGAAAAGGAAATATGTAAAATGAGAATTTAGTTTTTGGGAATTTGTGGTATGGGGGTTGAAGCCAGGGCCTTCATACTAAACTGTATCCCAGCCCACTTCTGTACATTTTTTTTTTTTGAGAGTCTCACTAAGTTGTTACATTGTCCAGGCTGAATCCAAAGTTGGATTCTCCTGTTTCAGCCTCCCAGAGTGCTGAGATACTGACACCTCCTCAACTTTGAATTGTTATATGGACAAAGACAAAGTAGATCCATTCCCATTCACGTAGACTGATTTGTTTTTTACATCACTCAATCATGATTGCAGGTTTATATCACCAAGTGGAACCCTAACAATTTCTCTTTATGGAAATGGAACCCTAACAATTTCTCTTTATGGAAATACTTCTTCTACCTTATTTTGAATTTTGCCTACATAAATTATTTATGATTATTCATTTAACATTTTGGAAATATTTATTGTTTTGCTAGATGGTTAAGTAGCTTGAGAGGAAGAAACTCACTGAAATATAAAATGTCTCTCTAGAAAGGTTTTAAAGTGTGGTGGTTAAAAGTGCAACCTAAAGGCCCATGGTAGACTGTGAATATA
>NW_022900936.1:30463784-30540496 GCF_012274545.1 Fukomys damarensis
TATGGAGAAGAGAGGAAGAGAAATTATCAATGAATTTAAAATTTTTCTCATATATAAATGATTTAACTCCTATAAAATTCATGGAATACTACTTTTCAAAATTACAACTTACTAAGTATAAGTGACTTTATTGTTATTATACCATTACATGTGTTGGGCATGGTTAACTACTACCTGATAACTTGTAGAATTAATAGTTTCATTTGTTAATTCCCATTAAGTAAGGCAATATTTGCTTTAATTCATCCAACCATAACTTTTAATTTAAAAGAAAGTGAAGCCTTTAGTTAAGACTTTTTAAAGATCTAAGCAGATTCCATCAACAATCTAGAAGCCCTGTCTTTTCAGAACAGAAGGTGCTTAGATTTCAGTAAGAAATATTTAAATCCATTAAGCCTCTATTAAACTGTCAGTAATTAATGCTATTGGTGCATTTCCTGAATAATACTGCTTCTGATCATCTTCTCACCACCTTATCATTCAAATTTCATTCAGTTTTGTTTTCACAAATGCACCTGTTAATGCATCTTCATAGGTGTGTTTCTGTTTTCTATTTACCCTTCTATTTAATTTTAGTAACCATTGCAAATTCACTGAGTTTCTGATGGGAACTCTGAACAAGTAGGTCCTTAAGATTTTGTACGCTGATTATTGACCTAAAACTTTCCCTTTTTCTTTGTTATAGTAAATGCTTCACATTAAAAAGATTTTATGTGTCAAAATTATTGAGCATAATAAAATATATGCCATAAAAAGACATAGATCATTTGCTTCAACTGTTTGCCTTTTGGATTAGTTCATTTTTTATCAAAATTCTGTATTATTCATTTCCTTTTCAGGTTATCTGTGTGTGACATGAAGATTATGGGTTCTAAAAGGAGTCACTTGTATCAATACTAACAACAGCAAAACACATAAAGAAAGATTAGGAATAAAAGTCTTCATTGTTGTCTAATAGTAATCATTAAAATACACTATACCAGAACACAGAACTGCACAGAGGTGAACAAGACATGACAGAAAAGTACTTTATGAGGACATCTTCCCAGAAAATGTCAGACTGATGCAATTCTTCTTATGAATTTCTGTGACCAGGGATATTTATTTCAATTTTTGCCATTAAAAAGTTTCTTTTGTTTCATACTTTCTCAATATACGTATTGTTTACTATGACAGAATATTCCCATGTCAGTTCTCCACTTTTTCTAAATAAACACCTTTATCCTTAGCAAAACCTCTCCCTGATTTTTTTAACCATAAGATTGACATATAAATGATTTAATAAGATTTGACTATTCAATTTTTCAGGAGTGCTTTTTGAGAATATTCATTAGAGAATAGTTCATTTAAATCAAATATCATCTTTGTAAGGAGATGAATAAACCTTCATAAAACCTCCTTAAAGAAAACAAAAAGAAATAATATTAATATTAAATTAAATAACTCCAATGGCTTTGTTGGAAAAACCTAGTATGAATATAATAATTTCCACAACTGGCAAGTACTTAAATGTAAATTGTGGACAATATGCATGTAGTTTATTTATTATACAAACTGTGTGAGATTCATTGGCTTTAATCATAAATCTAAAATTATTTGAATATTTGAAGTAGAGTAATATTATACATTCATCTTTAAGAATGGACAATGGCCAGTTTAGTATTTTGGTTTACTTTTGATGATTTGTTTCAACCATCATATTAGCTCTTAGATCATTTTCTTATCCCCATTAAGAAAGAAATCTTTCCTTTTTTATCAGGTATCCCACTGTGACTAGGTCATTATTTAACCATGATAAAAGTTTGAAAAATATTAGCATGTGGGGCTTGGGTCACCACATTTTGCTTTAGAGATTAAAAATAGTTTGTCAATGCTAATGTATGGCATCCTGCGGTAATTTTTTTCTCCTACTCTTTAACTTTCTCTTTTGTAATATTTCACATGTGGCTCTCAAGTGATTAATATTTTATGCAGTTGGTCTTACGTGCAGCATGATGTGGTCGGTTTCATTCAACTTTTCAGTAGCTCTGCTGCCATTGAAAGGTAACTAATAGCTGGAGCTGGGCTCTCCTGGCTCTGGGAGGTCTCCTGTGAGAAAAGAACAGACAATATCTTGTCACATCATAAATTTATAAGGAGTTAATTAAAGTCTTTCCCTTGCATTTCAAAGATATTCAGGGTCCCATATCACAAAGAATGATTCCTGTTTAATTACCAATGGCTTGTAAAAATTTGCAGGACAAAATGTATTTTAATGTCAAGCAGATTATCAGTACAAGTGGAAAGCTGTGCCTGGAAAATGTCCCAAGAATACATACTTGTACAAGATGATGCATGTATATTTTTTCTGTTAATTACTTGTGAAAAGTGACACAGGATGTAGATTTTTGAAATTGTCATCGCAAGTATTTGTGATTTTTATCATATTAAAGTATAAACCTGAATATTGATTTATTATTTTACTTCTGTTTTTAAGTCAGAATACTTTATTACTTGTTATTTATTAGCCCTTTAGTTTATTTTTAAAATATATGTATGCTTTAGAATTATATGAGAGGAGCACAGGGGTGTAGCGCAGTGGTACTGTGCCTGTCTGGCAAGCACAAAGGTCCTGAGTTTGATCCTGGCTTAAAAAAAAAAGAAAAAAAAAGTATACCACAAGAGGATTCTTGAACAATTTTATATACTTCCAGAGATGCAAGGGCAGGGGATTTAGCTCAGTGGTTTCCCCCGCTGCCTCACAAGTGCAAGATTCCAAGTGCAATCCCTGGTACCAAAACAAATGCAATGTTTGCAATATTTGCAATTTTGATATCCAGAAGTAGCACATATTCTGGTGAAAAGGAATGATATGAATTCAGATTCTATCATGGTTCAAGAAGTAGGGAAATTAGTTTAAACATCAATCTAGATTACTCTAGAAGAAACTTGTCTTGAAGAACTCTGATTATTACTGGTAAATGACTTACTTGAATTAAAGTACAATGAATAATCCACGTAAGAGCTCTTTTCAGACGCCCAGAGCTGTTTTTAGCGATCTCAATAGACTGCAGTTCTAAGTAAATAATCAAAATCATAAGAAGGAACTGCAAGGCATGGCAAGGTCATTAGACGATTCAAAACATTTTTGCAGCACTTTAGCATTTACTATTCAGATGCATATGTATTTTATTAGTGCGGTATTCCTTCAGCAGATGATAATTTACACAGTACTACAAAAGTAAATTATATCTATGAATATTTCAATTTCAGTTCCTTGGAAAAAATTGAAGGTCAAGAAAAATTATATTTTGTTACAAAAGAATTCTTAACATGTGGGTAAGACTTTTATGAAGGGCAACAGAAATTTATTTGCTTTATTTTTATTTTATTTTTTATTTTTTTGGTACTGGGGATCAAATGGGACCTTGCCCTTGCAAGGCAGGCTGTGGAACCACTGAGTCAAATCCCTGGCCCATTGCTTTTTTAAAAAAACCCTTTAATCATAATAAAAGTTTTCTACTTTCCAGATAACTTAACAACAGTAGGGTAATTTTTCCTGCAATTTAAGCACCTTTTAGATGCAAGGAGCAAAATATTTGCTTACATTTGGAGATGGACAACCTAAAACAACTCATTTTAAGTGTTCATTTTCAAACATACATTTCTCATCTATTTCAGTCTTCTCTGTGGTTGAGGCCTAGGAATGTGTATACAATAAACTCTCCCAGATGACTAGAATAAGAAGCAAATGTGTGGAATTTATTTCCTGCTAATTTGGGGGGAACATCAGCTTTCAGAAAGTGTGGTAGGCACCTAGATGTCCAGAGACGTCCATGACTCCTGTGCTCAGGAACAGGAGTCATGGAAATTTAGCTACAGCCACTGTGGGTGTTATCTGGGTATTGATCCTGGCTATGTAGTTACCAGGATTGACTTTATCAGAAATATAACCAGCTATGAAATATTCTGGTAAAAAGAATATTTTTCATAAAGAATTCAACGTTTTTTTGTCAACTTAGTGGTAAAATTGAGTTCTATTGGCATCCAAGAATTTTGTAGGAAAATTGTCATACCTAAACGTGCACAATTAACCAGATGATTATAGTTGACTTAGTTACCCTCCTGAAATTTTTTTCATTATCTTCACCCTTTATAGTTTCAGGATTCCATTATACAAAGCAGTTTAGGTAAAGCTGTCACAAATTACCACTGCTATGCTCAATATGGTTGGGGTTTTGTTTAACTGAAGAGGTTGGAGAGGCCCTGAGAATGAAGGGAACATGATGAAGGGTAAAATAACTTAATTAGGGATTTGAGGACTCTCTTCACTTTCTTCACAATTTTGCCTAGTGCTTTTCTTAATAACATCCATTTACTATATGATTTCTTCTATATTACTTTTTTTTTTTTTCTTTTCAGGCAGGGTCTCCCTTTGTAATTCAGGTTGGCCCTGAACTCACTGTGTAGCACAGGATGGCCTTGAAGTTGTGGCAATCCTCCTACCTCAGGCTCCCTGAGTACTGGGATTACAAGTGTATACCACCGTGCCCGTCTTCTGTTACCTATTTTAATAACTATGGTTCACTGTATCTAACCATTAATATCCAGTCTTGGAGAGAAGTGAATGCGTATAAGAGAAAATAATATAGGTTAGCACAAAATAATCGTTATAATAATCTTATGAGATTTATATTAGTCTAAAAGGACAGGAATTTGGTATACTTTCTAACTTCTGAAGGTGAGAGAAGTTATAAACTATTAAATTTAGATTCAAAACTTGGACTGTTTATATCAAAATCCATTTTATCCCATTATATCATCTGCTCCAGCAAATATATCAGGACTTTTTCAGTCAATCACTAAAGAAGCTTTCCAAATAGATTAGTGATTGTTATGGTTTGTGTCTAGATGTCTCCCCCAAGGCTTCATGTGGTCATAGGCTGTTTTGGAGGTGGCTGAATCTAGAGTGTGTGACTGATTTATCTTGGGGGCAGGCCTAAGAACACTAAGATTAAGGGCATGAATGCTACCCACCCTAAGCAGTCTGAATGAGATAAAAGGGGAAGAAAGACTGTTAAAGTCCCTTGTTATATGAGCAGTACGTTGTTTCTCCTCTGAAAAGCCTCCCAGTCTTGAAGATAACAAATTACAATCTGAAATCTCTACTAATTGTGAGTCAAATAAACCTTTCCCCCTTTAACTTTGGGCACTGGATATTTTGTCTCACCAATGAGAAAAAAGTAACTAAGATGGTGATAAACTACGAAGGATCTAAGATTTTATGTTCCCAAATAACTGCCATGGAACCTACTTCACAAAGATACTAGCTCAGTTATATAACCAACATACAGGATACTGTGTTAAAATTAATACATTAAAATTTGAAAAATACTTCAGAAATAAATATTCTGATTCAATTTCCTGCATTGTTATACATAGAAAAAGAGAAATTTGCACACATATGTTTTATATAATTTCTAAATTGTCATTCCAAATCCTGAACTCTTTTCTAGATTTCAGACTTCAATTTCCATCACACATATTGTAGGTTTAATGGTGGAACCTCTAAAAGTTACACTCCATTCTAAAACACAGAACCTGTGTTTATTGTATTGGATAGGACAGAGTGTCAACTTGATTGGCTCTAGGGTCTTCTAGAAAAACTGGAGCACACTCCTGGGTGGGTCATGGCTGCATAAATTTGGAAAAGAGGCAAACAGTTCCTGTCCTGTTTCCTGGCTGGCACTCTTCTATTGCTCTGCTTCCTCACCACCAAGAATTTAGCATTTTTTGTTCTGCTGTACCCTTCTGTTTAATGTTTCTGCTTTGGAGCCTTTTGACCATTAATTGAAATCTCTCAAACCCTAAGCCAGATTTATAGTGAGAATGTGGGCCAAAAGGCTAATTAGAAAAACTTGAAAAGCTTAAATTTGGAGCTTTAAAGAATAATGTGTAAAGTTGGAGCCACAGGAGGTATGGCTGCTGAAGACATTAATTGGCAAGATTAAAAGAAAGCCAAGTACTTTGTATAGGGACAAGAAGATATATTGAAGACATATCACAAATCAGCAAGACCACACTGATTGCAGGCTCAAAGATGCAAAATTGTCAATTTTTATTGGGAAGAGAGCTCTGTGCTCATTGTCTGAGAAGGGACTCCTAGAGAATTGATCCCCTGGAATTTGTTTCATTGTGCCTAGTTATCTTGGGCACTCAGAAGCCACTGTAGCCATGGGCCAAGGGGGCTGAGAGCAGGCAGACCTGGCTTTTGTCTATGTGATGCTAGTTTTATTCACATGCACAATGGAAGAGTTGTGGGGTCATGGAAGGTTCCATCCAGAGTTCAAGCAAGGCCCTGAGAGGACTGGGCATGAAAATTTGGCTTTGAACGGGTAAGTACAATGGACACCCTAGGAAGTCAGACATGCCGGGATCTAGGAATGTCTGACAAGATAAACTGCAAGCTGTGAGTGTAGTCAGCTCAAGAGAGAACGTGTGGGACACAACCAACAAGGCCATGAGGTGGAGACACACAAGTCTTCTGGGACTCATGTTTTACCACCATTTACCCCTAAGGCTGGTTAGGGAGTGGCAGGTCTTAATGTTTGCCTTGCTGGATTTTCATCTTGTTTTGGTGCAGTTTTTTCTATCTGCCTATTGCTCTCTATTGAAATGTGAATGTTTTCCCTGTGCCATTTTTTTTTTCACTCTTAGTATTGTGTTACTTTTCTATTTTACTGAGGTTCACAGCTCATAATTTGCCTTGACTCTCAGAAGAGAACTTGAGTTGGGGTTTTGAAAAATTGTGGAATTGTTGAGACTTTGTGGGAAGGGATTGTTGCATTTCGGGTTGTATACAGGAAAAATGTTTTAAGTTAGGCAGAATTTTTAACTTGTTATTGCCTTATTTAGTGATTATTATACTTTAAGGAGATTTGTTTGTTGACAAGGGATGAGACGTTGCTGTTAGTGTGGAGTGACAGCTTGACTGTCTCTGGGATCTTCCCAGAGAATTGGTGAAGCACACTTTGGGGTATGTCCTGGTGTCAAGGAGGGGCATGTATCCTGGACCATTTCTTGGCTGTTTCCTTATTCTGCTACCTGGCACCAGAAAAGCTGATTAATAAAATTTTGACTTTATATTGAAGAACAGTATTTGTAGATACAATTAATGATGTATGATATTCCTAATAGATTATCCAGTTAGGCCCTAAATCCACTGAAAAATCTTTTTAAGAATTGTGTCAGTGAGAGGAATGTGGAAAAGAAGGTCATTAGAAAGCAGAGATTGAATTACCCAAGAGCCAACAAGTGCCAGAAACAGAAAAATAAACAAAAACAGATTCTCCCCCAATCTCTGTAGAGAAAATAATCCCTTTTGATAACTTGCTTTAGAACTTCTGGCCTCTAGAACGGTGAAAAATACATTTCTGGTGTTTTATATTACCAAATTTGTGGGAATTTGTTGTGACAGTCTTAGGAAATTAATATTCATATAACTTTAAACATTTTAAAGTAAATCCAAATATAATACATTCATATGCAATTTGTCTTTATTCTTTGACACTTCTTTCTTCTTTATTTTCTAGTGGTTAGTCCCAAAGGTCAAAAATTTTAGAGACATTTTGACATTGTTTCATTATTTAAATTTATCTTAAATTCACTTTTATTTCTTTCTTTTGCAATTTTTATTTCCTATTATGACCCAGTAATATAATATGAAATAAAAAACAATATTTAGATACAAGCATAATATGCAAATAGTTTGATCTTACACAAACTTTTAACAAATTATAACTAAGATAAATAAATCATAATGCATTGAACAGTAGTTATCTCACCCTCTAAATTATTGATGCTCATCTACATTTTTACTTTTGTTTTTCCTATTATATTCATGATTGAGTGAAGAGAGAGTATCAAGAGAAGTAAGAGGATGTAAAAGTGAAGAAATAAAAATTAAAGAAGTTCATATATCTAGAATATACACTTTTTTTAGACAATTTGATGACCAATGGAAAAGAAGAAGAAATTGAAACTATATGTGGAAAATTAAATTAAACTTCATATGGGACATTTTTCAAAGACAAATGACAATTGGATTTTTAAGGGCCAATTAATGCACAGTATGAGTGTGTCAAACTCTTTTGTTGACCAAACACCCTAAACTGACTTAATGTTTTACACATCTATATTGATATAGGTCATATTTATGTATATGTATGTGTGTGATATGATAGCTATTAATTAGAATGATTATACATTTTTCTGCATAAGTATAAACTATTGTGATTAGTAACTATTCCATTCACTAAGTCTGTGCAGATGAAATATATGTAGTATGTAGTATAAAAATTGTATCATTATAAATTTCAATCTCTACCAAATTTTAAAAGAAAGTCAATTTGGGACAATTTTATTTTCAAACATTTGATAGGACAAATTTTTATAGGAAAGGCAAAATATTAATTTGGAACACAGGCAACAGTAATTCTTGATACAATCATCAGTGTGATCAATGACACAGTAGGAACTGGAAGACTTTACTACATAACAGAGAACATGATCAACCCATGAGACTTTACCTACTTGTTCTCACCCTGAAATGAAAGAAAAATCAGGAACACTCAGACTCCATATCAGGTTGTAAAATTAATGAGAAGAAACACAACTGATGTTTAGAAAACATCATAGCCAGCTGCCTTTCATAGTGAAATATTTAGTTTTTTACAGAAAAGCAGAATAATATCAGGCCTATCTAAAGCAATTACATACATTGATATATGACACTTGCATTAAGGTAACATGTTGCTGCCGTTGTCCTTTTAGTACTGGGAAGGAACTCAGGACCTCATGCTCCCAGGCAGGCACTGCACCACTGAGCTATGTCCCCTGCCCTACACTAAGAAAATAGGAAGCCTAAGAGGCCTGAACCCTAATTGTTTCTCATGTTATCTTGAAATAAATACAATAATACTGTTTAACAAAGTATTTTAATGAATTATTTTAATTTAGCCATATCTGGACTATTAAAAATCTCATACTATCCATGTCTTATTCCTAACATAATGTAAACATAATATAAACACATTCAAAACCAAGCGCATTTAGCAGGATATTTTCACTTCTTAGTATAGGTTTAATATTATTTACCTGAATTATTTAGGAACAAAAGTGTTCCATATTTGGAATTTTGCAATATTTACATGTATATAATCAAAGTCTTTGGGAGTGAGACCCAGGTCTGAATCAACATTAATTGGTGTTTCATATAGACCTTATCTATAGCACAGAGGCAAATTTATATAGTAATTTCAGTGTGTGATTTGACTTTAACCTGTCAAATGAGCTCATTTATGAAAATTTTCACTTGTGGTGTTAAGCTGACATTAAAAAGTTTCAGTTTTGGAGTATTTTGAATTTCATATTTTCAGGCTAAGGACGCTCAACCTGTATTTCAAGAAATGCTCCAAGAATCTTTCTAAAGAAACAGATGCAGTCTAAGAGGAGGTCATAGGCGCATTTGCCAAAACTGTGACAGCTGCTTAAGAGAATATAATTTAAATTCTTTTGGGACTCTTTGAACCAAATTTCAATACTGCTGTTCATAATTAACTCTTAAATGACTAAAAGGTGCCCAGCATTGGTAATATCCATGATATTTACTTTGTTCATTGCTTTTCATTAACTTAGTATAGAATAAAAATTATGAAGGACATTAATCCTTACAAAGGTGAGGCAGGCACACACATACATTACTGTGGTACTAGGGATAGCAAGAGTTATTCATCCAAGGGGTCTTTTCCCCAATAACATGCCAGAAAGCCCACTTCCTCCTATTGGAGTTGATAGCAGATTTCTGTGGTGTTAAAACACCCAATTCAATTTAGTTCAAAGAAAAACATGGATTAATTATATCCAAAAAGTCAAGGAATAATTAATTGGGACACACATCATGAGATGGATTTGACTTCTTTTGTATTTCAACTGTTTTTTTTTTCTTTTTTTAATGTTGACTTTCTTGATAGACTATGAGCAATGACATGATGTCTGCTGTGTAGTCCCCTCACCTGGTCATAACAAAACACTGTGGATTGAGTGGATTGAGAAATTATAATTTTTCCTCACTGTTAGGCAGCCCGCGGGTCTATGATCAATGTGTCATCATATTGGGTTCTAAAAAGGGCCCTCTTCATTTGCTTTCAGAGAGCTACCATCTCTATTGTCACATGATGGAGACAGAAGACTCTTTTCCTCTTCTTTATTAGAACATCCAATTAATCTATTAAGGTCAAATCACGTTAGTCACTTCTGCTCAAGTGATATCTGCAGATACAGTCACATTGAGGTTTGTAGCTTAAATACTGAATTTGGAAACAACACAAGCATTCAGGTCATAATACTTTCCCCAGGCTCTTTGAATGTATGTAGAAAGATCCAATCCACCCCACATGCCACAAATTTCTTAACTCTTTCCAGCATCATCTCTTACACCTAAAGCCCAAAGTCTCATAAATATCACTGAACTCAAGGATAAGTGGATGAAATGCAGTGTACAATTCATCTCTGTGAAAAATTTCCCATTAGCTGTTAATCTGTGGAACCAGAGAAACTATGGGCTTCCAAAATGGGACTGTAAACATGAATAGGATGTTTCTTATTCAAATGGGAAAATTGGAAGGGTGACATGTTCCAAGTAAGTCCAAAACCTAAGCAAAAGAATTACATTATCTCTTAAGGTTCAAAAGGAAATACTCTGACTCCAGGTGATGCTCCTATGACCCACAGGTGTGGTGGTTGTGTCTCTCACTCTTCTGCTTTTCAAGCACTCCTCCCTCAGATCTCTGTGAAAGCCCCAATCTCCAGAAATGATAGGAAGTGGCTTTGTCCTTGTGCCTGCAGTGGGAGTGAGAGGCCTGACGCCCACTGGATGGACTTTGAGGTCCCTCTTCCATTCTCCTGATGATAATGCATGCTGAACACAGTCCTTTGTTATTCTCATTTTCTTCTTTTGCTTTGGTCCCAGCTGGAAGTGTCTCGTCCGTCTCTATCCCCCACACTCTCTACTAATCTCTATCAAGACATTTTTCAACTGTACCTTTAAAGTTCTTTTCATAATAAGCTATCGTGCTTTAATATGGAGAGGAGGAGAAATGTCAAAATCTTCATGTTCTGGTTCCACTTTGCTTAATTATTCCTTTTTTTTTTAATCTTTCTCTTCCTCATTTTTCTATAAGTAATGTGGCTGTACCTTCAACATTTTACTTTGATGCCTCATTAGCTGAGCATCTCATTTCATGACAATCAAATTCTACCTTCCACAAAACACGAGTACACAATTCAGAAAAATCATTTACCACTATATTGTATTTCTTTGTTTGTTTGTTTTTTTGAGACAGGGTCTCACTATGTAGTTGAAACTGACCTGGAACTCACTATGTAGTCCAGGCTGGTTTTGAACTCATAGAGATCCTCCTGCCTCAGCCTCCCGAGTGCTGGAATTACAGGCATGCACAACAATGCCCAGCTACCACTATATTGTAAAATACAATCTTACAATACTCTTCCAGAGTCCCATGACCTGCTTCTTTTATATTTTCATTTAATTCTTACTAAAATGGACATTAATATTATATTTGTACCAAAATCTGTTCAAATTGATCTCTTTATTTTTAGTTTGCTTCAAAAGTCGTCAAGATGATACACATTACCAAGCTTCAAAATGTCTTTCTTATTTTTAGATATTTGTTATAAAAGCATCCAGCTCTCAGATCAAATACATTCTTGGGTTCCAAGAAAAAGAAAGAAAAAATAGAGTAGTAGAGGTAGTCAACCCATCTGATTACAAAAGGTGAGAATTCTCAATATCTGCAATGAATAATCTGGAGTTACAGAGGATTTAATTATGTAGTTTCAGTGAGTTTAAATTCCTGAAGTGAGGAGAACTGATGATAAAGTTCCAGTATGTATCTGACAGGCTGTGGACCCAGGAAGAGCTGATGTTTCAAGAAGTTAAGAAGGGAATGATGTACGCAGTCAATATAGTCAGACAGCTCCTTACTCCCATAGAAAGGTCAAGGCTTTCCTTCTATTGAATCCTTTAATTTTCTGAGGCTCACCCTTGGTAGAGTGAGATTGGTTCACTCAATCTACTGACTCAGAATTTTATGACATCTAGAAATACCCCTTTACATATGCAGTAACGCTTGGCTAAATGTTTAGACAGCCCATGGTCCAGTCAAGTTGATACATAAAATCAACCATAAAAGACCAAAAGGGTCTTTTTCTCATCTCTTGAGGTGTATTCCGAGGATAGTCTTGTGTGGGCTAACTCTCTGTATACTGCCATAGTTAACCCAATCATATGTACAGAGACTGCATAGTCTAGTTGGGAAACTTGAATTATGTTTCTCCCCTCAAATCAGTCATAGTAGTTCATGTAGTTCATTTTGCTTATTAGCAATGTATTTTTCTTTTTGTTTAAGATTTTTGAGCAGACAGTGGTAGAGCCACTCCAAAATTGATGGTAATATTTCTTCACTTGACACTTACAATTTGCAGCTTTTTTCCTGAAAGAAGGAAAAATGGCTGTCAAACAACAAACTGTTTTATCAAGTTGACAGTTAATTAGTAGCAATTAATAATGTAATTGTATTAATTCAGATAGCAACTGAAAATTTTGTTATATTATAACTTTATTTCATTTTATCCTAATCAATATTTATCTCTGGTTACCTATGAAAAAAGGACTTCTTGAGTTGCAGTAAATCAGGTCTCCAGGGATATACGTCCCACCCATATCATATATTTTTCTTCTAAATATAATACTTCTCTGTGTTTTAAAAAAGAGCATCACAAAGTACGGACTCAATTTTCGGACTGGTATTTAAGTGAATAACTATGTCGTCAGGATTTTTATAACTTTTCTCTCCATCAGGAATTTTGTTAGATATGACCTATCCTCCTTTATAAAAGTGAATATAACAAGGGCTGGGGATTTAACTCAGTGGTTCCACCGCCTGCCTTGCAAGTGGAGGGACCCAAGTTTGATCCCCAGTACCAAAAACAAACAAACAAACAGTATAAAAGTGAATATAACAAGGGAACATTTTCTTCTACAGTAAATCAGTAATCTAGTGCAAACAGCTCTGACAGTCTAAATTCAAACCAAGGTTAGTGGTAAGTAGAGATTTTACTTTTTTATCATCCATTTTTCCTATGGTCTTTTACAAAGTTGAGATGTATGGAAATGATATCTGTGTAACCAAGAGGCTGTAGCAGAAGCTGTCAGCTCCCAGCCATACAATTTGAAACCTAACCGTCATGGTGCCCAGAAGAATTTCACCTGCTAGTATCTGCATCTCTTGGCAATATAGTTTCCTTTGCTCAGTGGAGCCCATTGTACATTGAACATGACCATCAAAATTAGCCTCCTTTTCCTCAGCTTCAGCCAGTTACTCGCAGGGACCGTCATCCCTTCCTTTTGTGGAATGAAGTCCCAGTTTTGCACTGGTCCCCAGAATTTGCCATTGTGAATGAGCCCCAGTTACTTACTATGGTAAATTGCTTAATGGCAAAATTTAACTGGCTGTTTGGCTATAGTCACTGAACAGTGCCTACCAAAGATTCATGGCCACATATAAATTTAGTATATAATATTCTTAAAGTGGGCACTATATATTATATAAATGGATTTTGGATACATTAGATTAGAATAGGCTCTAATTCCAATGACTTGTTCTTTCAGAGGCTGAAAAAGGCAAACACAGAAAAGGAAGAAAGTCACTGGGACAAGAGAGAAGAATGGATCATCCAACACAAACCACGGATTGTGAGCAGATACCAGAACTTGAAAGAAGCAAGGATGAAGTTCCTTCTAGAGCTTTTGCAATGGGCATTGTTCTGAGAACATCATGTCTTCAGTCATGTGTATTTCAGTACTGGGGAGGAAATAAGTTCCTCTCTCAAGCAATTCAATACAGGAGTCCTAGAAATCTGACTCACTCAGTCTCTA
Source organism: Fukomys damarensis (assembly GCF_012274545.1). Lineage (NCBI taxonomy): Eukaryota > Metazoa > Chordata > Mammalia > Rodentia > Bathyergidae > Fukomys > Fukomys damarensis. Next base: position 30,477,781 of record NW_022900936.1, read on the forward strand.
CCACAATTCCCTAATCCCCTAGGAAGGTTTCCTTATATCACCTACAAAGTATATTACTTTATTAAGTCCAAGTGCAGATCTGGGATCACCCATATGAAGATAGGAAGTCACTGACAAACTCTTGCAACAAGATTTTCTGAAATTCAATATGTCCTCCTGTATTTTATAGAAAACAGGACTCAGGATGGTAGATACAACTTTCAAACCACTGACCACACTCTGCCATTGATGTGTTAGCCCTAAAATTCATAGAACTGTCATCTACAGGGATACATCTAACAGTTTTTAAAAAGCTCTTTTCACACTTTTCCTCATACTTCTGAAAGCTGGGAAAAATGACAGAAATGAAAGTTTTGCCTCAGCTTTTTTGGCTACAGCACAGCCTGCGAGAGCCAAGTTCCTGCTCTCAGAGTTTGCCTTAGAATAATAATCATTGTCAACTTGGGTCGGATCCAGGAAAGGGATCCAGTGCGTCACCCGTGGTTGAGCATGAAAAGGTAATTATTTTAACTGTTTTCTTTGAAATACACTCTCCTAAATGAAGGATAATTGTGTATTAGTGTTTTTACATTTTATAAGCGACTATACATCAAAATTTTCAAATATTGGGACACAATTTTTAACAGTGATCTTTGCAGTTATTCAGATGCATTGAAGTAGTCTAATGAAGTAAATCCTTTCTTTTTTATTTTAATGTCTTGTTGCTATAGTTTAATAACAGTTTAATAACAGATTAAGGAAAATTGCATCCTGAAATTTTAGGAAGATCCATAAATATGACATTTATTTTAGGATTTTAGATGAATTAAAACATAAGCGAGTAAGTTTAAATTGTGGTTAGGTTTTAGAGTGTTATCTCATGAAACTTTCATCACTGAATATCAAGTGCTTTTCTCATTCATTTAGTCCTGAATGCTAACATCAAATATTAACTGTTTCAATACTACCAACTGGTTCTCAGAATGAATTTGGTCACAGAGGAGAGGGAAGGGTCAGTAAAAAGGGTTAATTTGCTCACATACAACTTTTCATGTAGCTCTAATTTTGGATAAAACACTGATTTCCTAAGATGAGAAGAGTTGAATTTTAAACCTTGTAATTACAGCACCTCATGACTTAGGTTCAGCTCTGTGGAAACACTATCATATTCTCTTTGTTCTCTTGAAAAACAATAATCTACTTGCACCACCCACCGCAGTTTCCTGTAGTCTATGGAATAATGCTCCTTTCATGTTCTCATTTCTTGAATATGGTATACTCTATTCTTTCATTTATTCCAAGGGCTTTATTACCTTTCAGAAGAAAGCTTCATATTGGTGGAAATAAATATATATTCATAGGACTGTAGTTTATCTACATCTATTAACTCATACAGAAAAAAAATTGCATGCAATTAAAATAATTTGGTCTCTATAAAGCATAGGCTTTTTATCAAAATTCTGAAGATTGTCAGGAAACAATATAAGACATTTTGAAAAGCAAGGCAGCCATGTTTTGAGGATATTCTTAATGCAAATTATGTGAATCATATAAAAATTTAAGTCCCTTTAAGCCTATTTGATGTAAATCATCAAATTTAAAATTGTTTCATATATTTCATGCTTTCTTGTTAACCATAATTCCTTTTGAACTCACCCTTTAAAATTATTCTTTGCTTTAGCAATAAAAGGTAAAAATCCATATAAATTAATCTTGATGATTCAGATAGATAGGTAAATTAGCTAAAAATTTCAGCTAGGGACAGACTACTCCTATACATTTCATACAAAAATCATTAAGTGGAAGTTTGAGCGAGTAGAAAAATATAGAATTTTTCCTCCTTAATGATCCCTGAAGTACTGAAATTTTTAGAAAATAATATTTAGATCAAAATATTAGTCATTAACAAGGTCCCAAGTTCAATCCCTGGTATCAAAAAACAAAATGAAACAAAAAAGTGAGTCATTATAATTGAACCACACCACACAATAATGTGTGAAATAAATAATTTACAAGAATGTGTGGGTAAATCTTCAACTAAGGCTTTTCATAGGCATTACATTGAGTACAAGTACACATTATCCAGTTCATTTTTTCAAATCAATAACATAGCATTTTATTATTTCAAAACTGCAATTTATAATGCATATTTTGTCTTATTTACCTTTATTGAATCATATTTGATTATTATAGAAGGAAACTCTAATCCCCAAATAAACCTCACATACAGAACATTGAGTTATGTAACTTAATGCATATATTTTTTGTTACTCTGCAATGAGTATCCTTTCTTTCTTACTGGTCTTTACTGAATATTCTACTCTTGACTTCAACTTGGGATATGTGTAGATACTGTACTATTTTTAATGTTTTATGTCAGTACTTTAAGCTACATTTTGTTTATATTTCAACCAGAAACCTTTGAAGGTGTTTCAGGATTTTCTATGTCAATCAATACTACCGTGAATGCCTTACCTGTGTATGCTTGCCGCTTTCAAATTTTTCTCTAATGTACACATCAGAAGTGGAATTATCACATAGTTTAAGATATTCCCTAAATGTTATTAAGAATGATTATGAATATTTTTTATTACCTAAAATGAATTTTTTTGCACAATCTACCAAATTGTATTATTAAATTGACATTCTTCTCTTTCAGATGGATATAAATTCATATGTAACAACTGAATTAATATGCATTACTCTTGTAATGAATGAACTTGAACACTTGTTAATGCTTATTAACCATTTTATTTTTTGTGGATTATCTATCAACTCATGTTTATTTGTATAAACTTTAAAATGTGTAATGTTTGATTCTATGTCATTGTGCAAAATTTTTCTTCAAATTTCTCCCTTACTTATATGTTTTGTGAAATCCTTTATAGAAAATGAAATATTTATAACACATGATTGAATTCAAACTCATTTTTCGTCTGTTGTTGGTATTTTTGCCATTTAAGTAAGAATATAATTTCCTACTTTAATCCCACATGGGTATTTTCTTATAATTCATTAAATTAGTTTCCATACATATTTTAATATTGTGAGGTCAGTTTCATTTTTGTTTGTATTTTGATTTTTTTCCCTCAATACTGGAGATTAGAAATTGGAGCTTCCCACAGAGTGACATTCCTGAGCTCCATTTAAAAAAAATTGTTTTAATTTTTTTTTAGTAAATTGTTTTAATGTTTGCTATTTCCTTTGTATATCTTCCCCCAAAAGTTAAAGACATCATATTGCAGTGATACATGCATATGGGTGTTTATAGAAGCACAACTTATAGTAGCTAAATATTGGAAGCAGCTTATATATTCATCAACAGATGAGTGAGAGAAGAAAATGTGGCATTTATACACAATGGAGTTCTACTCTGTCATTAAAAGATAAACTTGAATCATTTGTAAGAAAAGGGATGCATATTGTGATCATAATTTTAAATGGAATAAATCAGATACACAACTTAAATATCACATGGTTTCTTGTATGAGAAACCAAAAAATAAATTAAAAAGCAAAATAAAAGTTGGGAATTAGGGAGATAGATCTTTCTTAAGTGGGAAAGAAATCAATAGAAAGAAAGAGTATAAGAAAGGGACTAAAATGTGCTATGTACACATACCATCTCCCCACCAGGAACATCATCATTATGTAATATAAACATGTACCAATAAAAAAAAAATTCACACAGCACTTTGCTAAGTCAGTAAGTTGTCCAGACTAGGTTCAGAACTCCCAATCCTCCTGGCTAACCCAATCAGAATAACTGGTTTACAACTATGCAATATCACACTCGGATTTTGAGGTTGTCGTACGATTTAATGTGTTAATCCTCAACAAGTAAGATAATTTTCTTATCTCCAACAAATAATCCTTTTTCCTTACTTCATTGGATCTGCCTGCTACCTTTGTCATTTACAAGTCCCCATGATATGAACCTCTTTTGTTTATTGTCCTGCAAATATGGCAGTGCCACCAATTTTACTCATGATGAATTTGTGATATGTCTCTATCTAGCAGGAACATCTTTCCTTTGAACTTTTCATTCCTTCCAAATTTTCTTGACCATATATGAAGCTTCCTTCTTTCATAAAAATGTTAACATAATTTTGTGCATTTCCCTCATAAAATCTTTCTGGGATTATTGACCATAACTGTTAAGTCTTATTTATTTTGTGTCCCCAATCCTTTTATACATATTTTGTTCATTTTAAGATACATTTTAATGTGCACATTTTGTATTTATGGTAAATGTCTTATTTCCTGTTTAACACAAATAGTTAATATTGCTGCTGATGTCTTTGATCTTTCATTTGACTAAAATATTGAATCCAGTAATTCTATTAAGCTCTTGTATTAGGCTTTCTTGTTAATTTATAGTTTTTATTTATTTATATTTGTTTTGTTGCACTAACAAGATCCTCAATACATTTAGCAAGCTAGTAATTAGAAGATATGCTCTTAGGATCTTATTTACAATTACAGTTTTTCCCACCAGAGAAACTATTTGGTATTTATGCATGTGTAACTTATTTATTTCACTTGAGTATAATTGACAATGTGTAATAGGAAGAAAAGGGCTAAAGTGTGGGGGAAATGGGAAGGGTAGGGGAAAGGAAATAAGGGAAAAGAAAAAATATGAGAAAATGAAAAAATGGAAATAAAGTTTTTGTAAATAGGGAAGGGAGGAGGGGGTGAAGGGAGGGCATGGGTAAGGGGAAAAATGAGAACTAAGACCTGTCATGTAAAAGTACAAGATCCCAATGATGAATGTAACTGTACTGTATACCTAAAATGTAACAATAAACTCAATGAAAAAAGAGAAGATATGCTCTACATGATTGCACTGCATTATTGTATTAGATATGGTTATTTGGTACAATTTCTAGAGCTGTGCAGTGTGTGTGTGTGTGTGTGTGTGTGTGTCCTCTTTAGAATTGAACTAGGGCTTTTACACTGAGCTACCTCCCCGGCCACTTGTTTCCTTTTAATTTTCAGAGAAAGTCTAAGTTGTAACGTTGCCCGGGTAAGGTTCAAACTCACTGTCCTCCTGTGTTGGCTTCCCAGAGTGCCTGGAATTACAGGCATGCACCATGACATTAGCATATTTTGAATATATTTTCTGAAGTCTGTAAATCATTGCTGTGTTTCTACTTACAGGAATGATTCTAAGATTTCCTATTATTTTTCAACTATAAATTTTATAAATGTTATGTAGACACATTTACCAGGTAAAGATATGGACCTTCTTTCTATTTTTTTAATCATTGCTCAAAATAGATTTCAAACACTGTCAAAAATTTTGTATCAAAATGATTTTCTGTTTTAATTTACTTTTACGGTATCTCAGAGGACTAGATTTGCTGATAAGAAGCTATTAATTTATTGCTGGGATGAAAATATTTTAACTACCAGAAATATTTATCAAATAATGTATCAAAAATTTATGGCAACTTCTAAAACAAAGTGACCTGTACTTACTTTTGGATCAATATTACACAATTTCATAGACCCAATTACCATTCTTGCTATTACTAATAGAAATAATTATTACATCAGACAATTAATCAAATGGTATGCATTTTCTATGTGTTCTATTTGTATAATTTATGAAATCATAAGGTAATTGAATTTATTTAAAACTAAAAGGGTAAAATTTCTGGTCCTTTTAAAATTTTTAATCAATTATTTAGTACTTTGTCCCAATAGCTGTCACTGTACATGAATATAGAAGATATAATATCAGTTAATACTTATGGGGTGCTGAAAATCTACTATGGCTTATACATTTATTAATGTATTTATTTCTTTCTTAAAATACTAAGACATATACAGTATTATTATTCCTAATTTATGCATGAAACCAATGGAACTTTTCCAATTCACATAGCTAGTAAACAGCAGCAACATGTATTATCAGGTTGTTTGTATCCATTTTGATAATGTTCCTCTGCAAGTCTCATCTGATAATTTATCAAACAATATTCAAAAAGTTCATGGTGGGGTTGTAACAGTGAAAATTCATTTGAATTGTTTCCATGTGCCTTTTCAATTTTATCTATCATTATCCCATGCTTAGCTGTAGGAAACTGAATCTGGAAAGATGTTTATTCACTACAACACATAGGCTTTTTCTACCAGAACAGTATAATCTGAATTTACTATAGAGGTGAATAAATTGTGAAAAAGCATGAAACTTGTATAAAATAGTGATGAATTTTCCCTTTAATATCATGTGGAAAGTAGGAAAAAAAATAAGAGAGGGCAGTTTCTATGTTACTCATGACTAAATGACTAAAATTTATGATCTGAATAGTTTTAATTAAAATACTATTAAGCCTTCTGATATCTGAAGCACAAATTAAATCTAAATGCTAATGTAAAGAAATAGAGGTCTCTCATGTGTACAATCATGATTGCCTTTTTTCTTAATAAGACTTAAGATCCACTTATCTAATATATATTTTTACATTTTTTGTGCACAAGGGAGATATTTAGAAAAATACAATTGTAAAACTTGACAAAAACTACATATAATACTTATCTTAGGAACACTTAATAAATGTTTAATGAATAAATAAAATGTATGGCTATTTATATTATACAAATATTTTAAAATTTATTTCTACATATATCTTCAGCTAGTAAATGTTCAAATGCATAGGCATGTTACATAACTATGCAGAATAATGGCTTGCAAACTTGTCAGTATCCTAATCCCTGGTTCAAGCAATTTTACCACATATGGCTTTGAGACTGCAGATGACAAAGGTCTTGTGATGAAAAGATTATCCTGAAATATCCACCTGAATCTTATGTAGACACAGGCTCCATCAAAGGGAGGTAGCAGAACTCAGCATGTAGCTCAGCAGTATAGTGTTTGCTTAGAATGTGTGAGGCTCTGAGTTCAAATCTCTTAATTAAAAATACAATTAGTGATCCCTTTATATTTTATGGAGTGATTGAAGATACAATAACTCACTAGTGTACTGTGGCCTTAGGGTAAGAAACAATAATTTGTGCAAAATAAAAAATAATCTTATAAGGAAATTCAGAAATGCAGAGAAGTCATTGAAACCTAGTGCTTACTATTTGATAAAATATACTGTTATTAATTTTTCTATAAAATATTACATAAGCTTATTTTGTGAAGTTAAGTGAACATTTTTAACCTTTTTTCAGTTTAAAAAGCTAATTTATTGGCTATTAGTTCATAATAAATTCTTAACATGTGAGTAAACTATTAAGATGAGGTCTATTTATACACACAATTGCATAATTTTCTGTGGCGTATGCTCAGTAATCAGCACTTAGAAACCAGTTAATTATGGACTAACTGCTAATGAATTTGTAATTATAGAAATGCATTGAACAACGTTTTAGTCACTTAAAAAACATAATTTTTATTATTAAGTATTTTTTATCCTCTTTAGTAGCCATTGCATGTTTGTGTCAAATCAATTTGTGAAAATAAACACTGGCCATTGTAACAATAATAAGTACAATTGCATGATTACTCCATGATAATTTTTAGGATATAAGAATAAAGATTTTATCTCTTCTGCCATGTGTTGAAGGCAATTTTATTTTGCAAAAAGAAAAAAGAAAACAAAACAAAATAAATAGAAGAAAACAGTAAGAGAAACCCAGTTTTACCTGCTTCATGGTTACCAGACCCTGTGATAAATGTTAATACACATAAATATATTGATTTATGGTCCCTATTTCACAAGAATAATGAAACACTAACAGGAAAAAAAAACAGGAAATGAACAACTTCTGGTCAGAATGTCTCTGTCCAGTGCAATAGTCATTAGCCAGACAAAGCTGGTAAGTACTGGAAATGTGACTAGTCTAGGTCAAGATGGGCCATAAGTATAAAATAAGTTCCTATACAATTTTAAAACTTAAGGATAAAAAAACCACAAATCAATTTAGTATATTCATTTTTCTTACATAAACAATAGATAAATTAAATATATGATTAAATGTGTCTTATTTCTTTTATTTCTTCTGTGTGTGTGTGTGTGTGCGTGTGTACACATTTGTATATGTGTTACTTGGGATTGAACCCAGGGCATTCAAACTGAGGTACATCCAAACCCTTCTTTTACTTTATTATTATATCATCATCATCATCATCATCATCATCATCATCATCATCATCATCATCATTGTTTTAATTTTCAAATAAAATCTTGTTATTTTGCTGCATACACTTAGCTGGGTTTGAAATTCTGATCCCTCCTGCCTCAGCTTCACAGAGTGCTGAGCTATAGGCAGGTGACATGAGACTCAGCATTTAAAAAACATTTTTAATTCTACCTATAAATATGGGGCTCACTGCTTTCCATGAGAGTGCTGATGGAAAACACATTTTCTCTAAGTCTAGGAGCCTATGTGTTAAATTATGCTCCCATAATAATTCTGCTGAAATTATAATTCTTGCATACATGTGTTCTAATTTGAAAATACAGTATTACAGATGTACTATATTAAGATGAAGTTAGTGTGGGCTCCATGTCAATATGACTGGTATTCTAAAAAAGAGGTAGAATATGGACACCAAATTTACCTATGGGATACCTCATATGACGATGAAGGCAGATTCTGATATTTCTAGAAGTCAAGGAAAGTGGAAGACTGGCAGAAGCCCATCAACTGTTAGAGGGATGCATAAAACAAATTTTTCCTCAGAGCACTCAGAAGGAACCAAATTAACTACACTTTGATTGAAGATGTTTCAGCCCCAGATTTGAGATTATAAATTTCTATCATTTAAGCCATTCTGTATGTGGTGCTTTTTAAATGGAAATATTAGCATACTTATAGAAGAACTTTTTACAAAATGATGTTTTATTTGTGCAAATAAAATGTCTAACAAACTAATAATGAAGAAAAATTGTTATGAACAAAACATAGCACAATAATTTTATTAATATTAAATAAGACCTTATGAAAGTTTTGAGATTCCCTTCTTTTTTCTGTTCTTTCTGTAATATTTGACTCTAAATATTGCTGATTCATTCTTAGAAGTTTTTTTTTTCTTTAGATTTGATTATCAGTTTCTGTCTTTTTCTTCATCTCATGTTTCTCTTAGCCCTCAAATGCCTGCATTGTTTTTCAGAACATATTTTAATGGACAAAGAAGTAGTTCTAAATGAGCAAATTCTTTTGTAATGATAACAATAGGTAATAACTGTTAACAATATATATGTAGGATATCCCAGATTTTTCCACATATCTATTATTTATAATGCCTCTAGGAGGGAAGAAGATAAAACAAAGGTCAGATTCAAATCTATTTGTTTCCAATAATTTGTACTCTCTCTATACTGCCTCTTTTTTTATCTTAGGAATTTTTGAGGATTCTTTATTTAGGCCTTTTCTCCCTCATCAGTCTTACTTAATGAAACACAGACTTGCTAGTCATAACTATTCCTTGCTTATTTTATGAAGTCAAGAATATTCCCTTGACTGGACATTTATATTTGTATTTGTCATAGGAACTCCAAATTTTATTTTACTTCTATTTTACAGTAGTGATTTCTACAGTGACTTAGAAGTCATCAAGGGCAGAATCCAGTTCATAGCACCACTCAATTTTATCTACTATATTCAATTGGCACTCAGTTTTGAATCATAACTTTTCATGTTTTAATACATACCCTTTTTCCTTGGTATTATATTAAAGGCTCTGTTGTATTATTTTACACTGAATATACTACTAGATTTCTTAATTTCAACTAAATCCCTTCACTTCAAATTCAGACACTGTGAGGAATCAATAAATGAAAATCTGAATATATCACTCTTTTGCTTTAAAAATGCTACTATTTTTTATCTTCCCAACCCCACTGACATTACTTTCTGTTTACAGTACATAGTCCTCTAAGAAATATTTTAACCACTTGTCCTTTTTATGATCTTTACTTGCTGAAAGATATAATTTGGTAACAGAAAGTTGAATAGATTGAAAGATGAGAAATCCATAATTCCTGGAAGGCTATTGGGGCACCATGCTGTGGACTGGCAACCGTGCTGTCAGTTACCAGAAGCAGGACTTGTCCCTGTTTTTAGAAAGATAAATCCAACTCTTGGGGAGTTGCCTTCCTTGATACAAAAGAAAATGACAAATGGCTGCATAACCCTCCAAAAATTGAAAACAAAGGAGAATGATGCGGCAGATCCTGACTCTGATATAACTTCAAGTGAGATTCTGGCTAACCAGTAGTCTCTGGCCCTCTTCTAAAGGAAAATATTATTCTGTAATAACATTGAGGTTAACAGTGGAAGGATCCTTTGCAAGATTGAAAGGTAATTGGAATCAGAGAGTAGCTGCCCTATTTAATTTGCTTTAGATGGGCAGAGGGATCTGTGAAGAAAATGGACCCTTTTGATCTTCAGCAATTCAGAAATGGGCTGAAGCTGAACATTCTTGAGGTTGTCCTCTTTAGAATCTATAAGGCTCTAAAAAAATAAACTCTTTACTACTTATATATTATATTATTATATAATATAATAAAGAAACAAACTCTTTACTACTTATATTTTTGCATATATCCCCAAAATATTTAATATATTAATGAGGTTGTCCTTTAGAATCTATAAGGCTCTAAAAAAATAAACTCTTTACTACTTATATATTATATTATTATATAATATAATAAAGAAACAAACTCTTTACTACTTATATTTTTGCATATATCCCCAAAATATTTAATATATTAAGTTATGAATGGTTCATGGTAAATCTTTTAATTTTCTATGCCAGTGCCTGACAAAAAATACACATTTTCAAATGATAAAAGGACACTATTTTTGATGTTACTATAATAATGACATTAATTGAATTTACTTACTATGAATCCCATGAATTTGATATATTGTTTTCTTATAACAATTAAGTGCTTTTTGTAAAAATTTTTGAAGCATTTTCACTATATAGGAAGTCTGTTAGTCAGATTTGTGTCATTGTGACAAAATACATAATTAAAGCAACCTTAGGGGATAAAAGGTTTATTTTGGCTCACAGTTTCAGAGTTTCCACTCTGAATGGTCACTGGGCACCATTGCTTTTCAGCCTGTGCTGAGACAGAAATATCAAGGCAATAGAGCCTCCAGTCATGTTCCCATAACCATTACTTTCAACTGAACTCTGTACCTAAGCTCCCATTATCTCCCAATATTGTTACCCAATTTTGATCTCATCACATCAATCCACTCTTTTGTGTTAGAGTCCCACCATCTATTCATCTTCCAAAAGCCCCAACTCTTAACAAATGAGATTTTGGGGGGATATTTTGAGTCCAAACCATAACAGGAAGTATTTCACTACCCACTTCCAAAATGGTGTATATTCAAAGATACTAACATTATTTTGTTCTCTGAATCTGATGAAAGACAGTTTAAACCCTTATTTACCATACTCCCCATAACAAGCTAGAGAAGTAAATCAAATATTCATCATGATATATTTTTGTACTTCTTTTTGGAAGCCTCAGTATCTTGAAAAATTTTTGCTGCCAAAAAAAAAATATTTCGGAATATGTGAACTGAATATATGAGTGGGTGGACAAAATATTATAAGCTCTTCAAATCTAACAGAGATTAAAATGTGTAAAGTCCAACACGTAAATATAGCTCTTGGTCTAAATTTAACCAGGGCTCAGGTTATGCTAGTTTAGGGAAGCTACCTAGCAGAGTAGTAGATAAGATACCAATGCACTCTACTAGCTGTGAGATCCCTTTACAAGTAGCTTAAGCTTTCTGAGCATCAGATTCATTGGTGAAAAGGCTTGTAAAGTATTATATGATAATGCAGACAAAGCAATTAATATGGTGCCTGTCACACAGTAAGCACTCAATAAGTGATTAGAACAACAAAAAAGCAACTATTAAAATATTTACATATCTCCATTCAATTAGGTATTCTGAAATTTTGGAAATATATTTCTTTCAGAGTTCTCATTTTATATAGTGTTAAAAGAGTTATTTTACATCAGTGTATCATGCTAAATAGCAGGCCTCTCAATAAATTTCCCATAGTGGTTCTTGGATGCAGTCATCTCTCTGAAATCTATATCTCTGCCCTTTTAAATTTGGCTGCATTCAGGAGGAATCAAGCTGACCTCATTCAGAAAACAAATCTTTCTCCACACTATGTGATAAGAACAAATAAAAGAACTTTACTTTGGCAGAGCCAAGTTCTTTCCTGGTGAATTAAATTATACAATTCATTAGCAAAGGAAATATAAAACATGCCAACTTTATTTGAACACATGGGTCATGTATTTAGCCTTAGAACTGAATTATTTTCAATAGTTGCTTTTGGGCTGCTTCCATCAGTAAAATACTGTATGTCTATCCAAACCTCAAGATTTTTAGATTGAACATTTCTTATATTGTAATAATGCCAAAAAGAAGCTCACATTCTACTGAGAAGAATGAATTTTAAAAGAATTAAAAAATTGATATTTTCCATCACCTGAATCTACAGTGTGTGTAAAATATAATGCTATGAGGAGGAAAGAATGTGTTCTTGGTGTTGGCCCATAATCATCTAGATGATTTTCTGAGATTATCTATCAAGTTTCTTATCTGTTATACTAAGAATAAAAATGGACAAATAATACTATGCAAACTAATTTTCACCATGCTTAGTGGTTTTTCCCCTTGGCCCTATCTACATCATTAACATTCTTCTGTAAGAGTAATAGCAAATAGTAACAATCAGAATTGGCTAGCCCTGAAGATACCTGTGACAAAACTTTGCTGATTTATATCTAACTCTGATGAAACTTGTTAGAAATTCACTAACAAGTAACAGCCAATAATATTAAGCACAAATTCAGAATATCCAGCAAAAAAGTCACATTTAATTGCAGTATTACATTTTCCCATATCAATATAAGTTGAAAATATACTATGTGAATATGTGTACATATGTGTGAGTATGCAACTATCTCTATGCTATTTTAGGAATTCTCAAGTTTTACTTAAAAAACTATTTCATGAAGACATTTTAATATCAGAAAAGTAAATTATTACTTTCAAGCTTCTTTTAAAATGTCTACTCAGTGTCCATGGTATGTGTATTACTATGCTGACTTTCAAAAGAAGTTACACATATTAAAATATTTATTCTTAAAAGTGTAAAAAAATGCTTACTATGTAACTAAAAAAGAAAGCATACACATACTCATTAACAAAAGGCAAAATTAGCATAAAAGATGTAATTGTATATAAGCTTTTTAATGCAGTGGAATGTTGCATTAAACTATTTATGGATATGAGGTTATATTTGTATATTGCCCTAAATATAATTCTTATACTTAATGTCTTTTAAAAAACAGCACAAACTATCATTTAAATAACTCTTGCAAACTGACTTGTCTTCTCAATTGGGATTTGCTTTACTAATCTATGGTGATCTCTCTCACATTGTCCTGTACATCATTGTCTGTGACATCATTTTGATCCGCTAATAGTGATTTAACTCCCCTTGTAGAATATGAAGCTGTTCTTCATAGAATATATAATTTTATTATTTATTTTCCAGGCCATTTTTACATAAGAAATAGTGCTGCTACTACAATTACAAAGGGATCTAGAACTGTTTTGTTGTTGTTTTTGTTAGTTCGCTTTAGAGTAGGAAAACTTTATTGAGGGAAAGAAAGCATCTGTCAAAGAGAGACAGAAAGGGGACCTGAAAGTGAGTTTCCTGCTCACTCTAATTTCCAAAGATGTTTTACTCAGCAAAGCCATGTGGTGAGGCAGGTACAAAGGGGGACAAAACTGTAAAACCCAATGGAAAATTAAAAGGCTGGCAGGACCATGACCAACTAATCAGATTACAAGTACAGTCACCCAGGTAATATTGATTAAATGGGATCAAATGGCTTACTTGTGATTTCATTGAAATTCTTTGGATTATTCATATTAATTGTTTCTAATTAATTTATATAATATAATAATTATATAATAATACATAATTATAATATATAAAAATTCTTAATTTTGATTCCCAGGAATTAAAAATATGTTCACATTAAGCTTCGTGTTTTTACAAATTACTCTTTATTCTTATTTATGAACTTATAGTAAAATTGGTTTCTACATATGATTCCTTAATATTTTTATTAGCAAGAACAATAAAGAGTTATCAGAAAAAAATTTATGCTGCACTATAGCATGACTAAGATTGTTAACCTTATGAGTTACCTGAGAATTAATATTTTTCTGAAAAAAATGTTACAATTTTGTTATCCTGTGATATTCAATAACATTCTATAATCAGAATGCCATTAGACAGCATTATGGGAGCAATTATTTTCAACTAAATCATACTTATTACCTAGTTTCTTTTACCTTAAAACTATTGAAAAATATTCTCTCCAACAAATTTTGGCTTCTTTCAGCCCTTTATTTGAATAAGACTCATCAGGTGCTCTGGCCTTTAGCCTGCTTAGTCCAGTTATAAAAAGAATCTCCCTGAGTCAGTTATATTAATCAGCTTTCTTGTACTTGATATAAGTAACTTAAAGTGCTAGAGGTTTATTTTTGACTTACAGCATAACAAAACTAGTTGAAGGAGAGACTTTGAGTTATAGAAAACTTTGAGTTATAGATAACACAGGATTGAACCACTGAACATCAGACAACCTATAAACCAAAGGAAGTAGGTAACAGATTATTTATATCCCAGAAACCTTAAATACATTAAAAATATAAACATTTACTATATACCTATTTTCTTTTGCCATTATCATGATTAGTATTGTTAAGGAAACATTTATGAGCTTCTGCTTTAATTAATTGATTTTTTTCTAATGTAATATTTAGTGTAATGATGATAGTTTCATTGAATCAACTTGGATTTAGAAAGTGAATTTTGTCACCAGTTTAATTCAACTTAATTTAATGAGAAAGTTTTAGGAATCTTTAATATTAATAATATTTATGTGGGCAATTATATTTATCTAAATTTAGAAAAAATACATAAATCTATCTCCCATCTAATTTCGTGCAAGGTATATTAACTTTCAAAAATAATTCAGTGTGTAAATTATAGTCATATTTATTCTTACTGAATAATATCTTGCGTATTCATTTTAAAATTAACTATATTTGTCTGCACCAGAGGAAGTAGATATGTTTTCTTTCATATGGACAATCTATACTCTAATGTGCTCTTTATGTATCAACACGCCTTGAGCACTGAACTATCATTAAAGAATGAACTGTCAAATGTTCTCACAGGATTAATTGATTTTCTCCAACCTGACCTTTACTAATAATTATTAGAGAATAAAAAAAAACAGTGTCATCAATACAGCATCTGTGTTTGTTAATCTTTTTCTAATATAGAAATAGATGTAAACAGTAGCTCACATGCATTAGGTTTAACAGTATTAATGAAATTAATTACTCTGATACTCTTTAGAAGGTAAGGAAATCTTTATTGGTGAATTTTTCAAGAGGGAGAGAGGCTGGGGTAAAATGTGACTCAATCAAGAATAAGCAGGAGTTTATATCCAAGCAATAGGGAAAGAAACTCAACAGGTGGAAAATTACTGAGAAGAGATTTCAAGGATGGATCATTCATTTAAACCCACTGACAGAATTCTTGCTGAGGGCAGGCCAGGAAGATTACCTAGCATGGAATAATTCTTCCTCCAATGATTTGCTATTTAAGTGTAATTGTCATCTTGAATGAATTAATAGACTCCTGCAGAGGTGATTAGATGATATGAGCACAAGTCTATAAGAAAGTGAATCCAGGGATGAGTTCACAGCTGAAAAGTCTATTAGGAGATGTGGCTTAGAGGGAGGAAAGGGTCATAGGGTTTTGATATTGCGAACTATATCTGGTCCCTTGCCTTCCTCTCCAACTTTTCTGTTCTCTGCTTCCTGGGTGTCAAACATACATTCACAAGTATGAAAACATACTTGGG
The DNA here is from genome assembly GCF_012274545.1 of Fukomys damarensis. Lineage (NCBI taxonomy): Eukaryota > Metazoa > Chordata > Mammalia > Rodentia > Bathyergidae > Fukomys > Fukomys damarensis. Next base: position 30,493,715 of record NW_022900936.1, read on the forward strand.
GCTTATACAAAATGAATATTTAGTTGTTTCATAAGAAATTGTACTGTTTGTAAAAGATCTGAAGTAATGGCCCTTTCTTAGAATATATTCTTTTCATTATGTTTACTTTATCCAAAAGATTTTACTTTATTAATCTTATAAAATAATTTAGAAATGCATCTCATGGGATTAAACTATTGTAAATGACTTCAATCACAACTTTGTTGAACTTAATGGCATATTCTTCTTCTTTTCCTTAATTATTTTTTCAATAATGTAAAAAAACATTATAATGGATAAAGATTATAAGGTACTATGTCTCTGAAAATCAAATTTAGATGAATTAAATATTTTACATCATATTAAATCTTATTCTATGTATAGCCACTGAAATAAGTGTCTAAAAGTAGATTTCTGTAATTCACCAAAGATCCATCATAATTGTAATGTATGAGATAAATATTCATGTTCTTATCTGTATTCAATTTGTATTTTTTCAATGTTTTTGTGAAAGTTGAAAACCTAATGTTTGAATTTCAATTTTCAGATTTATATTCAAACAATGTTACTGAAAAGCTACAAAAGAAGTTTAAGTGTGAGAACAAAGGACAAATCAATTCTATATTTAGTAAATTTATACATTTGAAAATGAGGAAGAAGTAAATATAAGATCAAGGAGCCTCAGCAATTATAATCATTTTTTTCAAAATCATCTAATTCACTATGGATAATTATTCTTTGAAAATAAGTATATTTATATCACTACATATACAGTTTTGAAAGTTGTTTTGTGTTTATAATGTATGATGCTTCATCTAAATCTATGAGAAAGAATTTTTTTGAGTATGTGGAAAAAATAATGGTTAGTGAAAATTATATCTTACATATATTTTTTCAGATTTAAATGTGTTTTTAAACTTAGAATGTTGTCAATTAATCAGTCATAACAGGTATACATTTTCAAGTTATAATGTTCAATTTGATGGCATTTGTTTTTTGGTTTTGGTTTTTTTTTTTTTTTTTTTCTTCTTCTTCTGGTACCAGGGATCAAACTCAGAACCTTGCACTTGTGAGGCAGGAGTGGTGCCATGTAGCTAAATCCCCGGCCTGGCATTTGCTTTTTTAATTAATGCATCCATTTTTTTAAAAACATTGCACATATTACATGAAATGCTCTGTAAATATTTTGGTTTATTCAGAAATTTAGTTCTCATATCAACACAATGATAGAAGTAGCTTCATTTTCCTCAATTTTTAAGTAAGTTGAAACCAAAATTGAGAGATTTAGATGGCTTTTCCAGAAATAATAGTCATGCCAGTTTTGAAAAAAGAAATGATTCTAAGTGTTTAAAATACAGTCTCTTGTATTTAAGTAACACCATTCAACACAAAACTAAGACTAGCCTGCAGGAGGAGTTCAGAAAAGTTTGGACAGGTGGGCAAAAAATTTCTTGAGTGCTAGAAGCAAAGATTGATGAGTGATTCTATTCAGAGCTCAACAGAACATAATAATGATAAGCATGTATACAATAAAGACCAGGCTCATGAATTTCAGATGGAGACGCAATTAGGAAAAAGACCAATGATCATGGGAGTAAAATAAAAAAAAAAAAAAAAAAAAAAAAAGGCCTACCTTTGTTCACATATCCTGAGACTTTGTAAGTGATTAAGATTAAGAATCATTGACTAGGCTGAGGATTTAGCTCCTTGGTTCTGTCACCTGCCTCACAAGTGCAAGGACCTGAACTTGATGCCCAGTACCAAAAAAAAAAAAAAAAAAAAAAAAAAAAAAAAACAAAAAACAAAGAGATCTAGTATAGGAAATGTTAAGGTAGTCTAATGTTCAGGCTGTGTCATGGATATTTCCAACTATTTTGAGCCAGTGTGAATGGATAGTTAAAATCTAGTTCAACAGGCAGCAGGGGGAAAAAAAAGTACTTTAGAAAAACTTTGTTCCATAAGGAACTAAGTATGAAGTTGGGAGAAAATTTGTGGTTCCTGAAAAAATATCATTAAAAGCAAACCAAATACTTTAAAAATATTTTATTGGTACATTTTAGATATACACTACAGTTACATTCATCATGGGGATCTTGTACCTTTACATGACATATCTTGATTCTTATTTTTCCCCATTCCCCTATCTCCCTCTCCCCCTTCCATATTTACAAAGACTTTTTTCCATTTTTTTCCTTTTCTCTTATTTCTTCTCTTCCCTTTTTACCTTTCCCCTACTCCTCCCATTTTCCCAATACCTTTAGACCTTTTCTTCCTATTACAAAATATCAATTATACATTTTGACCCTTATTAACACCTATAGTTTGTCACACCAGAGAAACTATATGGTATTTACACGTGTGTCCTATTAATTTCACTTAAGAGTGTGTCCTCAATGTGCATCCACTTAACTATAAATATCTCTAGTTTCTCATTCTTTTTTTTCCCTCTCTTTGAGTTTATTGGTACATTTTAGGTATACAGTAGAGTTACATTCATCATTGGGATCTTGTACCTTTCTTTACATGACGGTCTTGTTTCTCATTTTTTCCCCTTGTCCCTGCCCTCCCCTCACCCCCTCCTCCCTTCCCTTTTTACAAATACTTTATTTCCGTTTTTTAACTTTCTCATACTTTTTCCCTTATTACCTTTCCCCTACCCTACCCAGAAACTTTTTTTTAAACAAAATTCAAGTAAAACTGGGACACTGAACTAACATGTTTATCAATACTTTCTTTCTTTTTTTTCAGCTTTAATTGAGTTTATTGGTACATTTTAGGGATACAGTACAGTTACATTCATTGTTGGGATCTTGTACCTCTACATGACAGGTCTTGGTTCTCATTTTTTCCCCTTACCTCTGCCCTCCCTTCACCCCCTCCTCCCCTCCCCATCTACAAACACTTTATTTTCATCTTTTCATTCTCTCACATTTTTTTCTTTTCCCTTTTTACTCTTCCCCTACCCATCCCACCTTCCCTACACCTTTAGTTTCTCATTCTTTATGGTTGAGTAGTACTCCATTTTATTAAAAAAATTTTTATACATATCTTCTTTATCCAGTCTCCAGTTGATGAGCATTTGGGCTGTTTCCAAGTTTTAGCTATTACAAACAGTGCCACTATAAACATGGATGAACATATATCACTGTGGTACAATTCTTTCAATTCTTTTAGGAAGACACTCAGCAGGGTAATACCTCGGTCAAATAGGACATCCAATCCTAGTGGTTTAAGGTATCTCCACAAATACTTTTGATTATATCAAGAAAAATGATGCTATGAGGGCTTCTCTGAAATCAGCATGATTTTAAAGATCCTAGCTTCAAATGTACAAACATGTAAAACTTTTCTTTGTAATAACAGTCCCTGGGACCCTGCTTTAAAAAGCCTCCTGTGCAATTAGTTCCTTTAAATTAATTTCACTGTTCTGAGAAATCTAGGCACTTAAAACATTGAAACCTTGGTAAAATGTAGCTGGCTACTTTCACTGGCAAGAGACCTTGGCATTGTCCACATAATTTTGATTTTATAAATGTACTCAATGCAAGTGTTGTGGGTTCAGGAAGGATTTCAGTCATATTTAAGAGAAAGGCCTGGGAGGATATCTGCTAAGGATGTAAGACATAAGTGGAGCCATCCCAAGAGAGAGGCTACAATTAGTAAGTCTATAAGATGGGCCTGTCAAAATCTCTAGACTCTCCATTTTACCACTGTGTGTCTTTGGATGGTGGGCATGGAGTTCCAAGACTTAACAGTTGCCCTACTAGGTTTTGGTCTTGCTTTAATTCTACAATTTTATATCCCTATATATTCCATTTTGGAATTAAATGTTTATGCTGTACCACTGTTTCTTGGGATTACATACTTTTAAAATTTATCCATAGATTAGCAACTAAGACTTTGCCTTGAGTCTCAGAAGAGACATAGCCTTAGTTAAATATCTGTTGAGACTTTGAAAGAGTTACACTTGTTTCAGTTTAAAAAAAAGGATAGTTGTATAATGCTAGGCAGAAATATAACCTTATTAATTACTTAGAGATTAAACACAGTTTAAGAAGATGTGTTTGAGTATCATGTTAATAAGTAATGCAATGTTATGGTTAAATTTAATTGTGTTATCTTGATTGGCCTGAGAGACACCTAAGGGATTACTAAAGCACACCTTTGGGTACATCTGGGAGTGTCTTTTAGGCATGACTTTACATACTACATATGGTCTCTGACACTTCATTTTTGTCAGTATTCCCCTGCCTTGTGCTCCATCTGACATGAAATAAGCAGCCTTGCTCCATCATGTGCTTCCAAAATGAAATTTCTGCTTTGGGGCCAGTTGTCCATAAAAAGAATCCCTTGAAACCATAAAGCAAATTAAATCTCTCTTCCTTTAAGATGTCTGTGTCAGTATAGTGTCCCAGTGATGGAAAACCTGACTAATACACATTGTGACCTCTATCTGTATCCCTGTCACAAATAATGGGATTTCATTCATTTTGTGGTTTAATAGTACTCATGGTTTATATATGCTACATCTTTAATCCATTCATCTTCTGATGGACATTTAGATTATTTTCAATATTTTGTTGTTGTAAATGCTATAGCAATTAACACAGGGTTGCAGAAGTATCTTTAAAATATTCATTTAATGTCCTTTGGACATTACTACTAATGCAGATGTGGGATATGTACATGGTATGGTAATTTTACTTTGAAGTTTTTGAAGAATTTTCATTGCACTTTATATATCTGACCATAATGTACAAGTGTTCTCTTTCCTCCACATTCTTTATAGCACTTTTTGTTTCCGGTATTTTTGATGGCTGCCATTTACATCAGGAAAAGGTGATATCTCATAGCAGTTTTGACTCGCATTCTCAAATGATTAATGAATTGAACAGTCTATTCATATGACTATTAACCACTTATATTTCTTCTTTTTATTTGGGTTTTTATTATGGAGTTTTTTTAGTTTCTCAAACATTCTAGATAAAAATTGCTTCTCAGATGCATAGTTTGTAATTATTTTTCTTCCAGTCTAAAAGTTTTCTCTCCATTTGAAAGATTATTTATTTGTTCTGTAAAGCATTTAGCTCAATGTAATCCCTTTCATCTGTTTTTTTTTCTGTCTTTTTCATGTGGTATATTGTCCACAATGTCCTTGCTCATTCTAGTCCTTTTTAGTGTTACCTCTGTGCTTTATTTTATTAGTTTCATTGACTCCAATTGTAAGTTTAAGCTTTAAATCCATCTTCAGTTCTCTTTTGTTATTGAAAAAAATAACACTCAACTTCCATTCTTCAGCACGTGGATATGCAATTTTCCCAGCTTCATTTATTGAAATAGACTGTATTTTCTCCATTGCACATTCTTAACACCTTCATTGAAGATAAGCTGGCTCGAGTTTACTTGTAGGTTTTCTCTTCAGTTTCATTGGCCTATGTGTCTGTTTTATTGTTGTTGTATGTTTTGGATTTGTTCTTTTTGACAAGATGGTTATGTGTGGATTTTTTCAGTTCCATATAAATGTGAGTTTTGGGGATTTTTTGTTTGTTTGTTTTTGGAGATTGGGGAAGAATGTCACTGGATTCTTTTGGGTAATATGACTTCTAAACAACAGTGACTGTTCCAATCCATCAATATGGCATGTCTTTCCACTTTTTAATATCCTCTTCAAACTTTCATCAATATTTTCTAGCATTAGCTATAGATATCTTTCTCTACTCTGATTAAATTTGCACCTAGGCATATTATGAGTTTTTTTTTGTAATTCATGCAAATGTCACTACTTTCTTGAAATCTACTTTGGCAATCTGCTGTTGGCATATACAAGGAGCAACACTAATAATGTTGCATGTTAATTTTTTGTACTTTGCTGAATTCATTCATGTTAATAGTTGTTCAGTGATGTGTTGGAGACCTTGTTATATGTAAACAGTGCCCATCTGACTTTTTCTCTTTCAATTTGGATACTCCAAATTTCTTTCTTTTCCCTGATTACTCTGGACAGGATTTCTATCACTATATTGAGTGAAAGTGATGAAAATGGGGTTCTTTTTCATGTTTTAGTTGGAAATTTTTCAGCTTTACCCCATTCAACATACTGTTAATTATTTTCTTACTAGAAATGTTTATTATGTTGAGGTTAAATTCCTCCTACACCTAACTTATCAGTGTCTTATCATGAAAAATTATTGGATTTTACCAAATACCTTTTATGCACCTTTTGAGACAATCATATATTTGTTGATGTGTGTGCCACATTTACTGACACTTTTCAATATTTTAATTGATATAATGAAATATGACAGGTGATGTAAAAAATGGGTTTGTACAAAATATCTATGCATCTTCTGATTACTAAAGTTGGCAATCACTGGGGAAATGTGGAAAAAAAAGACTCAATTTGATTATGTATTGCAGTGTGTATGTATTGTAATATCTCAATTAACTCCATGAATATTTAATAATAAATGTTAATAAAAGTTTACAAATTAGCCTTTATCACTGAATTTTTTAAATTATTAAGAATTTATTAATCATGTACAATAATATGTCTCCCTGTCTGAGTACAAATATATTAAAATTAAATATATTCATCTTATTTACAGCTATTTGAGTTACATCTGTACATTGTTTTTTAAATTATTTAATTTTGTTTAATCTTTTAAAAAGTAAATGTCCACTAACTAGTCTTTCTGAATATAGTCAATCTAAATAGTTTGTTTATAATAATAGATTTTTTAAAAAATTGAACATATATTTCTCATTCATATGGATATGATAGGAGATTCAGTCCAATAATATTTTCATAGTGCATATATATAGCTAAATTTCTAATAAATTAATACTGCAATATATTTTAAATTTTCACTCAATAGATAATCTGCTTTAATCATAAGTGAATTAGGATTTGATTAATGATCTTAAAGTGCCAAAATTAACAAGTGAAATTAATAAATGTGTGTCCCTTTCTTTGACAGAAAATATGCTTCATTTATTATTTCAGCATATTCAATTTAAAATTCTACTTAAGTAAGTACATATTTTAGTTTTGTAAATATAAATCTCAAAAGAAAATAGAAAATACTTTTGTAATTTTCTTCAATATGATAATAAACTTCAGGAGAAAATTTAGAATTTGCAAAATCTAATATAAAGACTATATCACTATTTACTGAGTTATTTATTATATTTTAATTACATTATCCAAAACTGTGAAAAATCCCAAAATTGTATATTATTTATCTAAGAATTAAAGAAAGCAATTTTGAATTTATGTGCTTGTTTTTTTTCAATATGCTCTGAATATTTAAAATCTGTAATTTAGTGGGTCAACTATTAATTTGTAATTCTTTTTATTTTCTTAATTTATTAGTTTTATATTTTTCATTTTTATCTTTGCTTTTCTTCTCCTTTTGGCCTTTCTGCTTTTTAAAATCACCTTGTCTCTCAGGTAGGTGTAATATCTTTATGCTTTTTTCAATTTTGTGTATGTTTGTTTCATGAGTCTTCATTTAATGCTGCTGACATTTTTGCCAGCATGCATTCCTCATATGCATTCTTAAGTCTCTCAGTAATATGTACTTACTCATGTTCTGGTCGACAGTAATGAGAAAGAATCTGACAGAGATCATGGAAAGTAATTTTAGAAGAAATTCTTTCAAGGTTAATTTCCCATTCATATTTATATAGCACTCTCCAAAGCTTGCACTTGATTACAGGTCTATTTGTCTTAACTCCCAATTTCTATGGCAAAATTGAATTGATGTCAATTTATCCTGATGAAACATAATACAGTACTTAATTCAAGACTTACAATCAAACAAAGCTTTCTCAGAGGGTCTCCACATGTAAGTATTAAGGGGCTAGTAATTCAATCAAACAATTTTGTTCTCACCAACAGTATTCCAGATACTCATTTGTTGAACTGAGTCACCACAAGGGCATCAATGAAAAGTAAATTAAAAAGTTTATGTAAAAATGCTCAATAAATGCTTCAACCAAAATGCTTGCTTCCTTCCTTCTTTCCTTCCTTCCTTCCTTCCTTCCTTCCTTCCTTAGTTAAGAAAATATGCAGTCAGTCAGATTTAACAAGTGTTAATGTACATATTTACTCAATTAGAAAAAATGTCCAAGACAAAATTCTTCAATGATCTCCTGTGAATTTCATAAGGAAGAAATATTTCACTCGGGCATTCATTCCTAGGCCAAGTTTATCCTGTTTGCTGTCAGTCAGGAAGAGAGTAAAGTCAGCAGGCAATATTTGGGTAATTTCTGTCTAACGGGGCAATTCTAAGAGGAAATTTTTGCATAGGAATGCCTTATGACCCAGTTGTACTGTCTCAGAGATGCACTGGAAGGAGGTCCCTTCAGGTCTTCCCTCACTCTTATCACAAGTTTCAGACAGGCACAGGACCTGAAAATTATCTGCTTCTGGATACCTTTCTTAGTGCCGTTATAAATCCATAGACTGGGTAAATTTTAAACAATGCAAATTTATTTTGCACAGTTCTGGATGCTGGGAAAGATCAAACACTAGCATTTTCAGGGTCTATAAGGGTCTTCTCCCTTCTTTCAAGTTGATGGCTTATTGCTACAGAGGGGACTATTGCTGTGTCCTCACAAGGCAATAGAGATACAGGGCCACAGTTACAAAACAGTTCTCTCATACCTCTTTTGCTAAATCAGCAATCCACCTGTGATATGATATTTCTACTCTTATATCTTAATTGTCTCTTAAAGTCCCAAGTCTTAGTACTATTATCTGTTAATTCACCATGTGAATTTGGGGAATACAGACAAGAACACCCTCTTTAACATTCAAAGGCACTTTTGCCAATATTACTTTTGCTTTTCTAATTCCATCTTGGAATTTTCTGAGAACCAGAAGTTGCACTCCATGAGCTAATATTTTTCATTGATTTCTGTTAAGCAAGATCCCTTTAGTTAATGCCAAAGTTGAGTCAAACACACACACAAAAATATATAAAATAAAGAATGTCACATGTGGTAGCATTTTAAGATTATATATCATTTAGTAAGGACCAATGAAACATTTAGTATGAAACAAAGCCTTCGTATGTGTGTATTTTCCTAAGGAAAACATGTCTTCATATTCTCTCAAAAAATAAAGATTAATTTGAAAAATTTGATTGTGAGGACTATCAAGAAGGATAATTTCAAAAGTAAATTTTGTATAATCATTGATTTGCATATTTATCTCTTCTTGTATCATATAATTTTGGTAGTATACTATAAGTCATAATTAAGAATGCATACAACACAGTACAATAATTTTTAAAGAGCTCTATGAAACCTTCCAAATCTTAATAAATAATTTCATATTTTACAAACAAGCAAATTAAAATTCTGATAAACTAAGGTCAAGATTGCTGTTAGAATCTATATTTAAAATCCCTACTTTAGCTTGCATCTTTTGATAAAAAATTATAGTATTTTTTATTGTGTTTGATCAGAAAAAAACTATTAATGGATAATGCATGAAGTTTTCCTCCTAATTCAATCAATTCTCGAGCAAACCTTTATATATTTCTCTCTCTTAGGAAAGAGAAGTCTCAATGTTTATATTAAGAAAATCCACATATATTAGAATTTCAGATAAATCAAGCAGGGGATTAAGAAAGATTTGCTAGTCAAGGCAGAATTCAGGATCTTGGGTCTAAATGCAATGAACGATTATTCATGTATGCAGAATGTTTGCTTTAGCTCAGCGCATCCTTCACATGTAAGAATATGCCAGTGCCAATTAGCATTAAATTTGACTTAAGTGCTAAAATTCAATTTCCTTCCATCTCTGTTCAGAACCACAGTGTCATTAATCTAATTCAGTTGTTATATACTATTAAAATATTATTTACTGAATGCATAATACATTCTTTATAAAACCTACTGATACAATGAGATTGATGACGTTTTTGTTTGATTAATATCTATTCAGGCCTCAACATCTTGTTTTCTCAGAGTTTATGCTAATACACACTAATCTCCTTTTAATCTTATAGAGAACTACAAGTGTGATTTGGGTGGGGGGAACGAAAATCCTGCATGCTCAATATATGTTAATGCCAGAGGGTTAAAAAAATCATACAGTTCTAAATGTAAATTATATAAAAGCATGCAGAAAAACTCATTACTAAAATCTGTTTCAAATGAGAAGGATTTTCATTAATGATGTGAAAACATGTATCATAGTGCCTTGGGATGTTCAGGAGAATGCAATGATAATCCCAAAGAGTGAAGCCTATTAGGCAGATGATATCCTAGAAAGAGAAAAATGGAGTCTCAAGCTGAGGTGAAGGAACAATCCAGATCTTCTTCAAATGATAAATAGGAAGAAAGTGTCCTCATGGAAAAAAGAATATAGCAAAAAATATATTCATAGATAGAAAAGTAGAATCACAGAAAAATTAAAGATAAAATCTCGAAACACAAGCATATCAAGCAGCCCTAATTTTGAATACTCAATTCAGTATACAGTGGTTCTATAAAAACACTAACTAGAAATTTTATACAGAATTCAATTTTTGTTTTTATGCTGTCTTTTATATAGAAACTGCCAGATCATGGTTCTTGAAATGTATAGTATCTCTGATTATAAAATATATTTTGATAAAATTTCCTACTTATGCAATCACCCCTATTTTTCACCCATAATTTTTAAATAAATTTTGTTATGCATTTGAAGCTTTCTAAACTCATTATTTACTCATAAGTGAAACTGCTAATGGAATGTGCCCTACTAATTTTCAAAAATTAAGTTTATTTTTATTTTTATACTTCATAACTGGCTAATCTTACAATTATGAAATACTGAAACATAGAAGGAATAAAGTAAAAATTATTCTAAGATTCAATATCCAGACATAAGCATTGCAGAAAACCTTTCATGTATCACACTGTAATATGCATTTAAGCATATGATTTTATAAGAAAAAGTTTTAAATATTTGTCCTGTTCTATAAATAATTCATAACAATGTATTCAATACCATTTTCTTGTTCATATTTGTGTGTCATATATGAAGTATTTCCTTAATGTGACTATTTTCCATGTGCCAGACACATAAAGATATAAACAACATTATTTATTATACATTTTGATTCTTACACTTTCAGTTTCTCACACCATAGAACCTATTTGGTATTTACACATGTGAGTCCCATTTATTTAACTTAAGAGTATGGCCTCACTGTGCATCCACTTGATTATAAATGTCTCTAGCTTCTCATTATTTATGACTGAGTAGTATTCAATTTTATGAAAACAAAAAAAACAAAAAAAACTTCTTTTTCCAGTCTCCAGTTGATGGGCAATTGGGCTGTTTCCAAATTTTAGCTATTACAAACTGTGCTGCTATGAACATGAGTGTGTATGTATCACTGTAGTATGATCCTTTTAATTCTTTTGGGAAGATACCCAGCAGGGGAATAGGTGGGTCAAATGGGACCTCTAGTACTTGTTTTTTGAGGGATATCCATACTGATTTCCACAGTGTTTGCACCATTTGACTCTCACACCAACAGTGGAGAAGGGTTCCTTTTTCCCCACAGCCCCACCAAAGCATTTGTTATTGGTTGATTTCATGATAGCAGCCATTCTTTCTGGAGTGAGGAAAAATGTCAGCAGTATCATGTGCATCTCTCAAATAACCAGTGATGTCTAAAGAGGAAAGGGAAGTGGGAGGGGTAGGGGAAAGGAAAGAAGAGAGAGAAATAAATATGAGAAAAGGAAAGAATGGAAACAAAGCCTGTAAATAAGGAGGGATATATATAAATATATATATATATTTCATATATATAACATCTCTCTATATATAATTTATTTGAACAGAAGTTTCTACTAGACTATTACTTTCCTTGCTATTAGATTTTTAGTGAATGTCTTGTGATATATTTTAGTAAACATAGTGGAAAATTGGTAAAAATGTTTTAAATTTTCATTAGAGTAAAATGAGAAGAATATTTCACATAGTGTCAAATACAAAAAATAACTATACATATTTATATAAATATATGTATTAAATTGAACAATTTAATAGACTAACTCGTGAATGAATATAGCCATGTCAAAATTATCCTATATTCATTCAGTAATACTTTTATTTCATTAAGTTATTGGTACTTTTTAGGTACAGTTACATTCATTGAGATCTTGTACCTTTATGCTATGCATTATGGTTCTTACTTTTTCCCCTTACCTCTGCCCTCCCGTCATTCTCTCCACCCTCCTTATTTTCAAAGACTTTGTTTCTTTTTTTCTTTTCCCTTATTTCCTTTCCCCTACTCTTCCCACTTTCCCTACCCCTTTAGCCCTTTTCTTCCTATTTCACTCTTTTTGAAAGCAAATTAATCTTCTTTTCTTTCAAAGAAAAAATACAGCTTATTGTGAGATTCCCTAATGTTAAATTGTTGAGAATGGCTTATTCAATGTTCATAAGAAAATGCCAACCTTGTTCAGGGAAGTTGTACAATATGACTCTGCCCCACTTCCTGTACAAATATTAGCATAAAACACCCTTCTCAGAAATGTACAACTCTCGATAAATCTCACTGAAATTATCTGAATACTTATTGAGATCTGCCTAAAGGAATGCAGTCTATTCTGTTCTCTAGGGAATCCACATTTAACTAAATCCCCAGAGTATAGCATATTTAAACTCTATCAGTTTAATCTGTCATAGAATTGCTTTTATTGATCTGTGCTCCTGTTTTATGGCTAAGATACTGACCTTCATTTTGAAATTACAATGACTACATGTCTTAACCTGGCAATGCCCAAGGAAAAATCGATAAGAAAAATTCTTCATGTCATTTTATACAGACAACTGATACACCCAGGAGTGTTCTTGGTCCAGGGCTCTAAAGAAAAGGAAGCAATAATAAAATAATAAGAAATAGTCTTTTTAATAGAAAATCTTCAAAGAAAGAACAATAAAGAAAGAAGTCTAAATCTAATGCAAATATAAACAAAATGAAATTTTTGCTTGTCAGTAGCTTGGAAGCACATGTACATGAAATATCAACCCACAATTAATGATAGGGATTTCACATATCCTTTCTGTTTTTTCTTCTTCATAAATAGCAAGTTTTTCTTTGAAATTTCTCAAGCTATAAATATCATTCTTATTATTTCAATCTGTCATTGTATTTAATCACTCTGCATTTATGTTTTATATCATATTGGTTATCTTGTTCTTATTTAATACTGACATTCAGATTAGTAATTCACAGAAAACTGTCAAGAATATGCCTGTGGCATCTATTACCAATTTGTCTCTTAAACTATAGACAGAAAGTTACTTACTCCCACTTCAAAAAATGTTAAATGTGCTCTGAAATTTGAAACTTTATATTTTATATGTAGTCATTCAGTATTTCAATTGCAGGCCACACTTTTGCAATATTATTTGCCACGCTTTTGCCAAATAATGCCTAATGAATATTTACATAGATAGTAGGATTTCAGAGAAACTTCCTATGGGCCAATGAAATAATGAATTACTACTTCTAGAATTTCTGTTTTAGTCTGTTTGGGTTGTCAAAAGAAAATATCATAGATTGTGTACAATGACTCTCAAGTTATGACCAAATGAACAATTTGATTTAATTAGGTTAATGGAAGATCCCTTTACCTCTTGTTATCTATATCATGTATCCAGATGAACACCCAGATCTCAGCTGTATTGACTTAAAAATAAATTGAGTTACAACCAGCCCTCAGGAACTGATCAGGTTCATAAGTCAAGGGTGCACTAAAATTCATGAAGAGCAGGAATGTTTTTTGTTCAGTTTCTTAGGCTAGAAAATACCAGATCAAAAATGGACAGACTTGGTTCACATTTTTCTTCACAGAGGCTGCAGTGCAGCTTACACAGTACAAGGGCAGGAGGGGAAGAGGAAGATATAGACTGTGAGATACTACAGGGGAACTCATCTAAGGTTTAAGGGTGGAGCTCTCCTGATCTACGTGTCTCTTTTGATTCTATTTAATTTGGAAGACCAACATTTCAACTGTAGTAACTTCTTAAATTCATAGAATTAATATTATTAATGTTCTTCTGAATTATTGTCGGGTTAAAGTCAGTTTAGTTTCCCCAAACAATGCCAAGTTACAATCATGAAAATTATTGTGCTAATTTTATAATTTGTAAAATAAGAGCAGTTTGGCAGATTAACTAGTTTGTGACTTCTCAATCTTGTATCATTTATTTCATTTTCAAACATAACCCAATGATGCAAAATATATTAAAAACAGAATAGTAAATGCTATCAGAGAAACAGATTATTTTATTAATGAATTGTATCTTATGTGAAAGGCATAGATATTTATTCAGAAATAAAACTATACCATAATCATAATCAGCAAATAATGTGTACTTATGATAGTCCTAGACATGACATGAACACATGAAGATGTCACGGTATCAGAGCACTACGTCTAAAATTGACAATAATATTATAGATTTCACTTTTTTCCTGTACATTTATAGATGAAGAAACAGATGAAAAGGAAAGTATATTAATTTATTCAGTCTCATACTAGTAAGTGAAAGGAGTAGACTAATCGCCTGGTATTAAGCATGAAACTTTAACTAAATGAATCTTGTGTGTTTGTTCTTGCCTACCACACTGCTTGGTCATTCCTCATTACTACTAGAAATGAAGAAATGATAAATGTCTCTGTATAAACATTTTAAGACAAAATAATTCCCCTTTTCTGGGCTTATACCAATTTCTATTTTACACATTTTATTTCAAGCCCAACTGCAGAGGTCTGTGAATTTCTTTTCTATGTGTAGGGATTTGATTTTTGCCCTTTGTAATTAATCAATCAATAATGAGACATAAACACACATATGCATTATCCTCTGTCACCTGTTTTAGTTTTAACCCATTATACTTTGTTCAGGCTCTTGTGATAAAGACTCATTGAAATCATGGCGATTTTGCATTTATCTTCATAAAAGAACTGCTGGTATCTATTTGTTCTCAAGAGCACAAATTTTATAGTTTTGTACAGAAGATAAATGTCATTACTTGGTAATGAATCCTCATTGCTTGTTTTTAGTGTCTTTCACTAAATTTTCTACCTCTATTCTTTACTGAGGTTTTAATTTTTTTCCTTGGAAAATAAGTTTAGGTGGAATAATTGTTACTTTTAAATAGATTCACTGAGCAATTACCTAGCAAGTATATGACCTTGAATTTAATTCTCAGCATATACACACACACATATGCACACATACACACACCATAGATTTTGAAATAGAGGAAAAACTTGAACACAGTACTGACAGCAAATGTATACCTCCTTCAGATGTCTTCATTATTTTTTATTTATATCATTAACTTTTCCTGTTAATGCCGCGATGAAATATACTAACACAGAAATATTTTATTATAGAAAATGAAAAAAAATGTGTAAAAATGCCAAAGCACTGAATCATCATTAAGATTAAAAAAATAAAAAAGATAACAATACAGGGTCCCTGAATATAGGAAGAGTGATTAGGAACACAAATTGCAAAAGTTTCTCTCAATTTCTCACCCTTTTAAAATAAAAACTGTCACTCCTATACTGAGTTATTTTCTCAAGAGTTTTTCTAGACCTTACAGTTAATCTATTAAAAAGAAGATAACAGGGCTGAAGATGTAGCTTAGTGGTTAGAGTGCCTGCCTAGTAAATGCAAGGTCCTGAGTTCGATCCCCTGTACCAAAATAAAAAAATAATAAAAGAAGATAACATTTGCTCATGATCATTTTATAGTAAACCAAAAAGAAAAATTAAGCTTTTGTTTTTCCCATACCCTCTCCTCCTAAACTCATAGATCCATTATCAGGTCCTTCTGGGGTTACCATCTAAACATGATAACAGGACATAAATGTAGTGAGTGTGTAATATCCAAAACTATAACTGCTTGCCCTAGTCTGTTCAGGCTGCTAAAACAAAATAGACTGATTTACTTAAACAATAAATATTTACTTCTGACAGCTGCAGAGAGGCTGTGAGGTCCACAGTAAGATGGGAGGCAGACTACGTGTCCAACAAAGTCCCACTTCATAGTTCAGGAAGTCACTGTGCTCTGACATGACTGAGCTCTCTAGGGTCTCTTTGTAAGGGCATCAGGTGCATTTCTGAGGCCTCCCCCCTTCTGACCTAATTGTTTCCCAAATACACAAGCCTCCAACTACCATCAGCTTGACAGCTAAGATTTCATTTGATTAGGATTTCAACATATAAGCATGGAAATGTGGGCAATATATCCAGCCCATAAAAATGGTTAATCACTTGCTCTGGAATACTAAGCCCTGCCCCTCTGACACTGTAGCATAGCCACACTTTAACTTCAAGGACTGAGTTGATGTCCATTCATACAACTACTGGTCTCAAGTAAAACATGTTTGGCATGAAATCAAAGTCCATGAAATACAACAAATGATGCATATCAGGAATGTTGTGAATTTAAATCCAGTAAGGGTAAATTTTGGTCAAGAAAAAAAGGAGACAGAAGAAGACTAGGCAGTTAATTTATCCTTCTTCCTTCGTTGCTGTACACAGCTTCAAGGCACAGTTCTTTTTTTTTCTTTCTTTCTTTTTTTTTTTTTTGTAAGAAGAGATAATTTTGTGGAGAAAGTTCATGAGTTCATCTGAGCCTCTTTCTATTCCAGCACAGTATCCCTTTTATGCCGTGTTCCATCTTTGCTTTCTTCTCTTCTTTTTCTCAACCTCTCTATCCTGCCTTTAAACACTCAGTGCATTGGTATTTTCATATTCCCCTCAATCTCCATTTAATTTTAAACTAAGATGTTTTCCTTTGGTCGATGTATTTGACCAAGACAGATGTTGACAATGTAACCTATGCTACATTCTAAGATATGTTATCATAGTGTGATGTTTTGATATAAAAACCAACTATTTAAACCGAATTTGTTATGTTCTTTGTAACAACTAGAATGTTTCTTCTATAAAGACAAAAAAATTTGTGGACAATTTATGTTTTAACTAATGTTCTTTTTATTTAATACATATTTTTTCTCTTTTTGGAGCACATGAGCTTTTTCTTGAGTCTAGCTATGTTGATAGTTTCAAGATAATTGAAGCAGCTAAAGAACACAAATTCATGTTAGAATGTTCAAAGACAAAATTAAAATTTTGTATTTTTTAAATTGGAGAATTCATTTAATAGATGACTCCTTATCAGACTTCCCCTCATTTCAGTATCACTTCAAATAATCACATTTGTATCTAGCAAAAGAAGATGATGATTTCGGCACTTCTTGATATGCTGCATAGCAATTGGTATTGGAGACATCTGCTAAGTCAGAGCTGAGTAGGAGAATGATGAAATATGAATAAAATTAATGTTAATTTGACTGAGATTATCTCATAAATGGAAGCTGAGTACAAAATAGCAGGAAATGAGGCTCATTCTAAGTCACCATTACTTTGTAAACCACCAAGCCAGTCTTGCCCTGCTTATTAACGAAGTATGTTGTGAGTGTGAATAAGATGCTAAGTATACCAAGAAAATCACTGCTACAGACAGCCTAATCAATACATAGTTGATAAGACAGCACAAGAAATGCATAAGTTATGACATAAGATCACTACTTAATAACAAGGTTTTATAAAAACAAAATGAATTAGCAGGCTTAAATCATTATCTTTTTACCATGTTACAAAATTGGGAATATTCTGTCTTAATAATCACTGAAATGGATATTCATTAAGATTTTTCTCTGGAGTCATCTAGCTCTAACATAAAATGAACCATTTCCACATACATATTTATGACAAATTTAAATATAATTTAATTATCTGTGCCTCCTACAGCAATGATTTATATTTGAGATAAATTTACTAGGTCATTTTTTAAATATGTAAAACCCAACAAATTAAAACTATACCATCAAATTAAGAAATAGACCAAACTTACTTCTTCTAATACAATATAGTTATAGAAAATAAAGACTACTCAAATAAATTTTCATCATGTCAAAGAGAGCTGTAAATAGCAATTTTAGACATTTTATTTTTAGTTATTTTTTTCTTAGATGGAGAAGTTAGTCAATGAAATGGGTACAAAGAAATTTTGATTTAGTTGCTTGAATCATTCCTGAATGAATTCCATGTTGACAGTAATATAGAACATTTTAAATATTTTTGAACAGCATAGTAATTATACTATTAAACTAATAGTTATTATCAATGTTTTCTTTACTTAAACCTGGAATTGATATAGATAATGTTATTGGCTAGTCACTAGATTATAGTATAGGAGTTATATAATGCATCCTATTAATACTAAACAACTCTGAGAATATGAAGACATGGTTAATAATTTATAATGGTCTGTTGCCTATAATGAATTAATGAGAAATGGAAGTTTTATATTTGTCTGAAGTTTTATAAGGTTAAATTTTCCTGCTTTTTATTGCTTAATGCCTAAAATTCATGTCACTTGCAAATAGCATCAATTCTAATAATTAAAAACTAAGATATATTAGCTTCAAAATTAAAACATTACAAATCTTCAGGGAAAATATTTTATAGATACAAACATACTTCTTGTTACCTCAGTAAGAGTATTCACTTAATAAAATTCATCTCTCCCAAGAAAGTAACCAATTAAATAATATCACATGGGTTCCAAAAGTCAATAAGCACTCCATCTAACAAATATATCTTCTATGGCTAAGTTTTAAAAATTAGAAATGCATCCCTGAGTTGCAGCAGATTCAAAACTATACAAAGTAATAACACAAGTGAAAAACCTTGTGCAGTAAGTAGTCCAAAGTCAATTTTCACCTTAAAATGAATTTCAAAACAATGAATTTGCCTTTTATTGTAATGATTGCACATGATAATGATATAGGGGGAATAGATGTAACTCCCAAACTGAGTGCAAGTTCATGTCCTCTAAAATTAATCAATAAAGTTTAGTAACATTAGAAGTTAAGAGTAGGAAAATTTTGTTGAGAGAAAGATAGCTTCTGTCTAAGAAACAGAAGGGGGACCAGGAAAAGGTTGCCTGCTCACACAACTTCTCAAAGGTGTTTTATAAGATAAAACCACGTGGTAAGATAGGTTCAAGGTAGGACAAAACTATAGGCAGCTAGTGAGATTACAAGTACAGACGCTTAGTTAATATTGATTCAATGAGAAATCACAAAGTGGACAAAACTATGAACAACCAATAAGATTATGACAAATGTAGTCACTTAGAAAATACTGATTGAATGGGGATTTAATGGGGAAGCAAGTCACATAGCAAGCATATAAGGAGTGAGCAAAGATTTTTGGTGGTAAGGGGTGGGTCGGGGATCTTTCTTGGAAGATCTTGGTGCCCCACCCAGATGACTGATACCTATTTAGAATATTATTCACTGCTATTCATGCTATGCAGGTGTGGTAGTTTCTCTTCTTTTACAAGGCTGGCTTTCAGTGAATGTCTTGATTGTCCTCCTTGTTGGCTCTTCTACTGTCCTCCATATTGGCTTTTTGTGCACTGGCCCTGTCTAACTGACAACAAGATATCTAATTAACTTACCTATCTATAATAACAAGCCATAAAAGGAATAAACTGTAGTACTCTCCCTTTAAAATATATCATAATAAAAGCTGAAATTCTAAGGAAAAGGTGGAATAGGAAACAAACCTGCAAAGCAGAAATTAGCAGTGAAAAATCCTGTTTTGCTTAGATATCGTATAAATGAAGAGAAGAATGAAAAAAAAACCTAACATTTATTTAGAATAACTATCTGCCAGCCAGTAGTTATATGGAGACAGAGTATAAAAATTAAGTATTTATTTGCTTGCAAAATACATGGATAATTTCATTTAAAATAGCCTCCACAAAAGAAAAGAATTTCAGTGACCTTAAGTAACCATCACAGATAAAGTTCCAAGGAACTGAATACAAAAAAATTTATACAATATATAACAAATAGCAATAAAAATGTATTAAGAAAAAGCATAACCATTAGAAAAGATGTGCAAAGAGATCAGACAGTAGTGAGTTACAATATTATTTAGATACATTTAAATGGTTTTAACCATAAGATGATTAAAGTATGATCAATCAACAAGAAAATATAAGCATCAATTTTACAAACTGAACAAGTTTATAAAAGAGCTAAAAAGACTTCCATATTAAAATTTTAAATAATGGTATAACTGATAATGTGAAATAGGAAGAAAAAGGCTAAATGTGTAGGGGAACATAAGGTAGGGGAAAGGAAATAAGGCAAAAGAAAAAGATATGAGAAATGAAAATATGGAAATAAAGTGTTTGTAAATAGGAAAGGGAGGAGGGAGTGAAGGGAGGGTAGGAGTATGAGGAAAAAATGAGAACCAAGACTTGTCATAAAAAGGATGTAAAGGTACAGGATCCCAACAATGAATGTAACTGTACTGTATACCTAAAATGTACCAATAAACTCAATGAAAAAAAAAACAAAAACCCAAAAGGTATAGGATCAACAATGAATGTAACTGTACTGTATACCTAAAATGTACCAATAAACTCAATGAAAAAAAAAACAAAAACCCAAAAAAACCAAAAGCAAAACCAAATAAGCAAACAAAAAACCAAATTAAAATGAAATATATTATACATACATACATATATATATATGTAATATATATGTACATAATATTTTACATATATATATGTTATATATATATATTACATATATATATATTAAATGTAAGGATAGTATTACAGGTGGGAAATTAATTCATCCCTGTGATTTGGTAATTAGAGCAATTTCACACAATGAGCTTGACAAAATTTGTCTTAGATCCTGTAGTTAGACAGGTCTGTTTTGGCCAGTTTATTTTTCATACCAACACCATATTTGGGTAATTTTACACATTTGTTAACTACATCCTAAATGTGGAAGCTAGAAATTGCATTGCCATCTGCTACAAATAAACAAATATTACATCGATTTGATCTTGCCCATCAGATCCTCATGCAGGACTTGCAATTGATCATTAAGTCTTTGCCTACACCTAAGACTTCAAGAGTTCTACCCATTCTATCTTCCGGAAGATTTAGTCTTTCTGTTTTAATATTTAGATCTTTCATTCATTTAAATTTTAATTTAGTACATGGTTAGAGATAAGGGTCTAAGTTTAATCTTAAGCATGTGGAAAGCCAGTTTTCCCAGAACCATTTAAGTAAAAAGATTATCTTTCTTCCAGTGAAGGTGTTTGGCCACTTCGTCAAAGATAAGGTGGCTGAGTGTTTTTGGAGTTTCTTCTGCATCTTCCAATCAGTTCCATTGATCCTCTGGTCTGCTGTGTGTGTGTGTGTGTGTGTGTGTGTGTGTGTGTGTGTGTTTTGACGGTACATGTTGTTTTTATCACAGTAACTTTATACTAAAATTTCAAGTCAGAGATTGTGATGCCCCTCCCTTATCTTTGTTGCTCAGGATTGTTGATATTCTATGTCTGTTCTGGTTCCAAATGAATTTTAGGATATTTTTTATAATACTGTAAGATATGCTATTGATATCTGCATTGGGATTGCATTAAATCTGTATAACAATTTTGGAAGTATGGACATTTTCACTACATTGTTTCTTTCTACCCAAGAACAAAAGATATCTTACCATTCTCTGATCTTCGCCTCAATCTTTTTTTCCAGCATACTGTAGTTTTGGATGCAAAGTTTTTTTACTTCCATCTCGGTAAATTCTTAGGTATTTCTCTCTTTTTTATGCTAGTATGAAAGGTTTGATTTCCTTAATTTCTCTTAGATATCTTAGATATGACCTTACATATTTAATACAATGCATTAGCCCTGTACAAATGGAAAAAAAAACTAACATTTCTAGACCAATATGGCAGTTAATTTCTGTACAATGCCAACTCAACACAGTAACTTGGGATAGTTTTTTCCAAAGTCGACAGCACAGTTGAAATTTTCATCTTCAATTTCATTGACTGACATTGGCTTGCTTAAAATTTTATATACTCTTGATTCAATTTTGATGATTCATACATATCTAGAAATCTAGTCATTTCTTCTGTGTTTTCCACCTTACTTGAGTATTTTTAGCTAAGGGCTTTGTCAATTTTATTTAATTTTCCAAAAAACAAATTCTTTAATAGACTGAGTCTTTGTATTGTTTTCTTAGTCTCAATTGAATTAATTTTTGCTCTGACTTTCATAATTTACTCCTTTATGTATGCTATGGATTTAACTTGTTCTTCATTTTCTAGTATCTTGGGTTTTGCATTAGGTTTTTTATTTAAGCTTACTCTCTTTTTCTAATGTGGGAATTCACTATTATAAATTTGCCTTATAGGCATGCTTTCATTGTTTCCCATGTTTCCTATATGTTGTATTCGTATTATTGTTTAAATGTAGAAACCGTGCAATTTCTTTAACTTCATCCATGACCCATTGATTGTTCAGGAAGGTGTTATTTAATTTCCATGTGTTTATGTAGCTTTGTAGTTTACTTTGCCATTGATTTCCAATTTCATTGCACTATGGCCTAATAACCATCATGGGATAATTTCAATTCCTTTGCATTTACATAAGCATGTACTCTGAGCTAGCATATGATCTATTTCAGAGACAATTCCATGTACAGCTAAAAAGAATGTGTATTCTGATGTTGTGAGGTGGTGGGAAAAATTTCTAAAAGGCAAAATAAAACAAAAATCTATGTGGATTTTATTTTTGTTCTTCCTGAGGGGATGGTGATGGCTTCTTCTGTCTTTTAGAGGTAGCAATTGATGTCCTTCTGGGACATGGTGCCCAGAATCAACAGTTCAAGCTACTATATTTGTTTCTTCATTGTAGTTTGTCTTTTCTTCTTAGACTCTGTTACTCCACCTCAGATTTAGTTCAACTGAAGAGTCTAAGAACAAGTAAATAGCACTTAATGAGTTAAATTTATGACTTAAACTTGCAAGAACAATATTCCATATTTGCATCTAAGAGTAAATTTTATTTTGCTCTTACTTTTTAGACTCCCAAGGAATGACAATCAAGGATAGGTTAGCTTACTTTGGTGCCTTTAAAGAATATCAAGTATGCAGCTGGATTTGTGTCATGAGACTCCAGCTTTCCATGACATACATTGGCTCAGTCACCTGTAATGATACATGTTTTGGGAGAAAATATTTGGAAGACCACTAAATGGTTATTATCAACAACAAAAACAAAATCAAAATAAATAAAATTGGGCTAGCAATGTAGTTTATTAGTAAAATGCCTACTTTTCATGTGTCCTGTTTGAGGTCCTGGGTTTGATTCCCAGATCAACAGCAAGAATAACACACACACACACACATACACACACGGAGAGAGGGAGGGTGAATAAAAGAAGGAAGGAAATAATTTAGGAAGGATGGCTACAATAGAAACGAAAGAAAAAAATAAAAAAGAAAGTAAAAAATTAAGATAAAAGAAAGCTAGCTAAGTGTCTCTTCTTAAAGCATTGGAGAAGTTATAGACCGAGAATTCCTTCTAGCAGTCCTTAGTTTTCCATAAAACAAAGACAAGGAATTGAGACTTTCTAAAGTACTGTGTGTGGTTTTTTTTTCTTTTCTTTTTAATCCCATCACTTGTTGTAGTTATGGGGCTAAAATAGCACAAACTGCAAATGAACATAAGACTAGAAATAAACTTAAATTATAGTTCAATGAGTTTCTGATGTGACAGGCACTGTTAGGGAAAGGAAAGGACTTTGCAAATTGGAATCATAATACGTGTCAAAATTTATGGGTGAATTTATAAGTATTTTAAACATCTGAATTCCATTAAGCTTTGTTTCCATCATAAGCAGTCCTTTCACTGTTCCAAAAGTTTTTTTTCCCTATTGTATCGAAAAACCTTGAAACAATCTTGCCAAGAAGAAATCAATTCTCTTCATGTCCCACACCCAATGGCAAATCACATTTCATAAATATTTATAAAGACAGATTCTAGCATTCTCTTTCTGTAAAATATAATGTTAAGGTTTAAAAAAAAGCCATATGGTTGGATCCTAATCTACTATGACTGATATATTCAGAGAGAGTAGAACACAAATTCAATATTGAGGGATGTCAATGTGATGGCATAGGAAGCCTTGGAAGAAATTAAAAATCCAAGAAGAGGAGCCTGAAAAGAAACTAAACCTGCTAACATTTTGATGTTGGATATTTAGCAAGCAGAATTGAGAAAATAATTTTTAAGTCAATGTAAATTTGTTGGTATTTTATGTACAGCTCTAGAAATTAATGCAAATGAGTAGATGAATAGGTAATCACTGGCAGAAAGCTGCTAGATTCACTTTGTTAGACAATGAAATGTTTATTGTACTGTTGTTTAGGAAGAAGTTACAAACTAAGCATTCTGAGTAGCTCAGAACTTTGACGGTAGCGAAAAATAGCCCTTGGTCATTAAAAACCAAAAAATATCAGCCTTCATTAAGGTATCATTCATATGCATAAATAAATGTAATATCTGCCGAAAATGACTATCTAAAACAAAAAATGCAAGTTCAGCATCTGTATATAAACATGAAATCTGTGGGCTCATAACATAGTGCCAGCATGCTTTATTTCAACATAAGGATAGAAAATTTGAGGAAAAAAAAACCTCTGTAATGAAACCCGTGACTGCATTTTTTTCCTGCATTTTCTAAAAGGGTTATTTTTTTATCTATCATAAATATTTTATTATTGTATAATTGTAACACCATGCATTTCATTAATCATACTGATTAAATTAGTCCTTTTTTAACCTAGTCAGCCTGGTGAACAGTGTGGATTAATAAAAATGTGACCGCTCTGGGTGTCATGGTGACAGAGTCTGGAATTGCAAATAGGATCAGTAACATGAGCTTAGCCTCACTAAAGCTTACCTTGCATTCGCCAAAACTAAATACCCATCTTCCAGAATTTCTGACACTCAGTCCTTATCTATGTTTTACCATGTCGATGTGTAAGATTCTCAATTGTGATATGTCAATTTGATTTAAGAACTGCCTAGTAGATTAATAAATTACAAGTGTGTCTGTGGATGATTTATATATAGGCTAGCAAACTACAGGGTGAATACCCATCCTGTTATGGGTGGCACCAAACAATAGACTTGTGTCCTAGACAGAATAAAAAGAGAGAGAAGAAAGTGTTTACTTTTTTTTGAAGAAGAAGATCCAATCTTCGGTCGCCAGTGTCTTCAGGCTTCCAGCACAGCATTTTCAGCCTTCTCATGCAGACTTTTCTGGTTTTTAAAACAGATTTGCAGTAGTGACTCTGCAGGTAGCTTCTTGACATTGATCTTCAACTGTTACTAAACTAACTCATTTTCCAGTGTACAGAAACCATTTTGAATTCTTCCACCTAAGTCTGATCCAGCAGATGGCCACTGGGACCTTTCTGATTCTGTGAATGTGCTTCATAAATCCCTTATATGCATATTTGATGTCAAATCTGTGCCTCTACAAAACCTTAAGTAATGCAGTGAAGAACCAGCCATCCCTTAAGTTGAAAATGGATGACTTCATTCACTGAGGATAAGCTAATGTTGCTGAAATAAGATTCTGTGATTCTTTGACTTCCTTCAGTAGATATTTCAATCAGTAAAATTGTCTAATTACTGATTCCTTAATTATCCCTGCTCCTGTATAATGTATAACATTACTTCTTACCTTTATAACAAAATGTTTTAGATCATTGACTAAATCTAATAAAGTATTTAACCTTACCAACTAAATAATCCACTTGAAGAATAGGATATTTTAGAAGTTGCACCATTTCCATCTTAAATGCCAGATCACAAAATTCAATTTCTATCTTCCTGAATATTTGTTATATGCTTCAAAGTAGAAACAAATACATTGTCATTTCTTATTATAGTCTGAATATATAAGTTTAAGAAGAAAAATATGCAATTGGGAGTAGCACTTTTCACTATAAAGTATAACATATCATTTAGACATTTGTTTTTGTCCTGTTTCCATGATTTTACGCTATAATGTTCTAGAGAAAAGAACCGGGAATCTCTGGGCTACAGGCAAAAATTTGTCAACAGCCATGTGTTTTCAAAATGTCAAATTCTGGGATGTCAGCCAAAGAAGGTAAATGTCAAAAACTCAAAGGAGGAGGCAGACAGATCAAGAACTGAACAAAATGCAATGTCTTAAGGCCTTAGGGACAAAAACATCATGGGCACAATCAAGACAAGCAAAATCTTTACACATCAAGAGAGAAGGCAAGTGTTCAAGTAATAATCTAGAAAAAGTTGGTCCACAGGCAAATGGAATATACTTAGTCTACTTCAAAATTTTCTCAATATCTCTTAAGAAAGAGTCCAGGTATCCGTGCCCAGTACAAAATGCTCACTTATCTTAGTGATTGCTTGTACTACAGAGTTTGGGATGCATGCCAGGGTCACCTCGTTGTCAAAATGTCAGTTACAACCAAGATGGCTGCATCATGTTAGCTGAGATGCTTGTAACATATTTTTTAAAATTATTGGAACACAGCCACATCTATTTGTTTGTATGTTGTCTATGGCTGCTTTCACACAGTAACTGTGGAACTGAGTAGCGGCAAAAAAGACCATATGGCCTGGAAAACATACAGTGTTTATTATCATCCCTTTACAGACATAGTTTGCCTACTCCTGGGTTAGCTTTCATCATATCTAAGGAAGACAGTTTCAAAAGGGCTCATCAGGGAATACAGCAGTGGCTTTATTGAAATAAAAGCTGAAGTATAATTTTCTAATTGGGAGTTCTTCATGCCACTCTTTGAACAGATAAAATTAAGGCTTTCAGTGCTGAATTAGGTAATTATATTCATTATAAAAGCAAATACATTTGCCTTCTTTATAATGAGGGAAGAGAGAAGATACTTGGAATTGAGTCATACAAAATAGTGGAGATTTAAAGTCTTATGGGTAGGACCAGCATAAGTTCATGTCCTACAGGTATGAAGGTTTCACCAAATAACCAACAAATCAGTTGAGGGGCTTCGTGTGGGCAGATGATATATGAACTGAATGATGGAGAAGGTGGCAATGCAAAGGTACTGTAGTCATGTCACCAGATGTAAAGACAGGTGCAGAGTTATCTGCTGATGTACATTCTTCCTAGTGTCATGTATTTATGTATATGACTCATATATTTTTCTTTTCCTTTAGTCTAATTCCTCCCCTATTTCATTTATTTATTTCATTTGTGTTGTTTTAAATTTATTCATAGAATAATACGAAGATAAAATTAGGCTGGAAAAACAACAAAACTGATAGTACTGTGAAGCCTAAGAAGTGAAGCAATAAAGGATGAGACTTTGGGCTATGTTACTTAACACAACTACCAATTTACTTTAAGTCTAGATGCTTTCCTTTATATTTTATTTTATTGTAAATAGTATCACATAAAATAATGTGTGAACAGAACACCCAAAGTCACATTCAACACAATTGCCCAGAAAATCAGCATGTATTTTATTTTCATTCATAGTATGTAAGAGAGAAACATTTACTCTGGTTGTTTCTCTGGAATTATAATTGTTTGAAAGTTGCAGTATGTAGGAAAAGTGTGCAGGAATGTTTAACATCCAGTTAATAGGTGGTCTCTGGTGAACAGTATCATAAATAACGTTCCCTCAGCACTCTCAATGCCCTTCAATATGAAGGATTTTTTTATTCTAATTATGAGACAGTGTTACATTTTCCAGTATCCTTTGAAATTGCAACACAAGCAGATAATTTGGGTCACTCACTCAGATGAGCCCAAATGGAGTTTGCAAAAAACAATTTTTAGAATCAAGGGTCATATGAAAGCGTTGATTGGAAAGTGATAGAACAGCAGAGACTGAAGTTTTGTTCTCAATTCTGGTGGAAGCAATAGGTTACAGGCCACTTTAAGAAAATTTTGGACAATTTTCCCAAGTGTATCAGCTTTAAGCCTGACTGTGCTCATGAACAGTATTTGAATTACATAATATTTTCTTAAAAATAACCTTTTCCTGATGTGGATAGAAGGTAGTATTATTTTGGCATGTCTGAGTTCTGCAAAGAAAAAAAATCTCAGCTCTCTAATTTTACTCTGTGGAGTTTGTGGTATGGTTTAATAGTGAAATTACAGAGCAACAAGTTTTTGTAATTTCTGTTTATATGTGTATATATATATATATATATATATATGTGATTATGTTAACACTATGAATAATTTCAATATATTTGAAAAGAAAGGATAAGAAAATATTTCATCCATATAGAAATATATTTTATCAACCACTAAATATCTTATCCAACTTTTATTTAATATAAATATCATGATTGTTAGTAAACTATTTTACTCACATTATTGAAAAGATGGGTGGAAAAACTTGTTGGGGCATGAGAGGACAGATGGCAGAAGCACTGATCCCAAGTTCTGGACTGCTGGTTCTTATCAGGACACAGGTGACATGATGGAGCCAAGTCCCTCGACCACAGAACCACTCCCTAACTCATTCTTTGTTCTTATTCTCAGTCTACATTCCCTTTTACTGGTTTACACTCCCTTTTATTCATAAACAGATGTTGTTTTATCTAGATGTTTTGCCTTTAGTTTAAACAGGGTGTATCTGTTCTTAGCTTCTTGTGATTGCCCTTTATCTGAGTCATGCCTCCTTGTGACTGTTGTTTATCATCAAACCACTGCGACTTTGCTTTTGTGTGTCACCTCGAAACTGCTATAAAGACCCTAAGTAAGAAATATACTTTGCCATTAGCCATCAGCTTTTGGTCCTTCACTGTTTCTGTGGTCATCTCCCCAAGTCCCCTCCTCTAGAAGGAGACCTCAACAAAAACTGAAGCAGAAAACTTGACCGAAATAAATAATCTAATGTGAAATTCATCCCACTGGCAAACTACACATCAATTCCACCAAACTCATTTTATTTTATTTTATGTCAGTTTTTCTTTTAAATCTATTTACACTTTTTAGAGGAATAATATTTCATACAGTAATAAAAATCACCTTGTATACAGTGTTTTATTTTTTACCTTTAAGCCATAAATATAGTATTTTCATATTTTGTACTTACTCTGAATCTATCATTATTGTAATCTGTCTTATAACATACATTTATAACATACATTTATGATTGCAAACATAGACACATAATATTTGTGGTAGTTATTCAAATTAATCAACTAATTAACACATCATATGTCATTTTCTACCAGTGTGTATATCAGGAAGATTTTGTTTTTGTGTTTGTAGGTGTGTTAAGTAAAGAATGATCAGGAAGATACAATAAAATATTAATATATTTAATTACATTAAAATTTTTAAATATGTACAAGAGATAAGGTGTATTAAAATGTATATTATGCCTTTGTAGTCTTTAATATAGTCAATGCCTTTCCAAATCCTTATTTTTCTTTTTTTGGTACTAAGGATCAAACTCAGGTCCTTGCACTTGCGAGGCAGGTGCCAAATCCTTATTATTAAGAAAAAAATAGCTAGAGATTTATCTCAGTGGTTCCAGCACCTGCCTGACAAATACAAGGATCCGAGTTCAATCCCTGGTACCCGCAAAAAGAAAAAATATAATTGTATTTTGAGATTTCAAGAGACCAGAGAGACCATTAGTTGGAGCATAAAGGTTTATTTAGGTGTACACCAACTCAGCAGATTGGTGCCCAAAGGCTGAGCCCTGAACAAAGAAAGGCTATAGTTTTATCCATGCATTGATCTACCTAGTGGCATGTAACTTGGGGGTGGCAAAGCAGAACAAAGGCAATTTATCAAGCTGTGACAGCTTTGCAACTTCATATGTCCTAGTGGCTTTGGTGGGGAAAAAAAAGAATGTTATGAGAACAGGAGGTTATGAAAATTTGCTCACAAGGACAAAGTTATTGATTTTTTTGTGTATTGGAACAAAGAACAATGGCCATATTGCTTTAGGTTGGGGAAACTTGTTTAAATCCTGCTTCAGTCAACATAAATTAGCATATTTCATTCAACTATATCCAAATAAAAGACTTTTGAAAAAAGTGTTGCAATAATAAGAGAAATTAGACTTTAGGATAAAAAACCCTGCTTCATCTTTAAAATATTTTTCATACATTATTGTTTTATAGTTACAGAAATAGGACATTGGTTAATATTTTAAAATATACCAGTGTTGTTATTTAGATCTAGAATGCTCCCTTAAAGACTCCTGTGTTTATAGGGAGGTTTTGGAAGATCACTGGATCATGAGTACCATGGTTTGCTTACTATTAGGAAGTGGAATCTAGTTAAATAGTGCCACTGTGTTGTCACCTGGATGGGTGCATTTCCCTTTCTGACTCTTTCCTTCCCTCTCTGCTTCTTGACCCCCATGATATGAGCAGATTTCCTCTGCAGGACACTTATGCCATTTCATTTCTGCCCTGGAGCCAGCCAACTCGGGATCAAAAATATAAACTAAAATAAACCTCTCCTTCTTTCATTTGAGGGTATTTTGTCCCAAGGAAAATGAAACTGACTAAAATAATCAGTTAAATATTTTCTTAACTTTAATGAAATCCTTCTGTTTTAGTGACTTGAGGGGTTGGTTCTGTCAGCTTCAAGTCATTTTAAAACAAAGCAATTCTCAAGTAAAAAATTAAATAGATGAATGGTTCTAGTTTCCTTTCAATAAATATATGTATTCTAATTAATAAATTTGACATTCTGATTACTCATTGTACTTTTGATTGTGTATGTTCTACAGTTAGGTCAATTTTTAAGACAAATACGAACTTATGATAAGAACAAAGATCATTTATCACTGATGAAAAATAAATGATTTGCCACTGCTATAATAGAAATAAAGAAATAAAGTTGAAATATTAAATGATGTTATAGAAGCTGTTAAGATTGACTGCATAGCTTGCCAATAAAACAAGAATCGAGAGGGTAAGTGCTGTTTTCTAAATATGTACCTTTCCCATTAATACCTCGCATTGTGCATCTATAATTTTGAGGGTCTGGTGATGGCAAGTCCAAGGTCCTGAGTTCAATCTCTGGCATAAAAAAAAATACAATTTTGAGAAAAACAAGCAAACAAACGGCAGTATTAAAAAACTTGGAAGAGCCAGGCAGAGTGATGTGTACCTGTAATTCCAACACTCAGGAGGCTGAGGCAGGAGGATCGCTGTGAGTTTGAGACCAGCCTAGGATACATACTGAGTTTCAGGTCAATCTCAACTATATAGTGAGACCCTGCCTAAAAAAACAAAAAGCAAAAAACAAAACAAAATACTTGGAAGAAAGAGAAAACAATAAGAAATAGCACAATACATTTTCTACATAATGATGCTAATGTAATCTTTCATATTTTTTCAAAATTATAAATTTACTAGGCTCATTGATATTTTAATTTATCCTCTCCAAATGGAAAATAAATAGAAATTATTGTAGTATTTTAATTTTCTTTTATGTAACACCTTCAGGTCTATACTTTGTCATCTTGTAAGACATTCCAGATTTGCATTATAGACAAATTGATTCAGTTCATGAAAATTCAGAATATCAAAATAGAGGAATATATAAAAATAACTTCATAAAGACACGTCAAGTTTTATAAGAAATCATCATAGTTTGTGTGTACTATGAAGTTGGGTAGCCAACACATAAATTTACTCCTCACAGCTCTGAAGGCTGGGAAGTCCAGGGTTACAGTGCTCATGAATTTAGTGTTTGGTAAGGGCTGTTCTTTCTGTGTCGCGATCACAACTGGTAAACCAAGCATGGAGCTGCATGCTTATGTTGTAGTAGTCTGGCAGGTGGAGGTAGGAAGATCACAAATAAAAGCCCAGTCTGGGCAACTTAGCAATTTACAGAGCTCCCATTTTAAATTAAAAAAATAAGCTTGAATAAAAACAACTGAACATACAAATAAATAAATAAATAAATATAAATAATATAAAAAAATAAATATAAATAAATAAATATAGAGGACTCACACACACATAAGATACTGCTTTGTGCTGTGGCACCCAGAGGGGCTGAATGCCATGTCCTCACGTGACAGTAGGGAGGAAAATTTATTCCCACAAAACAATTTTATAAAACTCATGAGAGTATGTCTTTCACAGTCTAATGGACTCCTGAAGACTCTGTATTTTAACACTACTATCTTGCAGATTAAGTTTCAGTATGATAGAGAGGATACAAACACTGGGAACACAGCAGATACAAAATGAGATAAATGAATATTCTAAACTTTTTCATATATCTGGTGTACTTTTTCTATATAATTTCAATGTATTCTCCTGGAACCTGTATAAAATCATTCCATCAGTCTTGATTTCTTATTATTCTGCTCTTTTAAAAAGTCTGTAATATTTCTAATACACAGACTTTTATTTCCCAAAATTTAATAATAAAAATTAACTCTGAAGACATAGAATCTCAATAAAACTATTTTGAAAATAATATATTATTAAAGAATAAAAGAATATATTTTTAAAGAAGGAAATAATTAAGTTTATAATATTCTTCGCTAGTGAGTGGCTCATAGAACTAAAGGTGTTGGAGGTCAATGGGAAGACACGGAACCTTAGAAGGGATTCATTTTTATCAAAAAGCTCTGCTTTAAATATAAAAAGTTACTATCTTAGTGTTGCATTCAAAATTTATAAAGATTTACTAGGTTGTGTTTAATTAATGCAAGTACTTTGGACTTCAACCAGCAATCAACTGAAAACTACTGTATTCCTTTCCACCATCTATATCAGAAAAAAAATGTGTGTTGCATTGTCTAAAAGACAAAATAAGTGTTATCAAAATGCAAGACTTGTGCTCACTTCAGTAGAACATATAGTAAAGTTGGAACAAAATGAAAGATTTGAAAGATATAAACATTCCATGAAATACAAAGAAAATACTGAGAACAATATAATAATATATAAACAGAAGCTAAAAAGAAGTAAAAAATGTAAATGCAGAATTACTAGGTCTATTTGAGGGAAAAATTGAAATTTATATACTAAAAAGTCAATTCAATGAAATGAAAAATTAATTTAAAAAACTATTGAAAATAAAGATCACAATGATTAATCATTGGTAATGAAATATGATGTTATAGCAATGGAAAGCAGAGATAAAGGATTCAATATAATATTCTACACATTCCTAAGAATGAGTAATAAAGGATTGGAAAGGACATTAGAAGTAACTCATCAATTAAATATAATTATTAACCAGGTATAAGTAATTATACAGATCTAAAGGCTCACCAAAATCTAAGTAACATAAATAAATAACTCATTATACTTGGTTGAATAGTTCACCTTGCTCTCCCCCACTGTCAAAGCTTGCATCTACTCAGAACCTTATAATGTTACCTACAGCAGACAGGGTCATTGCAAATGCAATCAAACTAAAAGGAGATCAAACTGATTTAGGTTAGGTACTTTAAAAAAAGAGATATCTATCACACACTGGAACAAAGATCATAGCAAAACACAATCAGAAGTTGGAATGATACTGTTTCTGCCAACAAGAAGGAATTCAGAAGATGTGTAGAAAGATTATTATGTAAAGCTTCCAAAGGAATATGATCTTGCTTAAATCATAATTCTAGCCTCCAGAACTATAAAAGAATAAATTTTTGTTGTTTTAAGCTATCTAGTTTTTTTTTTTTTTTTTTTTTTTTTTTTTTTTTTTTACTTTTTAAAAATCAAGTTTATCTTCTATCAAATTACTCATAGCCAGGTTTCCAGGTTTCCAGGTTTAGTAGAAATATGAATCTTAAATCTGTTTCAGTGAGCCTTCAAAAGTAAATAAAGAGCAGATTTTGGAGGAAAGGGAATCTCTATTACAAAATATCAGAAAGTCTGGTTGATTTTTTTTTTCCCTTCTCAGGGGAACAAAGCACTGACAAGAAGTTTACACTTTTGTCTTTCACCTTGCTTGCACAGGGCCTTACTATGAGCAGGAAGTGAGAGATAAGGATTTTGTTATTTGACATTCATGCAGGTGTATTTTGCTCCAAGTGTCTGTGGTCTTCCTGATTGCCAGGTATATTGTGGAGCTTTTCAAAACTTCATAAGGAATCTTATTTACCAGGTTTTCTTGTTAAATTGATGGGCCTGGCTCTAGTTTCAAAGGATTTTGCCACATTATGGAAATACGAATTAAAACAATTGCTTCTGTTTGTTTGTTGTTTGTTTGTTTGTTTGTTTGTTTGTTTTTAACACATACACCAGGGATAGGACTGTTTTATACTGAACAATTTACCAAGTCAGATCAAATAAAGGTAAATCCTCTTTCTAGGCAGTTGCAGGTAGGTCAAATAGAGAGCAAATTTGGAAGGACTTCTGAACGAGTCACAAACTTGTTTTTTAGTTGGCCAGTTGCTGGTTCTCACATAATTTGGTTCATGGGTCCTGGTTTTCAAACCTAGAGAGAAACGAAGGAAACAGGATGAATTCAAATGTAAAGAAAAACTTTTCTTTGATGCCCAATGAAAATAGGTGCTGGGGGGAAAGCAGTTACAGAGCTTCTGGGGCCAGTGGGGGGGAAAACTGTTCAAACCCTTGGTTCCAGGAAGTCTGAGTTTAGCTACACCTCTGCCCATTCTGAGGAGCCTGGCCACATTCTCTCTACCCACAAATGCCTTAAGGCAACAACTCCTCTGCCTTCCTTTATAGCCTTTCTTCTTCGATCACTTCCCACTAGTGTGATCTCACATGAGTAAGTAAACAGCCTCACTGCTAATATAAATCCTGCCATGAGTGGTCTCTCCCTGCCCCTTTGGACATCTGGTGTCCAAACCTAGGAGGCACAGCCCTTCCTGGAACTCTTTTCAGCCCTATCCTGAGACTTTTGCTCTGACAACACCACTCTATGCCCCAGAGAGTCCCCACCAACTTCTTCAAATTGGATGAGACTTTTCTATTTATCCTCTCACCCAGCTCTCACTCTACCCACTGCTGCCACCACTGATGCCATTGGACCTGCTACTGAGCCTTCCTCTTTCTCCCCACAGACTGTCTTCTAAAAAAACTAAAACCTACATATTTCATTTTTTTTTTTTGGATACTATTGTGAAAGGAATTGTTTCCCTAATTTCTCGCTCAGTGAATTTGTTACTTGTATACAAGAGGCTATGGATTTTTGGGTGTTGACCTTGTATCCTGATACTCTGCTAAAAGTGTCAATTAAGTCTAGAAATATTTTGGTAGAGTTTTCTGGCTCTTCAATGTAGAGTATCATATCATCAGCAAATAATGACAGTTTAACTTCTTCCTTTACTATCTTTATTGCTTTAATTTCTTTCTCCTCTAATTGCTATGGCTAATGTTTCCAGAACTATATCAAAGAGGAGTGGTGATAGTGAACATCCTTGTCTTGTTCCTGAGTTTAACATGAAGGTTTTCAGTTTTGGGCCATTTAATACGATGTTGGCTGTTTGCTTTTGATAGATAGCCTTTATTAAGTTGAGATATTGACCATCTATTCCAATTTTTTGCAGGGTTTTTATCATGAATGAGTGTTGAATTTTGTCAAATGCTTTTTCTGCATCTATCGAGAGTATCATATGGTTTTTGTCCTTAACTCTGTCAATAGAGTGTATTACATTTATTGACTTACACATGTTGAACCATCCTTGCATCCCTGGAATAAATCCGACTTGGTCAGGATGTATGGTCCTTTTGATGATCCTCTGTATTCTGTTTGCTAGTATCTTATTAATGATTTTTTGCATCTATATTTATTAAGGCAATTGGCCTGTAATTCTCTTTTTTAGTTGTGCCTTTACCTGGTTTGGGAATCAAAGTGATATTTGCTTCCCGGAATGAATATGGAAGTATTGCTTCCTTTTCAATTTCACTGAAAAGCTTGAAGAGTAATGGTAGTAGTTCTTCTCTAAATGTCTTGTAAAATTCAGAAATGAATCCATCAGGGCCCGGGCTTTTCTTTGTTGGTAAATTTTTAATTACATTTTCAATTTCACTGATTGTAATGGGGATGTTTAAAATGTTTTTATCATCTTTGTTCAACTTTGGTAATTGATAAGTATCTTGGAATCTGTCCATTTCTTCTGTTTTCCATTTTATTAGAATACAGGTTCTCAAAGAAAGTATTGACTATACTCTGGATTTCTGTTGGATCTGCTGGGACTCCACTTTTTTCATTCCTAAATACATAGATCTGAGCCTTTTCTTTCCTTTTTTTTTGGTAAGGTTAGCTAAGGATTTATCAATTTTATTTATTCTTTCAAAAAACAAACTCTTTGATTCATTTATTTTTTGTATAGTTTTCTTAGTTTCCATTGCATTGATTTATGCTCTAATTTTTATAATTTCCTCTCTTGTTCAAGCTTGGGGTTTTTCTTGCTCTTGTTTTTCTAGGAGTCTAAGATTCATCATTAGGTTGTTTATTTGAGCTCATTCTGTTTTCCTAGTGTGGGCATTCAGTGCTATAAATTTTCCACATAGAACTGCTTTCACTGTGTCCCATAGATTCCTGTTTGTTATATAGGCATATTCATTTATTGTAAAAAAACTGTCTGATTTATTCTTTAATTTCCTCTGTGATCCATTAATTATTCAGGAGAGTGTTGTTCATTTTCCAGGTGTTTGTGAAGTTCCTACAGTTTCTTGTGCTATTGATCTCCAGCTTGATTGCACTATGATCTGATAATATACAGGGAATAACTTGTATTCTTTTGCATTAAGTCAAACCTGTTCTGTGAGCTAAAAGAAGCAAAAGACCTCTACACTGAAAACTACAGCACTCTGAAAAAAGAGATGGAAGAGGATATAAGAAAATGGAATTTT
Organism: Fukomys damarensis; assembly: GCF_012274545.1. Taxonomy (NCBI): domain Eukaryota; kingdom Metazoa; phylum Chordata; class Mammalia; order Rodentia; family Bathyergidae; genus Fukomys; species Fukomys damarensis. Next base: position 30,530,478 of record NW_022900936.1, read on the forward strand.
CTCCTGCTCCTGGGTAGGAAGAATCAACATAATGAAAATGTCCATACTATCAAAATGCTATACAGATTCAATTCAATGCCAATTGAAATTCCAACACTATATTTCACAGAACTAGAAAAAAGAATACAAAAATTCATTTGGAACCATAAGAGACCTAGAATAGCAAAAGCCATCCTAGGCAACAGACATATGTCAGCAGGTATAACAATTCCCAATTTGAAACTATACTACAAAGCCACTGTCATAAAAATAGCAAGATACTGGCAAAGAACAGACGTGAGGATCAGTAGAACAGACTAGAAGACACAAAAACAATTCCAGATGTAGTCAGCTACATCATCTTTGACAAAGGAGCTGACCATCCCCACTGGAGGAAGGATGGCCTCTTTAATAAATGGTGTTAGAAAAACTAGATCTCACCCTACCAAAGATTAAAACTTGACCCTTATTTTTCACCATGCACTAAATTAAAATCCAAGTGGATTAAAGATATAAATATTAAAACAGAAGCACTAAACTTGCTGGAAGATAAATTAGGCAGGACTCTTGAAGACACTGGAATAGTAAAAGACTTTATGAACAAATCCTCAGTAGCATGGGAACTAGCAGAAAGAATCAATAACTGGAATCTCATCTTATTAAAAAGCTTCTGCACTGCAAAAGAAACCATCAAGAGAACTAAGAGACAACCTACAATGTGGGAAAAAAATTTTACCAGCTTCTCCCCAGACAAAGGACTATTATCTAGAATATATAAAGAACTCAAAACAATAAGCATCCCCCCAAATATAAATACCCAATTAAAAAATGGGAATATGAAATGAACAGACATTTCTGAGACAAAGAAGTAAAAGCAGCAAGTAAGTACATGAAAAAATGTTCCACATCACTGGTCATTCAAGAGATGCACATGAAAACAACACTGAGATTCCACCTCACCCCACAGAGAGTGGCTGCTATCAAGAAATCAACCAATAACAAATGTTGGCAGAGTTGTGGGGAGAAAGGAACCCTCCTCCATTGCTGGTGGGAGTGCAGACTGGTGCAACCACTATGAAGATCAATATGGAATACCTCAAAGAGCTTGGACTAGAGGTCCTGTTTGACACAGCCATCCCTCTGCTGGGTAACTTTCCAAAAGAATTAAAAGAATCATACCACAGTGATATATGCACACCCATGTTTATAGCAGTACAGTCTGTAATAGCTAAAACTTGGAAACAGCCCATTTGCCCATCAATTGGAAACTGGATAAAGAAGATGTGGTTTCTCTATAAAATGCAATACTACTCAGCCATAAAGAATGAGAAATTAGATTAATTCATAGGAAAATGGATACATATTGAGGATATAGTCCTAAGTGAAATAAATAAGTCACACATATGTAAATGCTGAATAGTTTCTCTGGTGTAAAAAACTATAATAGCACATAAGATCCTAATGAGATAATTTACAATGTGAAATAGGAAGAAAGGGGCTAAAGGTGTAAGGAAAGTGGGAAGGGTAGGGGAGAGGTAATAAGGGAAAAGAAAAAAATATGAGAAAATGAAAAAATGGAAATAAAGTGTTTGTAAATGGGGAGGGGAGGAGGGGTTTTAGCGAGGGCAGCGACAAGGGGAAAAAATGAATACCAAGACCTGTCATGTAAACATACAAGATCCCAATAATGAATGTAACTGTACTATATACCTAAAGTGTACCAATAAACTCAATTAAAAAATAAAATTAAAAAGCTAAAACCTCTCTACCTCTTCCTTGATCTGAAGCCTAATTGCCTAAAAACAGCACCTTTGATTTTTTCTATCTTGCATTATTTGGATAATTATTGTTGAAATTTGGGCAAATGATCTGAGGTACCCTATGCCCAAGCGTTATTACCCCCTGGCACTTCTGGCAACTTGTCTTATTTGTGTGTGCTTCTGGCAGAAATGAGGGGTGATGGGGTTATTGTGTTGCATGGGTGCTGAGGTTCTGCAGGTAGTACTGTGGTGGTGCTTGTCAAGCAGAAGTCCCATGCATGATATCTGCTCCAGCCACTACTCACCTGCCCCCAGATGTCCCTTCCTTCTATGCATCTCTGCTCTGTGCTCTGTGGCAGTGGCTTGAGTGGATACTCTCATATGTCTTCACCCTGCCTCCAGTACAGACCTTGCCCTAGACCAGACATTCACTCAATGCCCACTGCCACCTCCTGACTCAAACCTACTCCATACATTGAGGCCAGTCCCTACACTACGTTCTCTCTTACCCCATCCTAGTGGCCACAGACCACTACTTGGCCTGGCTCTGTGCCTCTTTCTCACCTCTTCTCTGTCTCACTTGGTAGAGCCTGGGTAGTTAGCCCATGGCTGCCTACCACCCCTCTGAGCCAAGCAAAGGTACAACTGGGAGACACAGATACAACCCCTATGCTGCTGTGACCCCATGCATTGTCCCACTGTGATGCTCTGCAGCATCGCAAGCCCCTGAAATACTTGTGTGCTACAGGTGCCCAGCATAACCTTAGACTAAACACCCCCTGGGGTCTTTGTTCTGCCCTAGCAACTCCATATGTCCCTGGCCCCAGCACAGCTCTTGGATCCCTGAATGCTCTGGGACTTCTGTGCACTCTGAGAGTTTGGAGCTTAGCCAATCAGGCTTGTGTCCTGGTGAGGAGGCCCACCCCAGAGTGACTCCTCTTCCAACAGACAGGGACCTGCCCCAGAGGGAACCCCCAGAACCAACAGGGATATACAGCCACACCCCAGATACCTGACCCAGTCATAAAGTCTCACTTGGGCTAATTTAACTGTCATACTTAGTCCCATCCTTTCCCTAGATGAATGGAAATTATATTTCCTGTCCCAGGCCTATGGGGATGACAGCAGGCTCCCTTAGCCTGACCTTCCAGAGGGCCCTGGGAAGACCCACACTGGAAATATCAGGCAGAACCATAGGACATACTCATCTGGAATCAGTTTCCCAACTAGTGGAGGAAATTTGATAAGTGGCCCATAAAGCAGATAATTTTGATAAGCTTAAAAATACCACTCAACCTAGAGATGAAAATCCTGCCCAGTTTATGGCCTACCAGGCTATGCCCTTAGGCAGTTCACAGTATTAGATCTGGAAAAGCCAGAGGGGCAACTTACTCTCAAAATGCACTTCATTGTCCAGTCAGCCCCAGACATTAAAAAAAAAAAATCAAAACAAAATAAAGTACAGAAATGAGACTGGTCCTCAAACCCCACAACAGGGGCCTTCAGGATCTTTAATAACAGAGATGAAACTGTTTGAAATATGTGCATTTCTGAGTTACCTATATTTGTCTTTGTTGTAAGAAGCTGCTCAGGCTCAACCATAGGGTTTACTATAAAGGGAACCAAGGCACCCCCGACCAGAAACACCCCTCTAGGGCCATGCTTCAAATGCCACCAGAATGGTTACTGGGCTAAGGAATGACCCAAACCTAAGATTCCTCCCAAGCTGTGTCATTCCTGTTAGGGTACTCATTGGAATTCAAACTACCCAAACCTAGCCACCCCTTTGGGCCACAACCCAAGACCAGCACTGGATCCTTCCCACACATTGTTACCATTTTTTTCCCATTAAGTTTATTGGTGCATGTAAAGCAAATAATACAATTACATTGACCATTGGGATCTTGTACCTTTACATGATATATCTTAGTTCTTGCTTTTCCCCCATACCCCTGTGCTCCCTTCACCCCCTTCACCCTTCCCTATTTACAAAGAGATTGTTTCCTTTTCACATTTTTTCTTTTCCCTTATTTTCTTTCCCTTTCCTTTCCCACTTCCCCTTTAGCCATTTTCTTCTTATTTCATACTCTCAATTATACTATTTGAACCTTATTTACACTCTTAGCTTTTCACACCAGAGAAACTATTCCATATTTATTCAAGTGTGTCCTACTTATTTCATTTAAGAGTATAGCATCAATATTCATTCATTTAACTAAAAATGTTTCTATTTTCTCATTCTTTTTATTTTATTTTATTTTTTGTTTCTCATTCTTTATGGCTGAGTAGTACTAAATTTTATAGAAAAACCACATCGTTTTTATCCAGTCTCCAGTTGATGGACATGTGAGTTATTTCCAGCTTTTAGCTATTATGAACTGTGCTGCTATAAACATGGGTACACATGTATCACTGTGGTGTGACTCTTTTAAATCTTCTGGGAAGATACCCAACAAAGGGTCAAATGGAACCTCTAGTCCTGGTTCTTTGAGGTATCTCTATATTGATTTCCACAGTGGTTGCAACAGTCTGCAGGCCCACCAACAATGAAGACTGGTTCCTTTCTCCCAACATCCCTGCCAGCTTTTGTTATTGGTTGATTTCTTGATAGCAGCCATTCTTTCTGGTATAAGGTGGAATCTCATTGTTTTCATCTGCATTGCTCAAATGACCAGTGAGGTTGAACATTTTTTCATATATTTATTTTCTGTTTTTACTTCTTTGTTTGAGAAATTTCTGCTCATTTCAGATGCCCATTTTTGAATCAGGTCTTTGTATTTTGGGGGGTCTGATGTTTTTAGTTCTTTATATATTCTAGATAGTAGTTCTTTGTCTGAGGAGTAGCTGGTAAATATTTTCTTTTTCACATTGTAAGTTGTCTCAGCTCTACTGGTGATTTCTCTTGCACTGCAAAATTTTTTTTTTCTCATTGAGTTTATTGGTACATTTTAGGTATACAGTACAGTTACAATAATCATTGGGATCTTGTACCTCTTCATGATAGGTCTTGGTTCTTATTTCTTCCCCCTTAGACCTGCCCTCCATTTAACCCCTCCTCCCTTTCCTATTTACAAATACTTTATTTCTATTTTTTCATTTTCTCATATTTTTTCTTTCCCTTATTTCCTTTCCCCTACCCTTCCCATTTCCCCTACACATTTAGACCTTTTCTTCCTATTTCACATTGTCAATTATACCATTTTAAACTTTTTAATGCAATGAGATCACAACTGTTTATTCTCTGTGCAAGTTCTCTTGCTGCTGCATATTTGTTAATAAAGTCTTCTCCTATGACAATGTCTCCAAGACTTCTACATAATTTAATTTCTAGTAAGTTTTGTGTTTCTGTTTTGATATTTAGATCTTTAATTCAATTGGATTTTAATTTAGTACATGGTGAAAGAGGGATCTAGTTTTAATCTTTGGCAAGGGGAAAGCTAATTTTTCCAACACCATTTATTAAAGAGGCTATCTGCCCTCCAGTGAGCATGGTTGGCTCCTTTTTTCAAGTATGAGGTAGCTGAGTATGTCTGCTGCTGTTTCTGAATCGGCTAGTCTATTTCATTGATCCTCCAGTCTGTTTCTTTGCAAGTATCATGCAGTTTTTATCACAGTGGCTTTGTACTATAGTTTCAAGTTGGGAATTGTCATACCCCCTGCCATGTCTCTGTTGCATAGAATGTTTTTTGCTATTCTGTGTCTCTTCTGGCTGCAAATGAATTTTTGGATTGTTTTCTCAAGTTCTATGAAATATACTGTTGTGATTTCAATCAGGATTGCTCTGAATCTGTATAGCAGTTTTGGTAGTATGGTCATTTTCACTATGTTTATTCCTCCTACCCAGGAGCAAGGGATATCTTTCTATCTTCTTATATCCTCTTCTATCTGTTTTTTCAGAGTGTTGTGATTTTCAGTGTAGTGGTCTTTTGTCTCCTTCATTAGATTGATTCCTAGGTATTTTTCTGGGAGGAATGTCATTGTGAAAGGAATTGTTTCCCTAATTTCACTCTCAGTGAGTATGCTATTTGTGTACAAGACTATTGGTTTTTGAGTGTTGACTTTGTATCCCAGTACTCTAATGAATCTGTCAATTAAGTCTAGCAGTCTTTTGGCAGAGTTTTTGTGGCCTTCTATGTAGAGAATTGAATCATCAGAAAATAGTGACATTTTAACCTTTTTCTTTCCTATCTTTATTCCTTTTATTTTTTTTTCTCTTATCTAATTGCTGTGGCTAATGTTTCCAGATCTATATTGAGCAGGAGTGGTTATAATGGAATCCTTGTCTTGTTCCTGATTTTAATGTGAAGGTTTTTAGTTTTTGACTATGTAGAATAATATTCACTGTTTGTTTTTGATAGATAGCTTTATTAAGTATTGATAAAGACCATCTATTCCAATATCCTGTAGGGTTTTTATCATGAATGTGTGTTGAATTTTCACAAATGCTTTTTCTGCATCTATTGAGATGATCATCATGTTTTTGTCCTTAATGCTGTTAGTATATTGTATTGCATTTACTGATTTACATATGTTGAACCATCTTTGCATCCCTGGGATAAATCTGAATTGGTCAGGGTGTATAATCTTCTTAATGACCCTGTGTATTCTGTTTGCCAGTATTTTATTGAGGATTTTTGCATCTATGTTCATTATAGAGATTGATCCATAGTTCTCTTTTTTGGTTACGTCTTTCCTGGTTTTGGAATGAAAGTAATATTTGCTTCCAGGAATGAATTTGGAAATATTGCTTCCCTTTCAATTTCATTGAAGAGTTTAAAGAACAGTGGCAATAATTCTTCTCTAAATGTCTTGTAGAATTCAGAAGTGAAGACATTAGAACCTGAGCTTTTCTTTGTTGGCAATGTTTTAATTAATTACATTTTCAATTTTGGTGAATGTAATTGCAGTTCTTAGACTTTTTATGTCTTCTTTGTTCAAATTTGGAACTTCATATGTGTCTAGGAATCTCTCCATTTCTTCAGTATTTTCCATTTTTTTAGAGTTTAGGTATTGATGATACTATGGATTTCTGATGGATCTGTTATGACTTCACCTATTTCTTTCCTTGAATGAATTTGAGACATTTTTTTTTACCATGTTGGTTAAGGGTTTATTGATTTTATTTATTCTTTAAAAAAAACCAACTTTTTGATTCATTGATTTTTTTGTATCATTCACTTAATTTCCATTGCATTGATTTTGCTCTGATCTTTATAATTTCCTCCCTTGTTTGCATTGTCTGTTCATCTTGCTTTTCTATTTCTAGGAGCTTAACATTAAGCATGGATTGTTTATTTTAGCTCAATATATTTACTCAGTATGGACATTTATTGCTATGAATTTCCCCTGTAGAACTGCTTTCATAGTGTTCCATAGATTGCTGTATGCTGCATTGTCATTATCCTTTAATTTTAGAAAGTGTCTAATTTCTTATTTAATTTCCTTTGTGACCCAATGGCTGTTCAGCAGGGTTTTATTTAATTTCCATGTGTTTGTGAAGTTCTTGTGGTATTTTAGGCTATTGATCTCCAGTTTGATTACACTGTGGTCAGATAATATACAGGAGATAACTTCAGTTCATTTGCATTTACTTAAGCATGTTCTATGAGCTAGCATGTGGTCTATTTTGGAGCATGATCCATGTGCAGCTGAAAAGAATGTATATTCTGATTTTCTGGGGTGAAACACTCTATAGACATCTACTATGTCCATTTGTTCTATGACTTGATTCAGTTCTGTTATTTTGTTGTTGATTTTTTTGTCTAAATGATCTGTCCATATGTGTCAGTGGAATATTGAGTACTCCCACTACAATTGTACTAGTGTTTATTTCATTTTTCATATCCATTAATATTTGTTTTGTATACTTGGGAGCATTAGTATATATATGTATAGTTGTCATTTTTTCTTCTTGTTTTGTTTACTTTACAAGTATGTAGGGGCCTTCTTTGTCTCTCTTAATTAGTTTTGGCCAGAAATATATTCTGTCTGCAGTTTTTCCCTTCTGTTCTTTTTATCTTTTTTCCTTCCTTCCATTCCCTTTCCCCCTACTTTGTTTCCCTTCCCATTTGGATATTTTCTTCCTATTTCCCAATATCTATCATCCATTTAGGTCCTTATTCACCCTTTCAATTTCTTACACAAGAGAAACAGTGTCATATTTAAACATGTGTCTGATTTATTTCACTTAAAATTATTTTAACATGCACCCATTTACCTAAAAATGTCTCAAGTTTATCCTTCTTTATGGCAGTGTAGTACTTCATTTTATATGTTTGTAAATCAGAGGGATTGAAAGGAGGAGATGGGTATGTGGAAAAAGAGAAGAATCAAGATATATCATATTCAGGGAAAAAATTCCCTATAATAAATATGATTATTAGATACATCAAAAGTATACCAATAAAATTAATTAAAAAAAAAGAAGAGGCTGTAGGCTGGGGATTTAGCTTAGAGGTTTGGTGGCCTGCCTTGCAAGCACAAAGACCCAAGTTCAATCCCTGGTACAAAAAAAAAAAAAAAAAAAAAAAAAAAAGGCTGTGAAGGAAAGGTTACAGACCTATCTGCTATAGACCTACATTTAAGTTTACAAGACACAAAGATAAATAAAAATAAGGTTTAAATAATAACGTGAGGAAACAATCATACAAATTGAGAACATGAGATTCTACAAGAAAACTGGATCTGTTAGTCATTTACCAAGGTAGAAAATTACTCTAGATTAAAATAAAGAGGTAGCAACTAAAGTCAACTGAATCCTGGTTCAAAAAAAAACTGACTTTAATACATTTTTGGGAAAATTGGGAAATGTTGAATATGGATAATAAATTAGATTATATTTTAAAATCTTTAATTTTTTAGGGCATTAATGGCATTGATACTATGCAAAATATCTATGCCTAGCACAAGAATAACAAAATTTTTCATTTTTTTAAATTTAAAAAGTAAAGCATAAAGGAGTGAAATATGATGTCATCATATGCAATTGACTTTGGAATGATTCAGCAAAAAGTAGAGACAAAGCAAATGTAGTAAAATGTTTAAAAGAGTCTTTGTAAGTAGGTTTTATTCTTTTGTTTTCTATATGTGTTACATTTTTTAACAATAAAATTTTGGAAAAAAGAAAAAAAAAAGAAATACATTCTCTGCACAGATAATATAGCTACCCCCACTTTTTTCCAGGCTTCTGTCACATCAAGAACTGTTTTCCAATTTCTTACTTTTATTCTATGAATTTCTTTGTTGATTAAGTGGGGTTTGTTGTATGCAACATACTGTTTGATTTTGCATTTTTATCCATTCTGCCAGCCTGTTTCTTTTGATTGATGAATTGAGGTCATTAACATTAATGGTTATAACTGTTATGTGTTGGCTTTTCATTATCATGTTATTCTCCTGTTGTTGGTTCTTTTGTTTTATTTTTTTATATTTCCCTATCTGTCTTTAATTTCTTGCTTTGCCTGGTATATTTGCTTTTTTGACCCTTCATTTTCTTTTTCCATGATATTGTTTGGAAGTGTTTGGAGTGCCGGTTTTGTGTTCATGAAATTTCTCAGGTGTTATTTGTCATGAAAGTTTCTTATCTCATTATCCATTTAAAAAGAGAGTTTTGTTTGGTACATCAGTCTAGGTTGGAGGTTGTTTTCTCTTAGGACTTGAAGTACCTCACTCCATGTATGTTTGCAGTATTTTGTTCTTTTGCTGGGTTTCCGGGATCTTGCCTATTATAGGTCTAGGCGTAGTTTTTTTTGATCATGTCTAGTTGGAGTCCTATATGCCTCACTTATCTGTATGTCAAATTCTTCCCCTCTATTTGTGAAGTTTTCTGTCATTAATTCTGTGAACACTTTTTTAAGTCATTTTTATTTTCTCCTGCTACTTCATGGATTCCTCACACTTATATTATTCTTATTATATTATTATATTATATAATTATATTATTATTATATTATATTATTCTTATTATATTATTCTTATTAGTATCCTCTAAGGTTGTTGGATTGATTTCTCATGGCTGCTTACTGTATTTAAGTAATCTCTCTTTTCATGGTCACTGACCACCATCCTGTCTTCTGTATCTGAAATTCTATCTTCACGTTCATTAATCCTGCTGCAAATGTTTTCTATAGAGTTTTTTTTAACTCTGAATCTGTTTTATGAATTCCATTTATTTCCTTTATTGGGCATTCATGATTTCCATTTCTTTCATGGCTTTTCTCATGGTCCTGAGCTCATCTTTTTTCTTTTTTTTTTTTTTTTTTTTTTTTTTTTTTTTTTTTT
>NW_022900936.1:30540582-30552372 GCF_012274545.1 Fukomys damarensis
TTTTTTTTTTTTTTTTCTTCCTGTGCTATTGGTCCAGGGTGTTCAGATGTTTGACTGACAGAATTTTCCACCTCATTTTCCCCAGAGTTTATCTTTCGTGAGGTGGAAGTCTGAGTTTTTGTCTTGTTTAAATGCCTTCTCATTTCTGTTTTTGTTGCTGGTCTTGTCCTTGGTTTAATTCCTTGGTTAATACTTTTATCTTCCAGATGTAGCTGGTCTTTAGGCGTTGAGTCTCTAACGTCTCTGAGGGAAACTCATTTTCATTTTTTAGAGTGGACAAATGATTAGATCAATCACAACACCTTATCCCAAGTGATACAATCAACAACACAATAGCATCAAGCACAGCTTAGAAAATTACAATTAGGGGTAGTTATAATCTCTCTCCTTTAACTGGGTGAATTAAATCAAAATTGAAGACCAGCCCAAAATTTGTTTATAGTGAATAAACTCTTCAAAATAACTACTTTATCCTTCAAGATAAGGATTTAGAAGGACTTTGGGAGAGAGGGGTAGATAGGATAGAGAAAGGTTAGAAATGAGTTCAGAGTACACAGGAGGATGACACAAACTCTAGGGAGCTGTTGAAGAGAAGAGGAGAGAACAGAACAAAATATGCTCCAAAACAGAACAAACAGCAAAACAGCAATAAATGTTCACAGAATTAATGACAGAAAACTTCACAAATAGAGGGGAAGAATTTGACATACAGATAAGTGAGGCATATAGGACTCCAACTAGACATGATCAAAAAAAAAAAAATACACCCAGACCTATAATAGGCAAGATCCCTGAAACCCAACAGAAGAACAAAATACTGCAAACAGTTAGAGAAAAGAAAACATCACATGAGAAGGAAAGCCCATCAGAATCACAGCAGAGTTTTCAACACAAGTTCTCAAGTCAAGGAGAGCCTGGAGTGAGGTACTTCAAGTCCTAAGAGAAAACAACCTCCAACATAGACTGATTTATCAAGCAAAACTCTCTTTTAAAATGGAAAGGGAAATAAGAAACTTCCATGACAAAGAACACCTGAGAAACTTCATAAATACCAAACCAGCACTAAAATTCTAAACAATATCCTAGGAAAAGACTATGAAGTTCACGAGACAATGAGGCCCAACAGAGGAAATCAAACAGACAAGGCAAGAAACTAAAGGGAGAGAGGGAAAATTTAAAAAGAGCAACAACAGGAAAACAGCATGATAATGAGAAGTCAATGCATTTTATTTTTGGCCATCAATGTCAATGGCCTCAAATCACCAACCAAAAGAAATAGACTGGCAGAATGTTTGAAGAAGCAAAATCCAACAGTATGTTGTATAAAAGAAAACTCCTAGTTCAAAAAGAAACTCATAGCTGAAAGTGACAGGATGGAAAACAGTGTTCCATGCAACAGGAGCCCAGAAAAAAGCAGGGGTAGCTCTCTTATTTGCAGTCAAAGTAAATTTCAAGCCAAAACTAATTAAGAGAGACAAACAAGGCCATTATATCCTTATAAAGGTAACAATCCAAGAGGAAGAAATGACAATCATAAATATATATGCACCAACTATTAATTCACCCCCCAATTACATAAAAAAAATTAAGGGACATGAAAAACCAAACAAGCTCTACTATAAGTGTAGTGGGGGACCTAAATACACTGCTATCACAAATAGACAGTTCATCTAGACAAAACAATCAACAATGAAAATACTAGTACTGAACCAAGCTTTTGAACAAATGGACTTAATAGATATCTACAGTGTGTTCCACTCCACAAAATCAGAATGTATATTCTTTTTGGCTGTGCATGGGTCATTCTCCAAAATAGACCACATGCTAGCTCATAGAATAGGTTTAAATAAATGCAAGGGAATCAAAGTTATCCCATTTATCAGACCATAGCACAAATAACTTGAAGATCAATAGCATAAGAAACCACAAGAATTTAACAAACACATGGAAATTAAATCACACTCTACTGAACAATCAATGGTTCACAGAGGAAATTGAAGAAATTAGCCAGTACTTACAAATAAATGATAATGAAAATACAACATGCAGGAATCTATGGGACACAAAGAAAACAGTTCTACGTGGAAAGTTCATAGCAGTGAATGTCCACAATAGGGAAACAGAGAGAGCTCAAATAAACAACCTGATGATGAATTTTAGGCTCCTAGAAAAAGAAAAGCAAGAAAAATCCAAAGATTGTTCAACAGAAGAAATTATAAAGATCAGAGCAGAAATCAATACAATGGAAACTAAGAGAATAATACAAAAAAAAATCAATGAATCAAAGAGTTGTTTTTTTTGAAAGAATAGATAAAATCAATAAATCCTTGGCCAGTCTGGTCAATAAAAGGAAAGAAACAGCTTATATCCATGCAATTAGAAATGAAAAAAATGAAGTCACAAGAGATCCACCAGAAATCCAGAGGATCATCAATACCTACTTTGGAAACTGTACTCTAATAAAATAGAAAACACAGAAGAAATGGACAGATTTCTTGAAACTTATGAATTACCAGAGTTGAACAAAGAAGATTAAAAAAAATTCTAAACACCCCAAATACAATCAGTGGTCAAAAACTGAAAACTTTCATGTCAAAATCAGGAAAAAGAAAGGATGGCACTATCATCACTCCTGTTCAATATAGTTCTGGAAACATTAGCCACAGTAATTAGAAAGGGAAAGAAATAAAAGGAACAAAGATAGATAGGAAGAAGTTAAACTGTCATTATTTTCTGATGATATATTCTACACAAAAGACCCAAAAAAACCTGCCAAAAGGTTTGTAGACTTAATTGACACTTTCAGCATATAGCTGGACACAAGGTCAATATCAATAAATCAATAGCCTTCTTGTACACAAATAACAGACTCACTGAGAGAGAAATTAGGGAAATAATTCCTTTTGCAAAAGCATCCCAAAATTGAACTATTTAGGAAATAATCTGAAGAAAGAAGCAAAAGAAATTTACACTGAAAAGTACAGCACTCTGAAAAGAAAAAAAAACTGAAGAAGATATAAGAAAATGGAAAGATATCCCCTGCTCCTGGGTAGTAAGAATCAAGATAGTGAAAATGACCATATTACCAAAATGGCTATACGAATTCAATACAATCCTGATTGAAATTCCACCAGTATATTTCACAGAGAGAAAGTGATCCAAAAATTCATTTGGAATCAGAACAAACATAGAATAGCAATAAGCAATTCTAGGCAACAGAGACATGGCAGTGGGTATCACAATCCCCAACCTGTAGCTATACTACAAAGTCACTGTGCTAAAAACTGCATGGTACTGGCAAAGAAAAAGACCTGAGGATCAGTGTAATACATTCAAAGGTACAGAAACAACTCCATATGTATTCAGTCACCTCATCTTTGAAAAAGGAGCAAAATATCCTCAGTTGAGGAAATATAGCCTCTAATAAACTGTGTTGGAAAAACTGGATTTCATTCTGCCAAAGATTAAAACTAAACCCTTATCCTTCATCATGCGCTAAACTAATATCTAAGTGGATTAAAGATCTAAATATTATAAAAGAAGCACTAAACTTACTGGAAGATAAGTTAGGCAGCACTCTCAAAAATATTGGCATAGGAAAAGACTTTATGAACAAATCCTCAATAGCATGGGAACTAGCACAAAGCATTAAAAACTGGGATCTCATCTTATTAAGAAGTTTCTGCACTGCAAGAGAAACCACAGACAGAGCTAAGAGACAACCTGAAATGTGGGAAAATAATTTTACCAGCTGCTCCTCAAAAGACTATTATCTAAAATACATAAAGAACTTAAAAATCTCAGGCCCCTCAAATAAAAAGACCAATTAAAAAATGGGCATTTGAAATGAACAGACATTTCTGAGACAAAGAAGTAAAAGCAACAAATAAATACATGAGAATAAATACAAATAAATACATTCCAAATCTCTGGTCATTTGAGAGAAGGAGATGGAAACAACATTGAGATTTCACCTCACCGCACAAAGAATGGCTGCTATCAAGGAACCAACCAATAACAAATATTGGTAGGGTTATGAGGAGAAAGGAATCCTTCTCCATTATTGGTGAGATTGCAGACTGGTACAACCACTGTGGAAAGCTATATGGAGATACCTCAAAGAACTAGGACTAGAGGTTCCATATGACACAGCTATCCCTCGGCTAGATTTCTTTCCAAAAGAATTAAAAGAATCATACCACCAGTGATATATGCACACCCATGTATGTAGTGACACAGTTTGTAAAAGCTAAAACTTGGAAGCAGCCCAAGTGCCCATCAGTTGGAGCCTGGATAAAGAAAATATGGTTTTTCTATAAAGTGGAGTAGTACTCTACCGTAAAGCATGAGAAGCTAGAGTTATTCATAGGAAAATAGATGCGTATTGAGGCCATGCTCTTAAGTGTAATAAATAAGACACATACTTGTAAATACTGAATAGTTTCTCTGGTATGAAAAACTAAAAGTGTAGACAAGATTCAAATTGTATTACTGAGAATGTGAAATATGAAGAAATGGGCTAAAGGTGTAGGGGAAGTGGAAAGGGTAGGGGAAAGGAAATAAAGCACAATAAAAATATAGCAAAAGGAAAAAAATGGAAACAAAGTATTTTATAGGGGAGAGTGGAGCAGGTGAAGAGAGGGCAGGGGTATGGGGAAAAGATGAGAACCAAAGTCTGTCATGTAAAGATTCAAGATCCCAATGATCAATGTAACTGTACTGTATACTTTAAAAAGTACCAGTGTATTCAATGAGAAAAAAAAAATCAAAGCTTGATAGGACTCCAGACACTTTGTGTTTTTATTATACATTATTCAGTAGATTTTATTTATAGTTCTGTTAGAGATCCAAATCAATTGCCATTTGCCTTGAGAATGGAATCATTTCTCATGCTTATACTCACCCTTGCTTTATTAGGTCCTACTCCTCCTCTCTGCATTCTTTGGTCCATCTAACCCTACTGGTTCTTTCACCAAGTCCTACAGTTTCACCCCTGATAACTTCTCCCAATGGTCATTATCTATTTCTATAGGATTCTACAGTCAACTCATTTCTTAATAAAATAGCAGAACCCTTCCTTAGCTAAAAACTGCTGCCTTTGTACCACCATTTGTATGTATTTCCTTCTCATTTTTGGCCTTTTCTCCTCAGGTGTCTCACAAAATTACTAAAAAATCAAGTTTAGGCTATTATTAAGAAGTTAATATGACAAATACTTGTTCTGACGACACCCCTGGACTCTCCTATCCCCAAGAATTCTCTCTCAGTTAAAGTATCTGCACTACCCACAGATCTTGCATGAGGCAGCCATGGTAATCACACCCATCTCTTCTACTTTCTTTTCTTCTCTCTCTTTCTCGAGTTTTTTCTCTTTCTTGATTTTTTTTTTTTTTTTTTTTTTTTTTTATACTGGGCAGGAGACTGGAACCTACTGAGAGGTCTCCAATAATGGTTTGGTTTTGTTCTCTTGTTTACATAATGTATCAGAGGTTTTTCTGTTTCTGTAAACACAGAGTAACTGGTTCTTTTAAAATACTACCTTGTAGTTTTTAGTGTAACACTGTGACTTAGTCTTTTTTTAACTAATGGATATTTAAGATGTTCTCTCTCTCTCTCTCTCTCTCTCTCTCTCTTTATAACAACAAAGAGACAGGAATGTCAGGCCAGTGATAAAAGATTCCTTCCGAGGAACTTAGTTACCCTCTCTTCAACCTCAAATTCCTCAAGGCAGCAACTCCTCCCCTTCTCTTTAAAGATTTTGTTCTCTCCTTGCTCCTTGCTGAGGTCCTTTTCAGACTCAGCCCACCCAGGCACTCTTGCAAGAGTGATTAAACAGCCTCTTGCTATCACAAAGCCTGCCATGGGTGTCTGCCCTTCTCCGCCCTCAATGCACTTACTAAAAGAAATAATCATTCATGGGATTTTTTTTTTCATGACAATAGTTTATCATCAGAGTTCTGAACAAGTTCACTGTAAAAAATTGCCATGTTTTCATTGTTTTTATGGGAGATTGGAGTGGCAGTCTGTACTGTGCTACTTTGGCAATGCTTCTCTCAGTATGATCAGAATTTTCATTTTGCCATTGCTAATGATATTGAGCATCTTTTCATATGTATATGGTAATTTAGATCTCTGTGAGAAGAGCATAATTCAAATTTTTGCTCCCTTTGTTTTCCTGAGTTTCTGTCTTTATTTTCATGTGTTTCTACCATATACAGGAAATGAGTCTTCCGTTGATTACATGAGTTGTTACAGATAACTTTTGCCATGTTGTGGATTGTTGTGTTTCATTTTTTTATAAAGTTTATTTATGAACAGAAGTTCTCAATTTCAATATACTTTAATACTATTAATCATGTATTTTACAGTTAATTTTCTTTCCTTGTTCAAATTTAGTTTCTGTATTCAGCTTGCAAAAATATTTTTATCCAACCTTGTAAAATACTATAAATTTATCTTTAACATTAAAATGTGTAATTACTTGGACATAATTTCTACATGTAGCCTCAAATAGAAGTACAGTGCATACCATTTTCATATGGACATATCTTTTAAAATATTATTTACTTAAAAATACTTGTTGTACTTATTAATAGGAAGTAGTATCTTTGCTTCATTAAAGTTTCTGTGTGTTCAAGTGCAGGAGCAAGGGGAACTTTCCTTCTGTGTTCTGGCTTCTTTAAAATGAATTGACAACAAATAGATTCAGGGGAGAAATTATAATAAATTTACATAGAATATCCCAGGAACATAATTATTTAATAATCCAAGGAGACTCAGGATCATATATCTTATTTTAAAAGTCAGACAGAAATTAGAAATAGTAATATGAAATTAATCCAATTTTAGTCTAAGAAATACATTATGGAATTTGAAATATTTTCTTTGCATCATCTGATGACTTTATAGTATCTTTTAATTTATACATACTTTACCTTCATGTTTGCTTCTTTAAGTAAAGGAAGATAAATTACCAGTACAACCATTTTCTATAATAAAAAATAAAATTTTTACTTTGTTCACTCCCAAAAAGGTGAATAAAAGATATTTAGGATTACATATAATTATACAGAAAAGGCGTGTTACAAATGATATTATAATTTTAATTTACAAGATTAGGAATTAATGCAGATTTTTATCATGTTCTTGGTTTGATGTTAAAAAATAAATGTTTCTTTTCATATTTTCTTTAATGAATTTGACTAATTAGGATTTTTATTTATACTTTATTAAATTCCTAAATATTTTGCTAGTGCATTTTAATATTATATGATGAGGTCTACTTGGGGAACTTGGTAAACGCAGTTAACATATGTTTTAATTGGTTTCGGTCATGTGTGTATGATTTTTTGTATAATGGAAAATATATAGTAATAAATATTCTGAGTCTGGTTAATATCTCTCAACATGTAATTTGCAGGAAAATTGATGGAACTAGAAAATATTGTATTTACTTTTAAGATGCCATTTTCAAATCTAAAACTAATTTTGATCAAATGCATTATTGTATACATAGTTGCTACTACCATTATTTAAATATTTCAGTCTTTCTGAAATCACATTATTTTGTTTGAATAAAATTTAAATGTAACTTTTAAATTTGTGTAAAATTAAGTTATTTTTTGATAGAAGTATTACTTATTTTATGCAGTATATCTACTGCAAACAGCATGAAATTTAGAATGTCTATTTGTTAATGACATTTTCAATGTGATTAAAATTATTGAGGAATAGTATATAAATCAATCGGATATAATTTGTTATTTAATTTCCTCCTTATACAAGTGTATTCTACTTGTGTTTCTTTTAAGTATGTCAAATGAGCATGTTAGAGTTAATATTTATAAAAAGTCAGTCATTTTACATTTCTCTTCATTGGAACAATTTAAAGAGCAAAATAAAAGATACGTGATGGGAAACGGGGATCAGGAACCTAGCTCTTTTGAAGATGTAAAGGACCCATGAATAAAGGGAGAAAAGGAAGGGAGAGCAATTTAAGAGAAGTACAAGGATTAAAACTCACATGGGACGTCCCAACTGCTCATGATGAATATATTCATTGTGTGTTGCAATTATGTAATAATAAAAAAATGAAAGAAAAAAATTGATTCCTGATTACTACAAAGAGGAAAAGTTCGGGAGTTAGAGAAGAAAATTGGATGGAATAAATACAAACAGAAAATGTTCAAATGTATATGTTGTATGCATGTACTTATATGCGAAAATGAAATCCACTGTTCTGCATAACTAAAATACAATAAAATGTAGAAAGTCAGTGTACTCATAAATAGGAAAAAAGTCTTTTCTGTAAGAAGGTAAAAATGTAGCATAAACAATGCAGAAAATTTTACTTCATTATCACAGTATTTGTTAAAGCATTTTCAAATTTTACAGGACCTTCTCAAACGTAAGAGTGAAGAATGTGGGATCTAGTGCCTTCCTTTCTGGGTCAAACTGAATTATGCTATGTGTTAGCTATGTTGACATGAGTATTTAAATACCCTCTTGCAGGTTTCTCCTTTGTAAAATCAGGAAAATGATATATTTTACATAGTTTTGGTAATGTTTAAAAGAAATGATACATGCAAATTACTTCATATGATAAGGATTAAATAGTTTTACTGATTTTAGTAGTAGTATATGTATGTAATAATACATATTCCAATAAATCAAACTCAACATTACCCTTTTATAGTAGACTCAGGCAAGTACAATAGGACTATCATACTTAAAATCAAGAGAGCATTAATATTTGCTCTTAATTTAAATATCATTCCTTATGTCATGTTTTTCATTTTCTCATACAGATAAACAAGGGAGAATAAGAAACGCCTAACTTTGAAACAAATAAACAAATAGTAATTTCAACATTAATTACGTAGTTTATTGATTCCTAAGAATTTAATAAATGTTAACTTGATTTTAAGCTATTTGAATGAAAGTTTTACTTTGTTATATTTATGAAATTATATTAGTAACTTTAAGAATATTCAAATGCATAATTCAATTATATATATATATAATCTTAGTTATATCTTATATATATTATATGTAAATATATCTTAGAAATATTTTAAAGTTTTTTTCTCACTAATATTTTAAACAATATTTAAAAGTATATAAATGTAGCACACTTTTCCTTAGGAAGCCAATAAACTTTTAAAAATTAACACCAGTAAATAGAAAATACAATAATCCAGGAGCAGTAGTTTGGAGTAGTTTGGAGTAATTATCCATTAGCTTCAATATAGCAAATCTCTGAGACAAACTAGGGTGCAAGTAAAGAGCATTAATATTTGGTGAATTTTAGAGACTATTGTGAAGTCTCATAGCTGAAAAGGGCACAGCTGAAAATATTAGGAATGATATTTTTTAACCTTGATTGTTTTGCTTACTAAGTGACTGTGTTTATCAGACCTCACAAACTACACCAAAAGTGAATCTTGTGACATGTGAATAATATTTTAATATTTTAAAGGCATTGAGATAAGACAGAGGTGAGATGACTTCCTTTTATGGGAGTCAATTACAAGAAATGTTAAAGATCAACTAATGCACTTCAGTGAACTAAGTGATCAACAATTGCCAGAGCAATAGCTCTGAGACAATCTTGCAATCCTATTTAGTTCTGTTAAATTTTATTTTTATTTACTCTACCTATTGCCAGCACCCATTGTTTCTGTTAATATTTTTTCATTCTGATGTTCATTTCTTTAATTAGATCATGTGCACTGCAGTTTTGACTTCTCATTATCTATGGTTTGTTAATGAGATATTGTTTTATTTTACTTCCATTTCCTTTTTTATATTGGTGATCTATACAAAATTATTCCAAGACAAAGCTCTGCTAATGCCTTCTGGAACATGGTGCTTGTAAAACCATAGTTTGCTAATGAAACACTATGGATTTGACAATCCCAGTGCTTCATGAAGAGATAAAATGTCAGCTGAATATTTGGGGGATTTTTATACTGTTCTGTATTGTTTTGATATCCTTTCCTCACTAGCAATTTATTTTCTTCATCTTGAAAGTCACATATATGAAAACTATATACCTATTGTAGCAATCAGGTTAATAAGGTGCTTTGCTCACTATTCTCTGAAGTGCTTCTATGAAAAAAGCCAGATAATTTATAATCTTCATAAGATCAAGAAGCTAAAAACGAGGTGGTGATGAATATAAGAATGGATCAGGTGGAGTGATTAGCATGCTCAGTATCTATTAAGTAAAAATTTACCTGCACAGGTACAATGCAAGATGGCCCATAGAAGATGGTATATGTCACCAAAGCGATTTATGCCCTCCAATGTGAGTTCATCTTTTTAATGTTATCTAAATAGTATCATATAATTTTTACATTATTTTAATAATATTTATATTCATGGAGGCATTTCTGATACACAACCATAACTGGTGTCATTTTATTTAGCAAAAATGATCATGCATTTCTTTTTTAGCTTAGCTCAAATTTTTTAACATGGGAGCAATGGCCTAGAGCAGGTAACAGTATATTTCTGTTATTCTATTATGACAGAAAGGTGAATACAGTTATTTATAATGAAGTCATTTTTTCTTAAGAAAGTAGAGAATCTTGACTAAGATCTAATTTTAGGTATGTTATTATGAATTTTAACCATTTATGAAAATGAAGCAGAAATATTTCCTTTTAATCAGAACAGAATTTACAAAAAAGATATCATTTTGTAGTAGTTCCTTTCTCATGTCTACATAATTAATACAATTTATATTCACTAAATTAAGTTCTGTATTATGTTGTTTGTCAGTTTAATCTACACTTCGAATGAAACATGAAGCTACAAATTTCATTTAAAAGTAGAATAAAAAGTTTAAAGATGATATCATTTGCTCCTCTTTTCCTATTCTCCTTATAGCACAATAGAAAAATCTAATAAGTAATGCCTGCTTCAAGTAAGCACCTTATAAAAATGCTTGTTGCAAAGTAGAGTCACTTTTGAAGTCACTTATTTTCCACCTAAGCTTTCATGTATTAATTCTGATTTGTTAAGGGACAGACACTTTCTTTATCAGATAGCACATTTGCTAAGCATGTGACCAAAAGATCCTAAGAAGTCACTCCAAAACTCACCTTAAAGAATATGGAAACACATATTTGTGCACACATACAAAACAACACACACACACACACAATATTTGTGCATGCATACAAAACAACACACACACACACATATGCACACACCCAAACACATATTCTTTTTAAAAATGTGTTAGCCAAAATTCATTTCTGATTCAATCTGATGATGTAAATGAAAATAACTCCCTAACGTTTTGACAGAATAGAAAATGACAGCAGATATATCCATTACTATTTTCTCATTTTCCAGATGAGGCTTGAATGTAAAGAATTATTTATTATATGTTGTCTCAAATTAAATATATAATTAAAAAAACAATATTCTGGTTTCTCTTCAGATAGTATAAATCTTTCTCCTTTTACTAAAAATCAAATTTTTTGAAATAAGTTTCGACTTCCATTTCTTTGCATAATCCATTCATTTTACAGATGTACATATAGGTAAGGCATAAAATTTATATTTTGTGTATAGGCATTTGTATACAGTACATGCTTATATATCTTTCCAAGTTCATAAATTTAATCCACCAAAAATGTATTCACATCTCAGGAAAAGAAAAATAGTACAGGGCTGGGGATTTAGCTCAGTGGTTCCACTGCCTGCCTTGCAAGCGCAAGGACTCCAGTTCATTGGTACCAAAAAAAAAAAAAAAAAAAAAAGAAAAAGAAAAAAAAA